>NC_088920.1:34855000-35015000 GCF_038396675.1 Hydra vulgaris
CTCCTTGACTGTTGTGGCCTTCTCGACCTTGGGGAGGTGAATGATTTTTTTTTAAAAAAAGGTATTTTATGGATGCACAATAAACAGTAACAGATTTCTTAATGTCTAAACCTCTATCAGCAGTTTTAAAATCACCTGATACCAAGTTAGCAGCTATGGTGTAGGAGTTAAAATTTTGGCTTTAGAACTAGAGGTCTGTGGTTTGAAGCTAGCTCTGGCCATATAAGCATCATTGGTAAGAAAGGAGGCGTTTAGCAGCTGTTTGCCGGTGTTCTTATCTGTTTTCTTTTAGATATTTTTAAAAAATTTTTTATGATAAGGAATACAAGCATTTTATTGATAATTATGCAAATGTATGATTGTGATGGATTAAATTGTTTTGATGAACCAATTTTTAGACATCTTTTTTGCTTTTTCTTTATGGTTCTATAATGCTCTTTCTTTTTAATATATTATACATATACGGTAGATTTTGGTATGTTTTCCATTCGAAAATGATAATAATAAAGCTTTCATTCTTATCTGAATGAAAATCCAAAAATGCTTTCCTTTGTTTTCAAAGCAAATCTTCAAAATAAGTTTTTTTTTTCATTTTTAATTGTAATTAAATAAAAAAAAATTATTAATACATAATATAAAGAGTTAAATTTAACAAAATAGGAGTGGTTGCAAATGTAATAAACTACTTCATATTTTTAAAGTTAATAAAATTTATTCAGATTTTTAGTTACAAGTTAGGTCATTAAAAATCAAGAACAAAATATTTAAGATCAATTACAAGAGAAATTAGTTAAAAAAAAATTTTTTTAACATGCAGTGGTAATAGTACAATTAATACATAGCCTGTGCTTAGCTCACACATATTTAAGATATTCTTATTATCAGTTCAGTCAAGAGTTAAGTAATAATTATTTTTTATTCAATGTAAAAAAAAAGTATATTAGAAGAGCCTCTTTAAAGTATAACTCACCTTGATAAATGCAGATATCGTCAAATCTTATGTATTCACCATTTCCATAAAGATTAAACTAAATATAAATACAAATTTATTTTAAAAAAACTTAAAATCAGCTGTATATAGCATAGCAGGCTGTATACAATTGTACATACCGCATCATTAACTATAAATTACATACAAAATTAAATGAAGTTATAATTAAAGGATAAATTTAGCTTATTTCAAAAAACAAACACAATGGAAATGATTTTACTATGCAATTTATAAAGCTTTTTTATAAACCTAATGGTATAAATGTAGCATTTTGTATTGTTCATCAAATAGATTAACCATTATGTTACAAAATTATATTTCAATGCTAAAAAACCTTTACTAATAATTTAACGGAAAATAAAAAACAAAAAAAGTACATAAAAAATCTTGTCCACAACTTTTAATTTTGAAAATTAAAACTTAATAATTCAACAATTAATTTTTTAAGCTTTAAAGTAGCAGACGTGACTACAGACTGGTATTTTACTCAAATAGTGCAAGATTTCTTTTTTTTTCATAGGTCCTATACTGGGTGGTAAAAAGTTTGTTATTTGAATTATGTTTGTGTTAAAACCCAATCTATAATCCAATATATAAAGCCAATACTTGCAATCTATAAGGCTTCTTTAAGATTTCCTACAAAGCCAGTTTATACAAAACCAGTTTATTCAAAATACAATCCTTAAAGTATCAAAATAGGATCTTTTCTCATAAATATATTTCTTTTTATAATGTACACTGTTGTGTTACAACCCAAGTAGAAAATTTAATTACATTTGGTGATTTTCTGTAAAAAAATTTTTATCATTTTTCACTTTAATTAACTTTAATTTTTTTACTATTTGATTGGTAAACTTTAAAGCTCAAACATAATATTAATATACACAAACAAAGCATTTTTTGGGAATTGTTCCATGAGTATATTTATTTATAAAAAGCTTAAATAACCATCTAATAAAATACTCAACATTTTAAAAGACACAACTTTACTGATTCCCATTAAATAAAAAAATTGTTTTACCTAAGCCATAAGTAAAAACTGATTTTTAAAAAATAAATCATAACTCTTGGACTTTTTTTAAATTTCATTTCATCAACAACAAACTCTTTTTTTTAAGATTATTTACTACCAACAGGGCTGCAAGGTACTGGGTACTACCATTCAAGTTAGGAGTTAAGAGAACACAAAGAAAATTGTTTAATAGAACAAAAACAAATAACAGACAAATTAAAAAATTGTAAATTGTTTGATCCAAGTAAACAAAAAAGGTGGAAGAGTATTCTATAGCATTAATTTACAAACAAAAAAACTAGACGAACAAAATTTTTTGAGCATGAAGAGACAAGCACAACGAAAAACTTTTGCTGAATGAAATTGTGTAATAAAAGTTAAGCTTTTCAGCAGGTTCAAAATACATTTTGAACTTTACTTAGAAGAGAAAGCCCATTATTAGAAGAACCAACACAAATATGACAATGGTATTCCATACCATTTTGTAGAGGAACTATGGAATGCAAGAAATACAAGGATAAACTGAGCAAAAGCTAAGATCAGAGACAAAGGAAAAAAGTGATGTGATTAGGTTTGTCTGGGAAAAGAGTCACAAAGTCAACAAAGTTATCTGAGTAAGAGATTGAGTAAGGCAAACATTTTAGTGCAAGCAGCATAAATAATACTAGAGCTAAGCCATTTAGTGCGGTGAGCATTTAAAGCTACCAATCTTTAATATAGTAGTAAATACTCTTGCCATTGGTTCCCTGGTTTTGTAACGCTTTATAGATATTGCTATTGTCACCTAAATTTTTTCACACAAACACACTACATAATGCTTCCATGTAAAAAATTCTCTTTAGTGGTCAATTATAACAATAAAAAAAAAAACTATATATTTGAAAGTGTTGAGTTGTTTATTAAAAAAGATTATAAATTACACTTTAAAAATTTCAAAGCAACTTCATAGTTTAACACAATAACAAATTCTAAAAATAAAAACAACTTACATTAAAACCAAGCGAAGTAAGAGAATATTTTGCATTCAAAACAACCCAATTAACTGTATATGAGCCATCTGTAAGTACACTTAAAACATTGTAAAAAACTCCTTTAGTATTTGCAACTCCAAAATCTATAGAAAGAGGAAACCTATAAATTTTAGTATAAAAACATTTAGCACTCATTATCTATATAAGCAATAATTTCACATCGTTATATCTCCATTACATATCAATTACCTCAATTGTAAATAAATTATCTCAATTGTATATCAATTATCTCAATTGTATATCAATTATCTCAATTATATATCAATTACCTCAATTATATATCAATTACCTCAATTATATATCAATTATCTCAATTATATATCAATTATCTCAATTATATCTCAATCATCACAACTATATTAAAAAAACAAAAAAAAATTATTTTGAGGAAGTCTTTTTTAAGATTATTTTGAGGAAATATTTAAGAAGGAATTATTTAATTATTTTTGGAATTATTTATATTTTTGGAATTATTTAATTATTTTAAGGAATTATTAAATTATTTTTGAGGAATTATTTAAGATTATTTTGAGGAAGTCTTTTTTAAGCTGTTAGTTCACCTAATATTCAGAAAATAAAATTAAAAAAATTCATCAGGTTAAAAAACATAAAAACTATTTTAATATTTTAAACTACTCTCAAGAAAAGTTAAAAAATATTAGGGAAGAAATATCAGCAACATCTGGAATAAAAATAGAAAAAGTAAAAAATATTTTAGAGGATTTAATAATGAAATTATGTTAAATGCATTGGAAGATATTACTGCAAGATATTGCAACAAATAGCGTGAAAGTATTAACCAATCCTATTTATGGATAAGTATCATTTGACAAATACATTAAAAACAGGTAACATATTTTTAAAAAGTAAAATTTGAAACAAACTAAATCAGCTGAAACCAAAAACAATGGAAAAATTTTTTTTATTTAATGGGAATCAGTAAAGTTGTGTTTTTAAAAACTAAAAGTAAAAGCAAAAAAATATAAAATAAAAATATAATCTTACAATATGTTCCATTTTGAAAGAAATACCCAATTGTTATATAAATATCAAAATTTTTTATATCATCATATAAGCTAGCAGGAACATCAACACGAAAAACACCATTATTTCCATATACATATCCAGGACCATTGCCTTAAAAAGAAAGAACAAGTTTAAATAGTGTTAACTAAAAACTACATATATTCGCATCACAGTCTGTAAAACCAACAGAAACCAATAAATTTGAACTTAATCATATATTTTCTGATAAAGGTCTAACAATCAAGGATATTTATAAATATCTTGAAACTAATTTAATATAAAAACCTGATGAAAATGATATAAAATAATATTAATGATACAAATAGTAATAATAATATTAATAATAATAATAATAATAATAATAATAACAATAATAACGATAAAAATAACAGTGATAATGATTAGAAGAATAATAATGATATTTAATATGATCATTAATAGATTTCTAAACAAAAACTGAATACTATATAAACAAGTAAGAAAATTTACAAATAGTTAAAAACTGACATAAAGTAACAACCTACTGTGAGATAAAAAACATGTGAAGAAACTGGCAATCATTAAATAATATTTTTAAAATTTATAATCAAAATGAAAACTATATAAATAATATACTAATATGATATAATACAAATAACAAATAATAATAACAAAATTCAAACAAAAAACCACAAATAAAAACTTAACAAAAACTAACTTTATAAAAAATAAGATAAATTCAAAAACTGAAACAATAA
Source organism: Hydra vulgaris (assembly GCF_038396675.1). Taxonomy (NCBI): domain Eukaryota; kingdom Metazoa; phylum Cnidaria; class Hydrozoa; order Anthoathecata; family Hydridae; genus Hydra; species Hydra vulgaris. Next base: position 34,859,798 of record NC_088920.1, read on the forward strand.
TGACATCAATAATAACTAAAAATAACAAATAAAAATTAAGTAAATAGATTAAAACAGCAGCAACACAAGAAACTCTTGCAAAGTAGAAAGTAAAAAAAAAATGTTGAAATAAATAGATTAGTATTTGTTTTTTACTTACGATTAATTGTAAGTAAAAAACAAATAGAAAAGATAAACTTAAAAAACCAATAGCAATGATTACAATATTAACAATAATAATAGCAATAATATTAATAAATTAAGCATCAATTATTACAATAATAAAGTAATTATGTAATATTAAAAAGTCTATATTAAGTTTCGAACAACAATTTAATATATAAGTACAGACAGGGGAAGTTACAAACAGTATATACTGACAAAATGTAATAGCCTACCATATGATACAAACATTTACTGTAAAAAAAATAATTATAATATACAAAAAAACTAAACTTTTACACACAAGAAAATGACATTATAATGACATATATGATAATATAATAAAAATACATGAGAATATAACATTAATATCAAGTATATATATCGCACAAAAAAATATAATTAATGCATAAAAATACACAATACTAAACAAAGATTAAAAGTACACAACATTACAAACAATGCACAAAAATATATTTCAATACAAGATACTGTAAAAAACAATTTAAAAAAAGTCTTTTTCTTTTTCTTCTTCGAGTCAGAGTCATACTCTGAAATTTTTTTTTCCAACTTTGGAATCGGTACTTTTTTTATGACTTCAAGCCCCTACAAAAAACTTATCCACTTCAATGAAGTAGTTTGGAAATTTCAGAATTGACTAAGTATCACCAAATATTCGGTATTCAGTATTTGGCAAAATCACTATTTAAGACATCTTTAGTAAATACACTTATTAAATGCCTATGTATTTTATTCGAATAGTATTTGTCTATGTAATATATTATATTATAACTATTCAATAACTATTCAACTACAAGATAAATAATAGACAAATCAATCAGTTATATATTCTCAAACAGGATTGTATATTTAAGGATATTTACTAGTAGTAAAAAAACTAATATTAAGTTAACACCTACAATGGTAATAATATAATAAAGATATTATTAATACAGTCGATTTTCACAACATAATAAAAATATGACAAATTAACAAAATATAACATCAATATTAATAATAATACTGATAATAATAGTAATAATATAAACAATGGTAGTGACAATAATAATAACATGCTATTATAACAATAGAAATAATAATAAAGTAGTTGTAATAACTAAATAAATTGGTATTAATTTCCATACAACAATCATTTATACATACAAAAATACATTTACAAAAAATAATAAACTGACAAAAAACAAAAAAGATGTAAAAAACAAAAGATGTAAGTGTTTAATAAGCGCAATTACGTCACTTAAATTTTGCAAATACTACGCTAATTGTAATTATAGATAAAAAAAAGTTTTAAAGCAGAGTTAAAATGTCCTGCCTAAAAGCGGACATTTTAGGGAGTGGAAGCTGTTGACAGTGGCCTCCCAATAAATTTTTAGTGGAAAAATGTTCTTTCTTCTGCCTTCTATGGCTTCCACCATTCTATTGGCGGCCTCACCAAGAGATTTTTATTGGAGGCAAAACTGCTCTTTGAGCTAATTTAAGAGCTGATTTACGTAATTGGTTTACATATAAACATTTATCAGCTAGACACAAATCTTTCATTTAAATACCAAGTGTGTTTTTTTGTTTTTTAAAGTGACTTCAGCATATATTTCATAAATCAGCTTTCCTTAGTACAACGATATTATATTAGGACACAAACTGCAAATTTATGGCTAAAGAAGATTGTATGTTAAATAACAAACTCACTGTCACACCTGCCTGCAACCACTTTTTAGTTTTACGATTTGACCCCAAACATTGTCATACATTGTTGGATTCATTACAATGAGTAGATTTAGGTTTGATATGTTACCGAAATCATAAAATTCCTTTTAGCAAAATATTTACGTTTTAGGGACCAAAAGGGCCCAATTAAGGAATATTTTCCCAAATTCATGGATTTTTTTTTATTTTTTTTTTTAAATGAATTTATTTAACAAATTTATCAATTATTTAAAAGTTATAGTCATTTAATTTGTGAAAATAAGTCATAAATAGAATATATCGTTTGGATATGACTGTCATGAACATGTCATTTGTAAAAAACAACTACATTATATATATATATATATATATATATATATATATATATATATATAAACCATTGACATTAACTAATGTTTTATATTATTAAGATTCTGTTTATTAATAAACATATTTTTGAGACATTATCTTAAAAAAGTTATAATTAAGTAAAATTAAAACATAGATTCCCATTTGCAATATTTACAAGGTTTTTTACGTTAAAACTGATAACAGCTTTTTTCAAATGTTCAGAAAAGAAGCTTTTACTTTTGGAAACTTTGAGTCTATTCCAAGATTTATTAACAAAACTGTAATAAATTGCTTCAACAGCTTGTTCAGAGTAGCAGCCTAATCCACGCCCTCTTACTGCAAAAAAAGCACCTATTTGTTTTATGTTAAAATGAATTTTTAACGAAACAGTTATTCCATAGTCTTCAACAAGTGTTCTGTACCGATCTTAAAAGTTTTTAATATGTGTTTGAAAATCGTTATGAAGTTTTTGTTCGAAACAAAACTCAACCAAATTGTTTAAAATTCTAAGCCCCTCTGCCAATGGCTTTAAATTAATTGGCAATGCACGCATGTACTTATAATAATTTTTAAGAAATTTACGGGAGGCGTTGCCATTAAAGGCATTATTCTGGACCTCTTTTGAAATGTTTATAATCATTGATACTTTGGCCACTTTGTTTTCACCACCACATTTCTCTATATGATTATAAATATGATTAACAGCTCCCTCCATTAGGTGTAACTCTGGCGGGAAAAGATAATCTGCCACTAAATAGTCGCTTGTTTCTACGTGTATCAATGGAGGATTAATAATATTGCAAAGTTCTCAAAGCATTACGTTTTATTGCACCTGATTGAAAGAATTTTGTGTACTGTTCCTCTAAAGGACCAAAAGTTCTAAGCTTCTCTTCTTTAAATGGTTGCATTCGTTTCCATTCGCATAAATGGCAAGGTTGTGTAGCCATTGCGCTTGGAAATAAACCACACATTATTTGACAAAGCTTAAGATCAGCTGCAAATGAGTGTTTTATTTTATCTAAATTTAGACAGTTCATTAATATAGAAACATTGTAATGACTTTCAGGAACATTCGGAACTAAAGCTAGTAAAAAAGAAGCTTTTACAGAACCTTCTTTATATTTTGAATTCTAAGGTTCTTCATATGTACTCATTGTAGCTTTGTCTTCATGATTATATTTGTCAAGTTCTAAACCTTCGCTCTCACAACCTGACAATAGGTTCAAACAGATCTAAAATAAGATATTTTTTATATATTTTTTTAATATATTTTTATAGTTCTCATAAAGATATTTAGAATGAAATTATTTACCTTCAGAAAGCCTCTTCCTCCATCAATACCGAGCTTGACTGTTTGATTGCTTAAATTCAACTCTTTAATCACAATAAGTAAATTTTCAAACTTTTCAATATTGGTGCACTTAATAATAAGGAGATTTTCCTTTACTTTTAAATTTCCTTTTTTAAATTCAAATTCTTGATAACCAATTATAAATAAATCTTCAAGTGCACTATCAATTACTGGAAGTACTTTTTGTAGGTTTGCTTGTATGCAAGTTTTCCCTTTAATTGATGATCTATTAAAAAATATATATATATATATATACATTTAGGCTAACTAAATTACATAAAAAGAGTAAGAAATACTTTATTTAAAAATCGTTCTTACCTGAGTCCTTTTGCTAGTTGTATTAGTTTCTTGTTGGACAAAGTAAGTGTTGATTGAATCCTTAATAAATCAATCAAGGTGATCTGTCTAGGATCATTTTTTAAGGGCCCTACTGATATTTGTAAAGGTTTTGCACCTGTAGAAAGTTTAATTCTTTTTGATCCTTGTTCATATGATTTTTCTGAGATGACTTGAGAAGTAATCTGATCATTAACTTTAGCTGAGGTTTGAAGTTTTTCATATATTTTTACAGCTAATGTTTCATTTCCACATTTGTGCTTCTTTCCCTTCCCAATGTTTGAAAGACAAGATTTACATATTTTTTTGTGGGGTGCACGCGACTTGGAAAACTTACTACTTCTTCTTCTAGTTCCGGTTCTTCCACATAAACTGATTAGTTTGCATATTTTACATTGACAACTAGTAGAATTTCTCGTTAAAGGTGTAACGACATTTTTAGTCCAGTCTATCACTAATTCCGGAAAGTAGTTTTTACGACGTATACTATTTCTACATTTATCACATATGCGGAATGGATTTCTTGTATCATTGCAATCTAAATCAAAAGTGGACACTTTCTCTTTTAGTGCTTGTTTATTTAATAGTCTTGATGTTTTGTAAGCGCAAAAATAACAAATCTTTTTTCGGTTTGTGTCGTGATCACACTTTTTTGTGGATGCGACATAAGTATTTTTATTTATCTACAAAGAAAAACAAATATATATGAGTATGTATATATATATATATATATATATATATATATATATATATATATATATATATATATATATATATATATATATGCATATATATAAAATTTTCAAGTTATTTTTTACTTACGTCCTGAATTTGGGGGATAAATTCCTAAATTGGGCCCTTTCGGCTCCTAAAACGTAAATATTTTGCTAAAGGAAATTTTATGATTTCAGTGACATATCAACCCTAATTCTACTCATTGTAACAAATCCAATGATGTATAACAATGGCCAAGGTCAAATTGCAAAACTAAAAAGGGGTTGCAGGCAGGTATGTCCTGCGTAACTATTTTGCTTGCGTCATTAAAGAAGAAAAGTGGAGACCAGAAGATTTTTGCTGTTTATCAACACTGGTTTTAAAGTATTTTAAATATTTAATAACAACTAAAATTAAAATTACTAAGATATAGTTACATTATTATGTTTTAAATACTTTAAACAATTTTTAATAAACTTAAAAGTTTATTAAAATATTAAATAAAATAATTTATGCTATCAATAAAGTATAAAATAAAATAGTATACGCTAAATAATGTATTCAAATAAACAATTTTTACAAGACAAGTTTAAATCAACTAATTATCTTTGGATAATAAAAAAAAAAGGAGGTAAACACAAACAAGGTGATATTTAAAAATCTTCAGTTTTAAGGCAGGTAAGGTTAGAGTTATGACATAAACATCGCCCCATCCTCCTATATATATATATATATATATATATATATATATATATATATATATATATATATATATATATATATATATATATATATATATATATATATATATATATATATATATATATATATATATAAATATATATATATACAGAACCCTTAGATGTTGTCCGAAAGTTTTTTCCATATTTTGTTGACAAAAAGTAAAAATTAAAATGCAAGACCGGAATTTTTTTTTTTTTTAAATGATAGACTGCCTGCCCCAACCAAACCCTCAGTCGATGTAGCAGCACTCCCTTGCGGGTCAGGCTATTTGTCAGTCGATGTAGCAGCACTCCCTTGCGAGTCAGGCTATTTGTCAGTCGATGTAGCAGCACTCCCTTGCGAGTCGGGCTATTTGTCAGTCGATGTAGCAGCACTCCCTTGCGAGTCAGGCTATAAGATAGTCGATGTAGCAACACTCCGCGCATGATTTACAGTAAAAAAAATAAAAATAAAAACATTTTATTCAAAAAAATAAAAATAAAAACATTTTATTAAAAAAAATTAAAATAAAAACATTGTTTATATTGTTAAAAACATTTAAAATGTTTTAAAAGCATTCAGAATGTTTTTAAAAACATTCTGGTCAATTAAATTTGCGTTTTTGTGGTTTTTTTAAAAAACGATTAATTTGTAATTAAATTAATGGTTTTTACTTTCGTCCAACACGGAAATGTTGGACGAAAGTTAAAAGTAATTAAAAGTGACGTTTATGTTGGCGTAAGAATCACTTTTTTCCTTCCGCTCTTCCCAACGCCAACACACTATAGATCTATATATATATATATATATATATATATATATATATATAAATATATATACAGTATCGGACAAAACAAGTGCAACCAAATAAAGCTAATTTAGTTTCTTTATATAGAAATGCTATATATATATATATATATATATATATATATAGCATTTCTATATAAAGAAACTAATATATATATATATATATATATATATATATATATACATATTTATATTTATATCTATATCTATATCTATCTATCTATATATATATATATATATCTATATATCTATATATCTATATATATATATATATATATATATATATATATATATAATATATATATATATATATATATATATATATATATATATATACAGTATCGGACAAAACAAGTGCAACCAAATAAAGCTAATTTAGTTTCTTTATATAGAAATGCTGCATTTTTTCAATTTAGAGAAATAACAATGTTACTGTTTAGAGACAAAGTTCTTCAAGTTTTATTCATCACAAAGTTCATTATTTGTACACAAAAATTAATAAATTAATCAAAGTATTAAAAAAAGTTGATTTCATTCTGGACAAAACAAGTGCAACTCGATAAAATGTTGACCAAGTTGTATTTCGCTATCAATATTTCTTGGCGAATCCTTTGTTGTTGATCACAGCCTCGCATCTTCGAGGCATAGATTCGTACAGATGATCAATGAAACGTTGTGGAATCGCTGCCCAGGCCTTTTAGATTTGTTCAAACAGTTGATCCTTATTACGAATACCTTCACGATTAATTCTGCGGTTGACGATCTCCCACAGGTTCTCGATAGGGTTGAGATCCGGAGATTGATGTGGCCAATCCATCACCAATAGGTGGTTGTCTTGAAACCACTGCTTGACTACTTTTGCAGTGTGTTTCGGATTGTTATCTTGCTGAAAAACCCATTTTATTGGCATATTCCATTCAGCATGAGGTAACATAACATCTTTCAGGATACTTTTATACATGAAACGGTCCATTATTCCATCGTTTCGATGTATTGGACCTAGACCGTTACCAGAAAAACACCCCCAGACCATTACGTTGCCTCCACCATGCTTCACGGTCTTAAGGCAGTAACGTAAATTGAGGCGTTTCTCGGCCGGTCGCCGTACACGGCAAATGCCATCGCTCCCAATGATGTTGAATTTCGATTCCTCACTGAACAAGACAGTTTGCATTTCTGCACATTCCAGTCAATATGAGATGTAGCAAACAGGAGTCTTTTCTTCTGGTTTTTTGGTGAAATCAGCGGTTTCTTTTCAGGGCGTCGAGAAAACAATCCGGCTTCAACAACACGTCTTCTGATTGTTCGGTCCAATATAGGCAGCTCTAATGGTTTACAGGCAGCTCTAATTGCCATTTAGCACTTGAAGTCATAAAAATAATAAAAATAAACAATCACGCTTCTCAAGGCTTACCGTGTTACATTTACCTTGTGATGATACAATAATGCTCTGTGGAACACAACGTCTAGGTTGGATGCGGACTGTATTGATGTAATGAAACACTTGTTGTATTTCACTTCTTGTATTGATTTTCTTCGATAAAACACTTTGATAAAACTCACTTCGATAAACTGTCTTGATAATACTGACTGATTGACTTCCATATACTGACTGAATTACATGTCGATTTACATGTCTCTTATATAGTAAAATGAACCTGTGTGAACCTGTTCTGGAAGATTCAAGATGCTTCTTTTCGATGCTTCTGGAAGCTTCTGGATGCGTCTGCATGCTTCTGGAAACTTCTGGATACTTCCTTTAATTATTAAAAAACTTCCGTGACGTTGACACGGACCAGACTTAAAAAAATGAAACAAACCAAAAAAGTTGCACTTGTTTTGTCCGCTGCAAAATGGCACTTGTCAACGAAATTCTGCCTGTGTGCTGTCACCTGTCAGCTGATTGCTCATGTCATAGCATGCTACGACTCTAGACTCCTGAACTGTTTGCTGTGGTAGTATAGTTCGTTTCATTTTTAAGACATGTAAAATTAGGAACACTTTTTAGCATTGTTTGTTGTTGGTTGCAAATGTTTTGTCCAATACTGTATATATATATGTATGTATATATATATATATATATATATATATATATATATATATATATATATATATATATATATATATATATATATATATATATATATATATATTAAGATGGGGTAATTTCGCCACTAATTCTTTCAATTTAAATAACTTAAGAACTAAAAATGAAAACTTTTTTTTATTGTTAATAATATTTTTGTAAATTTAACTTTAATTTTTTTTTTTTTTAAATAACTAGAACAAAAAAAATGGGGTGGCAAAATTACCCCAATAAAATCTAAGTTGGGTGAATTTTGCCACCTATATTATTTACAACATAAACTTTTTTTTAAACTACAAATCTTAAAAATACATTTATATTCAGTTAAATAAAAGAAATCTAACAATATTCAATAAGTGGAAGCAAGGTCATTGATAGAGGTATCGGGGCATGTCCCCTCTCAACCTCTTTTACCTACTTTTTTCTTTTTTAGAAATATAGGATATTTAAATAAATTTAGGATATTTTATGAAATTTGTTAATGTACCAGCCCCAGCTATCCTTTCTGGAGATTGAATTTTTCCTCCTAATGTCCTTCGAAGTATACTGTATAATTCTGCAGCTCGCTTGCAACTCAGTACTCCAGTTTTGACTTTTGCAATGGCTTTTTTCATTAGCTCTTCACTATAATTGGTGACCAATTTTCTCTTGTAGTTTCACGGCATTGTTGTTGATAATTGATCGATTTAATTAATTTGAATTGATTATAAGACCAACATGACTTGAGAAATTCATTACCAAAACAAGAGGAAGGGAAATAATATTAATTATCGAATCAAAGCGCATTTCTATTTAATATAAATAGGTGGCGAAATTTCCCCATTTAGTATTTTCGTAATAACTTTGGAACCAATCAAAATTAGAAAGAAAAAAACTATACAAAGATTCTTTGAAATATTTCCAATATTTTAATCTTTTAAATTTTCAATGGAAATAAATAATTTGATTTTTATGAGAGTTTTAAATTTCCTGTTTTTTTTATAGATTATTTTTGTCAACTAATTTTCTCATCAAGTTTTTACAAAAAGACGATTTTTTTTACATAATTTGACAAAAAAAAATTTTTTCTTCTGATGGAAATTTGAATAATACAAAATCTTATTCCTGAATAAAGTTAGCGTTATAAAAGTAGATATACAGCAACTAGTGGCAAAATTCCCCTATTTTACTCTATATATTAAATACATATGTATATATATATATATATATATATATATATATATATATATATATATATATATATATATATATATATATATATATATATATATATATATATATATATATATATATATATATGTATACACACACATATAGCTGTGGCTAGACTACTTCGAACACCCCAATTGGGGGACCCAACGAACTAAGGGGGCCCTTTGCAAACTTAGAGGCATATTTGGAAGTTTAAGGGGCTTTTTCTTTTTTTAGTTATGTTTAGAGGAAAATTTTTGAAAATTTATGTATATATATACATACATATATATATATATATATATATATATATATATATATATATATATATATATATATATATATATATATATATATATATATATATATATATGTATATATATATATATATGCATATATATATGTATGTTTATATAATATATACATACATATATATTTGCATATATATATATATATATATGCATATATATATATATACATGCATATATATATATATATATATATATATATATATATATATATATATATATATATATATATATATATATATATAGATATATATATAGATATATATATAGATATATATATATATATATATATATATATATATATATATATATATATATATATATATATATATATATATATATATATAGATATATATATAGATATATATATAGATATATATAGATAACTTAATATTACCTAAAATCTTAAAAAACTTAAATACTCAAAACTTACTTGAAGTAAAAGAATTGTTTGGAAGTCTTGAAGATGGAACATCTATACTTTTGACAAAACCTGATATTTGATAGCTGCAATTTTGTTTATTAAAGGAACATGCTACTATACGATTTACAAACCCACCTTAATGAAAAAGTATAGAAAAAGTTAGATTTATATATATATATATATATATATATATATATATATATATATATATATATATATATATATATATATATATATACATATATATATATATATATATATATATATATATATATATATATTTATATATATATATATATATATATATATATATATATATATATATATATATATATATATATATATATATACACACATATATATATATATATATATATGTATATATATATAGTATTTTATTAGCATTACATTCATTATACTATTAGCCAAACGATTATATGATTGTATTCAAGTTGTTTTATAAGCAACCATGGCATTTTAGTAAGTTTGGAGTCATCCACAAATTTTATCACGCAATTTTCAACCATTTTTAAAACCCTTCTCCCTCCCTGATCATAACATCTTAACTCTTAAGTATCAAGTCCCATACAATTCATTACAAAACCACAAACCCCTCTTTCCCCTCTCCCCTTTAGAGTTTGACATAATTTATGGACGACCCCATTTCTTGATTTAAAGAATCTTCAGTTCTTACATAATTTGTGAACATGCTAGTTTAAATTGATTAATAAATAAAAAACTTTTTTTTATCTCGCTATATTGTTTTTTGTTTTTTTTTGTTACTTTATGCAAGTAAAATGAAACTATTTTTAAAAAGTGTTTTTAAAATAGTTTTATTTCATTTCATTATTCAAAATCTAACAATTATTTACAGTTGAACACTATTCAATTTTGAAACATTTAGAAGATAAAATTTAAAAAGCTAGTTTTACAAGTGTTTTCAGATATTTGTACTTTAATTTTGCTGTAGTGATTACAAAATTGTCATCGCACCCTCACCTCACCCTCACCCACCCTCTAACAAATGTATAAAACACACAATCAAAACAAAAATTAATCTAAATGCAATTGAATTCTTTGGAGACCATAAATAGATAACTGCCAATGTTCTATACTATATAAAACAATGCTAACATTTATACAAACATTGTGTTTTAACCAATACCTTCACAAGTATTATCGCTCAACTTAATGCAACTAAGAAAGCAACTGACTAAAGATATAAACACAACCCTCAGAAATAAGAAAAATGAGGTCAGCAATAATTAGCTGACCTCAATCTTTTAGAGATCCGCATCAGGTTGGCAAAAAAAATTTGGTACAAAGGTTTTACCATTTTTTGCCAACCTTAAACATATTTTTCAGCATTGCTGAATGCTGGGGGCTGTAAATATAAATATACCATTAGTACAATAAGTATTGTATTAATATCACACAGCCACACTAACTACCCCTAAGCCAGGTTTATCTTTTTTAATAAAGCACAACTCCTCCCTAGAATTACCCATATTTAACTTCTCTGAAATCAGCTAACAGCTCATCAACTATGACATCACATTAGTTTAAACTAGACTTGATTTGCAATCATTTGCTATTGAGTCAACAAATGTATTGTGCAATTCTTTTAATATCATAACCTTTTTCTTAAGTCAATAGTTCATCTCTAATGACTTCCAACCTTTACTATCCTTCCAAAATATATTAATTTATATGAATAAAAAAAATGATGACCAAATAACTATTTCATTTTTCTTTCTATTAGAAGTACAACTGATGCCATCAGACAATTATCATATTATTGGCAATATGATGTTAACTATTATACTTTATTAAAAAGGCAATTTCAACCACATAATTCTTGTGTACAAACTTAAGATCAACCTGCCACCCCGAATCTCATCATAGACTGCAATTTCAGACCGGAAACAACAAGTATATCTTTGTATCAATCCCAACAAAAGACTCTGATTTCACAAACAATAAACAAGACTACATAACAAAATTATTCCTAATGAATATCTGCTTACCATGTTTGATGCATCAGCCACCTCACCTATAATACAGTTGTGGTCAACTCCGCAGCAAATAAAATTAAATAAAGGATGCAATTTTTACAAAAAACCATCTTTTAAAAGCATCTAGTATTAATCCTAATGATGCAACCTATTAATATACTCTTTCAATAAATAAATTTCATTGATGTTGTATTCCTCAACATACTCAAGAACATCTTAAACAAACCAGACCATCTAATCACACTTAGTTTACACAAAAACTATCATTCTCATTTTTCTATCAAATTTATCACTAAATCTGCAAATTCGATAATGTATTTAAAAACGAATCATCAAAAAATTTATTTTCCATCTATGTAATAATGCAAATAAGTGGTAGATCTGTATCCTTTAAGTTGTAAGAAAAACTACTACACCACTACAATAAGTAGACTACATGACATAAGTTGGCAACAAACAATAGACCACATTAAGAGTCAAACGATGTTGAATTTTTTAATATTATTATCAAGCAAAATTGATATATTAGTCTAATAATATATACTTATATTATTAAACCTATAAATTATTTTATATAAATCCATTTATTTTTGACTAATCAAACAGTCAATTTATCTATGGATAATGCATCAAAGAAAATTTACAAGAAACATGTGCAACTATGTCTCTTTTTTATAACTTATTAAAAATTTATTTTTTATAACCAGATTTAAAGTATTAATATATAAAATATGTTAAAGAAATTTTGGTATGACAATTTCTATAGATATATAGTTATTTTTAGGAGCTTTAAAAATAAGACTGCAAGGTCCTCCAAAAGTGCAAGTCTGTCATTATCTTTGATGGGTAGGTTATTATAACAAGTGTCGAAGACATTTAAATGTTTATAACATGTATAAACATGTAATATACATGTAGAAAATGTACAACAACAAAAATGTAAATATATAATTAGAACAACAATAACGATAATGAAACAAAATAATGGAATACTTTTATTTATAAATTTTGTAAAGTTTTAACAAACTTGTTAACAGTTTGTACAAACTTTGAAATGTGAAAAAATTTTAATAACAAAAATACAAAAATTTTTAACTAATGCATTTAAATAGCTTTAGAAAACATTTTTTTAAAAGCCATTTACTTTGAACAGCTTTATCAAGAATTGGTGGGCATATCATCGTCGCATTGTCAGTGATAGTATCATTCAGTAATGCATTAGTAAGTGACATACAGCATATTATCCAAATAACAGTTTTGCAGCATATCTAAACATAAAAGTTATTACTAGTTTACAAAATACATAATGCATTAAAAATATAGATATATATATTTTTAATTAAAATCAGTTTAGTTCTAAAATTTAACTAAGAAATGTAATAGCAACAAAAATTTAACATTCATGCATTAATACACAAATATTTTACAAGACATTTTAAAAGTTTTACATAAACTTTTTAAACAATAATATAAAATTAAAATTTGTATGCTTTGTTTTAAATTATCAAGGTTGATTGATTAGTTTAATGTAGCTCTCATTAAATAAATAGTTTTATATATAAAAATATATAAATATGAATAAATAGTTTAATATAGTTCTAAGAAGATTATCAAAGAATCTCATAATGGCTTCTAAAGATAATAAAACTTTTTAATTTTAAAAACCAGCAAAATAGATATTTATAAAAAAACAATATATATTTCTTTTATAAGTTTTACATAAACTTTTTAAACAATAATATAAAATTAAAATTTGTATGCTTTGTTTTAAATTATCAAGGTTGATTGATTAATTAAATGTAGCTCTCATTAAATAAATAGTATTATATTTAAAAATATATAAATATGAATAAATAGTTTAATATAGTTCTAAGAAGATTATCAAAGAATCTCATAATGGCTTCTAAAGATAATAAAACTTTTTAATTTTAAAAACCAGCAAAATAGATATTTATAAAAAAACAATATATATTTCTTTTATAAGTTTTACATAAACTTTTTAAACAATAATATAAAATTAAAATTTGTATGCTTTGTTTTAAATTATCAAGGTTGATTGATTAATTAAATGTAGCTCTCATTAAATAAATAGTATTATATTTAAAAATATATAAATATGAATAAATAGTTTAATATAGTTCTAAGAAGATTATCAAAGAATCTCATAATGGTAAACAGCAAAATAGATATAAAAAAACTGTATATTTATATTTATATTATATATTTATATTTTTGGTTCTTTGAGCAAAAAAAAAGTATATTAAAATAAAAATAAAATTTTTTTATACAATGCCTGAAAACATAATACTTTAAAATAAAATTTTATAAAACAAATGCGCTGGTTCTTATAATTATTATTATTATCCTTGCTGAGTTTAATTATGTATATACTAAAACTAACCTGTTTCTATATTTTAGTTTAGATATTACTATATGAAGAATAAAGAATATGTTGGCTTAGACTTAATTATAGACTATTAAATTCACTACACTACGATTTATTCTTCATATTTTAATGGATAAATATCTAAGACCAGAACAATTTGACAGCAATCCCAATTCTGCATCAGCTTCTAAAGAATGTTCACAATGGTTTAGAACTTTTACAAACTGCATGAAAACTATACAAACAGAAGATTAGTTAGATATCCTCATTAACTATTTATCTCCTTCAGTGTTCGACTATATTGTTGACATTAAAACATTTGATGGCACTATAGAAATCCTGGAAAACTTATTTGTAAAACCTAAAAATGAATTATTTTTTAGACATCAGTTAGCTTCACGTAAACAATCATCCAGAGAATCTGTTGACAAGTTTTTACAGGCCTTATGTACACAAGTAAAGATTGCTATTTTAGGCAGGTTTCTGCTTCAGAACATTGTGAAGAATGCATTAGTGATTTAATTATAAGTGGTCTAAGCTCTCATCATATTTGCCGATGACTTCTAGAAAACTCTACTCTTAAACTTACTGAAGCCTATAATCAAGCTCGTTCATTGGAAAACGCTCAAAGAAATAACGAAATCTATTCATATACGGAGTATAGTAATGTTGCTACAACTAATAAACATTCTGAATGTATTACTGAGGTTGCTTCAGTTTCTACTAAACCTTGTGGACTTTGTTATTTCTGTGGAAGTAAGCATCAACCTCGACAATCTTGTCCTGCTAGAGACGCAGAATGTAACAATTGTGGTAAGAAAGAACATTTCACGAAAGTATGCAAATCATCAAAAAACTTTGTCACATCTGCTGCTAACTTCCATGAACCAAGTTTAGCCTCGATTACTTGCTCTTCTCTCAACTCACTCAACTCTATTGTTTATATCTTTATTGCTAGGGCCAAGGTAAGAGCTTATCTTGACACTGGAAGCTCTGACACATTTATAAGCAAATCATTATGTGACTCTTTAAAACTTAATATTCTCCCTTCTAATATAAGAGTTTCTATGGCTGATCCTTCTCTATCTTGTCAAGTCGTAGGTAAAGTTCCAACTAACTTCACTTTATTTGGTATGAAGTACTCTAATATTAACTTTTTGGTTATATCCAACTCTTGCGAACAAATTATACTTGATAAAGATTTCCTACAGTTGCACAAAAGTCTTTATACCAATTAAGGAGGTAAAAACGACTTTTTAAAAATCTGTTTTCTAAATAGTATTACAATGAAAGCTTGCACTCTTTTCCCTTATCTCCAGAATGTAGACCAATTGCTTCACCTTCTAGACAATATAACTCATAGGACAAAGCATTCATTGAGTAAGAAACTAAAAAACTTTTGGAACTAGATATAATTGAACCCAGTAACTCTCCTTGGCGATCACAAATAGTTGTTACCAGGAATGAGAGACATAAGAAACGCATGGTCATTGATTACTCACAAACAATAAATCGCTTTACTCTAATTGATGCTTATTTTTTACCTAACATCAATGAATTAGTTAACTCTGTTGCAAAATATTCATTATTTAGCACATTTGATTTAAAAAGTACTTATCACCAAATACCTCTCCTTAATAGTGACAAGTATTACACTGCCTTTGAGTCCAATGGACATCTTTTCCAATTTAAAAGAATTCCTTTTGGCCTCAATAATGCTGTTGCGCAATTTCAAAGAATCAAGGATAAGTTTATTCAAGAAAACAAATTAGAAGACACCTTTGTATATCTAGATAACTTGCTTGTAAGTCGTACATCTAAAAATAAACATGATTTCAATTTGGAAAAATTTCTCAAAGCTTCTAAGAAAGCAATGTTTACGTTCAATGAAGAAAAGTCTATATTTTCTACTTCTTGTACAACCTTTCTAGATTTTATTATAAAAAGTGGCTCTTTTTCCCCTGATCCATATTGCTTAAAGCCATTAATCGAAATGCCTACTCTCACTGATAGTGCTTCTCTTCATCAATTCCTTGGTATGTTCTCATACTACTCTCAATATATTAAACGTTTTTCTGATAAAATTCATTCTTTATCTCTAACTTCTACCTTTCCACTATCAACTGAAGCTATTAAATGTTTCAATGAAATGAAAGAATTAATCTCTCAATCAGCTCTAGAAGCTATTGATGAAAGTGTACCATTTGAGGTGGAAACAGATGCCTCCGATTTTGCCATAGCTGTTTCCTTTAATCAGGCTGGAAGACCAGTTGCATTCTTTTCTCGCAAACTTTCACCTACTGAAAAAAAACATTCTTCTGTTGAGAAGAAAGCTTATGCTATTGTCGAATCACTTCGAAAAGGGAAACACTATCTTGTTGGCCGGCATTTTACTCTAGTCACCGACCAGCGCTCTGTCTCTTTCATGTTTGACAATAACAAGAGTGGAAAAATTAAGAATGACAAGATTCTGAGATGGAGGTTAGAACTTTCTTTGTACAGCTATGATATAGTTTATTGCCCTGGACGTAACAATTTTGTTGCTGATGCCCTCTCTAGATCTTGTTGCTCTATGACTATAAACGGACCCTTTTTTAAGATACTACATGAATCTCTTTGCCACCCCGGAATCACCAGAATATATCATTTTATAAAATCAAAAAATCTGCCTTTTTTAATTGATGATGTAAAAAAACCAATTCTTTGTGTCAAATTTGTGCTGAATTAAAACCTAAATATTATGTAAGCATTTTTTACCACATCTTAATAAAATCTACTCAACCTTTTGAGCAACTAAGCATGGATTTTAAAGAACCTATTTCGTCTTCATCTAGCAACAAATATTTTTTAACAGTTGTTGATGAGTTTTAAAGATTTCCCTCTGTATTTCCTTGTCATGATATCTCTTCTTCAACCGTAACTAAACTTTCAACTCAACTTTTCACTTTATTTGGTATGCCAGGTTATATACATTCAGATCGAGGCACTTGCTTCATGTCTACAGAGCTCCGCAATTTTCTTAACTCTCGAGGTGTCGACCTGAGTAGAACTACTTCTTATAATCCTCAGTCGACGTTCTTTTAATAGACACTCTGTTCATACATGGCTAACTAATTAGGGTCCTGTATTGCTTAAATGGCATGTTCGACACAGCAAATATGAACCTCTGGTGGAAGAGATTGAGCTTTTAGAGGCTAATAGTAAATATTCTCATGTAAGAATGCCTGATGGACGTGAGACCACTGTTGCTACAAGACATCTCGCACCAACGGCTGATATAATCACTGATTATATCAGCCGTTGGTGCGAGATGTCTCGTAGCAACAGTGGTCTCACGTCCATCAGGCATAATGACGTAAATAATAACTACAAAGGTAACTCCAATGAACCTGATACAATCCCTTCACCTGAGTCTCTCCATCCGAAAAGATATCAAAACTTTTCTACTCTCTCCAACAAATCCTAATGGAATTTTTATTGAAGAATCAGTCCCTCGTTGTTCAGGAAGATCCCGGAACCCTCCTAAATATTTAAATGACTATATTTGAACAATTTGAACTTCTGATTCTTATAATTATTATTATCCTTTTTGAGTTTAATTATGTGTATACTAAAACTAACCTGTTTGTATATTTTGGTTTACATATTGTTATATGAAGAATAAACCATTCTAGGTTGGCTTAGAGTTAATTATAGACTATTAAATTCACTACACTACAACAAATAAAGGATTATTAGTAGGCCAAGTTTAATGTTATTTACAATAAACTTTAAAACATAAACGTCAATAAATAATTTATAATTCAATGTATAATTTAATAAAATTATAATTTCTATTAATCATATGAACATTTTATATGTTTTTGTTAGTGTAATTGTTTTATAGTTTTGTTAAGAATGTGACGTATAACTTTTAAATTGAATAATAGATTATTAAAAATCATTAGAAAGTGGTTTCATATAGTATTTTAAAGATTTAAAAATCAAATAGTTCTCTTAAGTTATAAGATTTAAATTTAAAAAATTGTTTTATATGGAATAGTTAAAAAAATGGTCAAAGTTTAAATCTTTTCGTTTAACCCTTTAATACCTCTCGATAATTTAGAGTGATATTTCAAACAAAATTTATGTAAAATTTATGGTTTTTAAAATTAGAATTGATGTCAATACTGATCTGAACGTTGAAATGACATTTCAAAAGCAAAAATGATTTGTTTAAGAAATTTTTATACTACGAAGGTTTTGTATTTCATAAGTGTTTCCATTAAAGCTTTTTTAGAAATTTCATCGAAAACTTTTTGAAAAACTTTTAGAAAAAATTTTTACAACAAAAATGTAAGAAATTTTTTCGTATCTTACTTTATCTATTTATAAGTTTAATACGGTAAGATTGATTGAAAAAAAAAAAAAAAAAATAACAAAAAATATATCTAAAGTTCACAATGTGATTTTTGTTATCTAAAAGTTCAACCAGACATTTTTACATTTCAGAAAATGGATATCAGTCATTTCTATGGTTCCAAAGGACCTATAGCCTTTGTAAAAGCAGAGGTTAACACATAGAAGATATTAACTGTGAAAACTTTTATAATTAAATTGCACATAGGTAACTATTGTATGTGCTTTTGCAAGACTAACAATAACACATGTTATTGTATTAATAAAAGACAAACAAATAACTATAAAGAACTATAGTATATATATTTTATATTTATATTATAACATAAATATTGACTTATTTGGTGTGACTATAAATGCCTCAAAACATTTAACTCATATATTTTCGGAGAATGATTTTTTCTGTATGATCTGTATGGAGATATATTTTTGGGAAGGTTCATAATATAGGAATAAGGAAAAAATGCTTTTGATAACAAACATCGTTAGAAAATTAATGATAGGGGAGAGGGGGGCACGTTGATACACTTTTTACATTTTCTGACATTAAAAGCTAAATATAATATTTAGAGTGGAAATAATAACTTGTATATGTTACACTAAGGATCCTGCATATTTTAGTACCACAGTTTTATTGATTAGAACATAATTAAAATAAATACAGCACAAAAAGTAATGTAAAGATTTGTGTATCAACCTGCCCCATGCTGGGGCAAGTTGATACACACCATGGGGCAAGTTGATACATTTAATAAGACTTGAAAATGAAGCTTTAAAAAACTAATTAAGTAATCAAACACAAAAGATTAGGTAAACAAATACAAAAGATTAAGTAAACAAACTAAAAAAAGATGTGTTTTTTTTAATTACTCTTAAAAATTTTCACAAATAAAAGCAGGAGTATCCTGCTTTTATTTGTGAAAATTTTTAAGATCAGGTAAACAGGTAAATTTTTTAAGATCAGGTAAACAGGTAAACAAACACAAAAGTCTAAGTAAACAAATACAAAAGATTAAGTAAACAAACTAAAAAAAGATGTGTTTTTTTTAATTACTCTTAAAAATTTTCACAAATAAAAGCAGGAGTACCACCTGTACATTCTTCATGGGCCCACAATTTACAGTCTACACACTGAACCCAAGTTTCCCTTGGTCTACTATTTGAATAGGGCTCGCCACACACAAGACAGAAAGTATTATCAATGTTTTCATTTGAATTCGAAAATGAAATCTTTACAGTTTTATTTTTTGATATGGCTGCAACCAATTTAGACTTTGGTTCTCCTTTTTTCTTTTTCTTTTGTTCTGCCAGGTTAATAGCCAGTTTTTGTAGCGAATTGGTCAAAATACGTGTTTTGCCCTGTTTTCTCCCGCGTTTACTCTGGCTGTGTGATCCGGCTTTAGGAAGAGGCCGTACCACATAGGGTGAGGCTATGGCTTGACTATTGGCACAATAAATAGTTCCAGCAGATGTGGAAGCTACTGGACTTTCCTTACATATTGCTAACGAATCTGAAAGAGCTGATGTCGACGATTGAAATTCAAATGAAGCTAAGTTCATAGTGACACCTTCTTGAAGATGACCATTGTTTTCAGCAGTAGCAATTTCCTCCACGTTCAAAGCAGAATGGACACCTCCAGAAACTGCAGGATCTGGCCTATCACTAACTGACGAGGGCAGAAACAGGACAGCGTCAATCCAAAAACAATTGAAAGGAAAAATCCCTGTAGATTCGAAGCCTGACTGTATGTTAGCAGGTGACATGGCAAGCTTGAATGCATTACAACATATAGCGGGAATGTCAAGAGGCTGCATTGGCCGCCTGGGATGGCTAATTAGCCATGCATCGCACTGAACATTATAATGTCTCTTTAGTGAAAAAAACACTGAACGATCCTAAGGCTGCAGTCTGTGAGAACGATGAGGGAACGAAAGCATATGAATACCATTTTCCTTGGCATATTGAATAGATTCAAGAGATACATGAGATTCATGATTGTCCAACAGCAGCAGGAAAGGTTGTTCAACTGTTGGTTTACAATGTTTCACAAAATGTTTCAAAAATAGAAAAAAATTCTCCCTTGTCATCCAGCCAGAAGTATGACATGCTCTAACAGAGCCGGGGGGACCTCAATCTACCATTCGTTCACTATACCTGACCCTAGGAAATATGAACATTAGAGGACATGCATGTCCCAAGGCATTGACTCCACAGCACAAGGTTACTAATTTACCCCTCTCTGCACTTGTTACAGCTCCCACTTGTTTGACGCCTTTTGGAGCTACTATTTTTGATGGTTTCTGAACTGTGGTTAGTCCGGTCTCATCCACATTCCAAATGTTGTGTGGTTCGAAATGGAAACGAGTGTACAGGCTCTCTAAATTGTTCTAAAACAAATCAACATTTACCCTGCTAAAACTCATTCTACTTAAAGAAGTGGCCTCGGGCGTTCTGATAGACAGGACATTTTCATGTCTTTTCATGAGCCCTTTAAACCAGTCTACTCCTGCAGATTGAATGGCATGCCAGGAACAAGGAATCATTTTTTGTAGACTCTTAGCATACTGATATGCAAGCTTTCTTGTTTCTTTTGGCGAAAGACCAAAAATGTTTTCGCTACGTCTAGCCGATAATTAACAAGTTCTTGCTCCCCTGCAGCAGTAAATAATAGTTTGTGTTTGGAATAACCAGATGTGGAAACTCCTTCCTTGACTTTTTTTGTAGAAACAAATTAATGTCATTTTATCTAAGCCATGGGTCAAGGCGGCAGTTCTGAGACTTTGCTTTTTTGAAATAACTTTCTCAGCAGCAAGTTTAAGGACTTCCAATGAGGCCGTAAAAGTAGTTTTTCTTTTATATGTTCGCACCATCTGAAATTATAAAAAATTAAAAATGTTTACTTTCTCTGGTAATTTAAATTTATATTTAATACCAATATAATCACAATACGAACTTTTAAAATGTTTACAAATATACGAAAACATTGATACTAGCGGTACGGCAACTTAAACTCTGTTATAATTTTCATTGGTTGATTTTGAAATTTGGGCGCGTTTTTTTAGAAACGTGAAATATGAGAATGGAACAACTTAGTTGGGTTGCAATCCAAAAGATTGGATTGCAAAAATTTTAAATAGTGGTATTAATAATAGTTAGGTCGTTGACCTAACAATGTTTTATTAGGCCTATTCACCTATTTACTATCTCTGCGAGAAAAAAAACATTAGTCTACCCCAAACAATTTAATTGCATTAATGCAAATACATAAACAAAATATTTTCAGCCATATTCAAATGCTTTACCAAAGGGAAAAGATAATACAGTGTATCAATTTGCCCAAAGTGGTCTGTATCAACGTGCCCCTTTAGACAGCGTTGCATTAAATTCGTGTTAAATTTTAACAGAAGCAACGAACAAACAAATGACATATACAAAATCATTTAGCAATGTTTTCTTAAACTTATGGAAGGGTTGATGAGCTAAATGTACTTACCTTTTTTGTAAAATCTCTTACGAAACACGTTGTCAGTTTTTTTCGAAAGTTGCTCGATTTACAAAATGCTTCTCAGCTTGATCAATTTTGAAATGAACGGAAATCTTTTTACATCGGACGTTTGGGAACTAAAAAGCTATTTCCCGTACCAAATCTTATTCGCGCAATTAGTGTAATAACTGTTTTATTAGCTTTGTATCAATTTGCCCCCGTATCAATTTGCCCCCCTCGTCCCTACATTGCAAAACCTATACAAAGAACAGTCAAAGCTTTTTGATAATAACTGCAAGAATGTAAAGGCCTTAAAAGATGATAAAATTGGAACCAAAATTAGAAACCTCATTGCATACTTTAAACAATTCTTTACAAAGAAATTATTTAAAGATAACTATATAATAAAATTTGTATTCTTCACATATAATCCTAATAAATATTAGTGGTCACCAAAACCCTCTATAAAATTTTTAAGTTCTCAAGCTGTCTCAAAAATGTCTCTAATTTGTTACAAATGGTAACAAGGTTACGCTTTTTTACTTATAACTAAATAAAATAACTTTAAAATGCAATAAATGCTTGTTTATTATTGTCATATTGCTATTTATCACGTTTTAATTTATTTTTAATGTACAAATATTTTGTCTTAATTGGTTACTTTGTAACAAAAAATAAATAAAGTTATAATTTGCAACAATGACAAAATTTTTTTAAATAATCCTAAAATTCCTTATATTTTTTACAATATCTTTCGTTTCAATCAGTTACACTTTTAAGATATGCATACCCTATAACATATTAAAGTTACGTTACGACTTAATCGGTTACAATTGTTAACAAGGTTACATTCTCTAACTTTTAATTAAATGTTAAGTAAATAAACTTGATAATGCAAAATGTTTGTTTATCGTTACCGTATTGCAAAATACTATCTTGTATGTTATTTTTATTGTAAAATAGCATTCATCTCAATTGGTACCGTCACAATTGCGAAACGAGCTTATTCGCTAAACGACGTTTTGAAGTCTATAAAAAATTTTTGTAGGTCAAACAGATATAATTGTGAAAAAGAAAATTTTTATATACCAAAATGTTTATAATAAAATTTTATTTTCAGTGTAGCAACATATGAACATTTTAAGGTTTTATTTTTTAAAATAACGATAAAATACCAAATTTCTTTCGAAACGAAACTCTTTCGCACCGCAACAAGCGTAACAGTTCTTATCGGAAAAAAACTTACGAAACGCGGCATAATAAATATATTTAATTACCTTTTATGAATCAAATACGTATAATTAACTAAGTAATTAAAATACTAATTTTTTATATGATATTGATAAGTTTCAGTTTTAAACTTCTATAAAGGAATCAAGACTTTCATAAAATATACTTTTTAGAATGTCATTTAATGAATAAGAATTAAATAATGAAGATAATTTGAACAACGTTAATATACGAATGCAATTGCGAAATTGGGAAACAATTCCTTTGTTGAAATCAAAAAAGACCTAATTTAAGTGATGAATGCTAAAACTTAATTATATAATAAAATGCCTAAAAATAGCTCTTACTTGTTTTCAAATAGAATAACTTTATGTTTAGTCAGCTTCAATTTTTCTATTTTTAAGGTGCTCTGTTTAATGCTCCTTTGCTTTTATTACCTCAATAACAACAAGTAAATTTAAAAAAACTTAATCACATCCTTTTCAATGATTTTTTCTTAAATATTTTCCTTAATAAATAAAAAAGTAAGGGCGGGAGGGTGGGAAGGGCATTTGTTGTCCCTTTTACCATTGGCCCTGGAAAATGCTTTGAATTTCAACATCCCAACGTTATTGGGACTATACAACTGCTGAAAGTTTTAAAGCTTTAGCTGTTTCGGAGAGAAGTAAAAAATTAATTGCGAGATTTTGTAGCAAAAAAACTTACAATACGACTCTTCCCCGGGTCTTTACGCCTGGAAAAAATTTTAACATAGAAGCTCACCAGGACTATACAAACGCTGACTAGATTCACAGTTGTAGCTAGTCTAAGAGGTAGTGATAATTTAATTGCAAGATTCAGTAAGAACTGACAGCGGTCAAACAACACTTAAAGTTCAATTAAAATTTGTAATGGAACCAAATATTTTACTAAGTTTTTATATATGAGAATATAAAAAGTAAGCCTCCAATTCTGCTAAGCCAAAGGCAATAAACAACCGAGTATAAACATTAATAAAAACTGGCATAGAGACATGTTGCGGAGGGAGCGTTGCCCTTTCTCTTAAAACTAACTCAAAGTTTCAGTTTTTTCTATTTTAATTTTAGCTGCGTTAGACCCCCTTACTTTCTGTTTCAGCCCCCCACCCCACCTCCCACCCTGCATCCTAACTTTCTTAACATTTCTAGGTCACTGTATATATATATATGTATATATATATATATATATATATATATATATATATATATATATATATATATATATATATATATATATATATATATATATATATATATACATATATATATATATATATAGAATCATAGAATCATTTAACAACATTATCTACTTAAATAATAAGTAATAACACTTTTTGTTTAACAGCTTAATAAATGCTTTCGAGTCTATTCCGTAAGCGCACATTGCGAAACACTAAAGAACTGTTTCGTAAGTATTCTTTCGAAATGATTTGTTTCCGTAGTTTCTTTTCGTAAATGGTTTTTACGGAATTATTATTATTTATTTTTTTCGGATAATGCATTTCGGAAGGTGAATTTGCGCAAGAACAACTTCCGCAATAGCAACTTGAAATACGGAAGATAAAAATGCGAAGTTTTTGTTTACGGCAATCAACCCTATCTCAAACATATTTTTTTAACGTTATGTTTCGTCATAATTTGTTACACTTTAAAGAAAAAAAAAGACGTAACGTAACATAAAAAATTTTATATTTTGTGACGTACTTTAATTGCGTTAACGTAATTAAAATACGTCAATTAAATACATTTAAGAATTAAAACGTTTTAATTCTTAAATGTTTTACGTTATGTTACTTCCGATAGGTTATACCTTTAAAGGTAATAAGTACCTTAGATTGCTTAACCGTACCGTAAGTTATTTTAACTTTTAAAGGTACATTTTTTGTGTTTTTCGTTACGTTACTTTTAAAGCTTTAAAAGTTGTATTTACCTTTAAAAAGTATTTTAAAAAAAAAAAAACCACAAGCGTGGGTTAATTTTTTAAAATACTTTTTTAATTAAAATATTTTTGAAAAACGTGTTATTGCGTTTCAATCAAATACATAAATAATCAAATACCTAAATAATATTGTAAATAAAACAATTTTGTTAAATACCGTAACTCATGATCATAAGTTTTTTAATTAAAATATTTTTGAAAAACGTGTTATTGCGTTTCAATCAAATACATAAATAATCAAATACCTAAATAATATTGTAAATAAAACAATTTTGTTAAATACCGTAACTCATGATCATAAGTTATGGTATTTAACAATGGTATCATTATGGTATTTAACAATGCGTTTGTCGAGACATTTGTAAATAAAATTTTTTTTTTTAAACTGCTAAATATTATTGTTTATTTTAATTGTAAAATAGATTCATTTTAATTAGTTAATATTTTTTTTGTAACTAATTTGTCGCGAAAAAAAAAATTTCAACTCGCAAAGTTACGTTTCTTTAACTGAAACATAAATTAACGTTGAAAAAAATCTATATATTACAATATTATGTTACAATATTACGTCTCGGTTACGTAAAAATAACGGACATTTTGCACGTAACGTAACGAATCCCGTTTACGTTACAATGTGTAACGTAACTTTAAAATGTTATAGGGGATATACTTTTAGTATTTTTTGTCAATCAGTTGTCAACCAACTGAGACGTAACGAACCGTACCGTTACGTTACGCATAAAATGAATGTAAAATATACGTATATTTTATAAGTGGAATTAAGACGTAAGGTGACGTAAAAAATATTATAAGCATTAAATAACAAAATTACGTCACTTGGACGCGATATTTATTTTTCGTGACAAAGTAACCAATAGAAACAAAACTTTTTTACATTAAAAATAAAATAAATATAATATAAACGCGTATAAACAGGTAAAAATTGTTTACCGGACTTAATACTATAATCACATTTTATCTTTAGTGTTGGTTTGTTCAAACAATGCAAGCGAAATAAATGAAATACGCATGCAAATTTTTTTTATACTATTTTGTGCTAGATTAAAGATGTAATAATGGAGGAGTCTAGTATTATTTGAATTACTCTTTATATATAAGAACTTCAGAAGAATATATAATATTGCAGTGTATTTTGCGTTGTGTATGCGTAATTATACTACCTATGAGTAGCACCTGCAAGTGACAAAATAGTTTAGCCCCAATCGGTTTATTTGTAACGGAAAAAAAAAAAGATTTTACGTTTTTTGAGATTTTATAATCCCATAAGCAAAAAATGTATATAAAATATCAACTCTTATTTTGTTTTAATTTAACAATAGTTGAAGTTTTCATGTCATGGTTTAAATATTATTATTCAAAGTAGTGATTTTTAAATATACTTGACTAATCTAACTCTTTTTTATATATTCTTTTAAATATACTTAAAATTTTTACAGATTCTTTGAAACCATTTTTAAATATAAAACATATAAATATTATTTTAAAATCAAAAAAAGTTTGTTATATTTAAGTATTTATAAAATACCACGCATTTCCACACATTACATTGTTATACCTCATTACGTAAAAATGTTACGTCTCAGTTGAGTAAAAATGTAAAACAGAAAATTCTAACCAAACTGTAGCGTATAATGTTACGTCTCAATACATATCATTGTTTTAGGGAAAATGAGCTTAAAAATTTTTTCGGGTTTCTCATGTGGATGCCAAACTTTCAAACACAAGAATACACTGGAAAGGGTCCTTGATTAATTTCTTAGGTCCTAAACTTTTTAGTAAGAATATATCGTAAACAATAAAATAAATTTGCACTTTAGTGACAACAGTTATATACCCAAAATGGCTCAAATTTTAATAAGCTTTTTAAAATAAGAACAGTAATTTCGAGGTTATGAAAAAGAAATATATTGGGAACTCCAAATGACATTTTATCTGTGTTGATAAGCAAATGGTTCCATTCAAAAAGCATTCTTGAAGCGTTGTATGCCAAACAAAGGTCATAAGTAGAGTTATAATTTTTTTTATTCAATTTTGAGTTCTATATCAGGTGCTAATCTTATAGAAATCAAAGAATTTCAGAAGGAAAGTGGACACAAGAAGGAAAAGAAACAACTATAGATAATGTATGAGCAAGAGTTATAAAATTAATATGAAAGTTATCTTTGTTCTACGTTTGCAGAACCGTTGAATGAGCGTTAATTTTATGATGATAAATAAAGAGAAGTTTTAACTCTTCTTAAGCCAAAGATTGCTAACATTTGCAACACTTTTATGGGAGGTGTTTATTTACTCGACTGCTTGATATTACTAAACAGAATTAATGTTTTATCAAAGAAATTTTACCAAAAGTTTTTTTTTTCAATTCATTGAAATGGCTGTTATCAGTTCTTGACTTTTTTACAGAAAAAATTCTGTTAATTATAACACTTGATTAAGGAATAGGTTTAACTTAAAAGATTCCAAAATTGAATATTTTAAAACCTTTGCTCCTAGAATCTAAACATGGTGATATATCTTCATAAGGCAGCCAGCACCCAGCCTTGATAGTGAAATTTTTACGAAAGAAAAAAATTAGTCACTTAACAAAGTCTATACCAAATCAATTAGCGCGAATTAGTGGGTATTACCATTTCCCGGAACTTAATCTAAGCAGAGATACATAAACCCAAGCTGTGTAGAAAAGCCAGTTTAAAAATGTTCAACGAGTAATGTACCTCTGTATTAGCTCCAAAAATAACTTCTTTATAAAGCTTCATTCAGCATATTTTTGGCTAAGAACTTGATATTATTTTTTATAGAATTTTTTTAAGCAGTTAAAGAATTTCTTTATTATTATAATAGAGTATTATGATTGTAGTTAATTTTCTTCAAACTTTATGAATGTTTAACTTTAAAGCTCATAAAGACAAGCTGAATTTTTTTTGTAGTTATTAATGTGATTTGAAAGAATTTTTTGGTTTTATCACAGAACACGGTGGACTAGGAAATTCACGCCTCCTTCTTTACCCATATCCATACCTTACTAATAATATACAATGCCCATATGGGCATTGTATATTATTAGAAATTCAAAACTTTGACTTTTTTTAGTCATTGGCAACATAAACTAAAACAAAAAGAAAAAAAAAATTGACCAGTTATCATTAAATAACACATTTGAAATTTTCAATTATTTCAGCAAAATCCGGCTGAAAGATAAATCCAAAGCAAGCTTTTACAACTAATTAGAAACTTTTGAATGCTTCAATTATGTGAAAAAAATTGAGAACCAAGTTTTTGACAATCATCTTGAAAAGATGATTGACAACTCCTATAAGAGATGCAATTCCATCGGTGGGATTATTTCCAAACTCAGAACATTGTCAGGCCTACTGATGATTGGCTTTCAAATGACATTGCAAAATAACTTTGCACGATCAACATCCCCGCCAGGTTGCAGAAAAGACTCAAGTTTAGATTTGATTGAGCCCAGTATACAAGTTTCCAGATTTGGTAAGATACTTGAATTTGACGTCACGCCATCTATTAGCGTGCATACTTGAATGGGTTTGAAGACCACAAATTATATTTCCAACTTATTGCAAGTCAAAATTAGTTTAACTCCATTAGTATTAATCAATGGTAAGATTTATTCAATGTTGCAGTAAATTTTAGGCAAATCTTCTGATACCGCACGAAGAATTTGTCTCTTAACTCTAGTGTCTTTGCCATTCCTTTGAGTGAGAGGTTGTTTTTGAGGCGGTGAGCTAATATCATTCTTAGAGCAGTATCAACAATGCTTGAATAAAACTTGAGAAAACCTTTACCACCATCAATTCCGAGCTTAACAAAATATCCAACAGAAATTTTGCGAGATTAAATAACATGATTTACGAAATTTAATAAACCATTTCAGTGAACAACAACCCGAACTGTACCAGAATATCCTTTTCCTTCGGTAATACTTAAGCCACTGCAGGTGAAGAAACCACTCAAGTGTTAACCTGCTTTTAGGAAATTCTTATAAATATTAGGTTCTACCATCTTGCTGCATGATGTTTAGTTTACACTAAACTAAATTTGTTCTTCACAATTCGCAGAGTTCTTGTGGCACCTGACAATCACTGATATTGATCTTTGTCTCGTTCAGTTGGTATACTTAATCTACTCGTAAAGCAGTAAGCTGTCTTAAACATTTTTTAAGAAAATCCAACTATACTAAATCAAACTATCCCTTTTACAAAACTTAACCTGAATTTATATTGCATAACAATCCATACCTACAAATATTATTAATTGCAAACGATTAAAATCAAGGAAATAATTACTTAAGTTACAAGGAAATAATTCTTACATAATTCTTTCCTTTAAAGGAAATAGATATTTAAATTAATGACACTTGTCATATTTTGACAAATAGAGATTGTCATAGATTGACAAATGAGATTTTATTTGATGACACAAAAAAATATTACTGCTCTTTAAAAGACTATCTTCCTTTTCATAAGCAGATTTTAGTGCGACTATTGCTACATTTGCACAAATTTTTATTAAATAATATAAAGTGGTTCTTATTTTACAGGTGTTTTTATTGTCGCATTAAGCGTCGCAAGTCAAAGTTTCACTTAGTTTGAACATACAAATTAAATTATTTTCCGCGGACAAAATTAAAAGTTTTCAAAGTTTGCATCATAGGGTACCTTGATGTGTACGCTCTCACCCCATATAAGTGACGTTAGCATTATTAGGATCCATGCTAACCGTGTATCAAAAAATAGATGTACCACTCTGAAACCGCACGAGTACGCTACAAATTTATACTGACTTCTAGCCACTAGGCATATCAAGTAAGCAAGAAACACCAAAAAGTCCAAAAAATCACCAAAGAATCATCAAAAAGTCATAGAAGCACTTAAGAGATTACATGTTGGGCCAACTTCATTTTTTTTTAAGCTGGTACAACAGCATTGTAAATATTCAACTCAGTGACGTCATTTTTATGTCAAATCTTTAGAGTCGCGTAAAAAAAATTTTTTGTACAGCCTTGACATTGTGTAAAGAATAGGTGTACACGAATAACCATCTAGTCATCCATGTACTCCTTTTGTTTAAAAACTTCTTAAAAAACCCTAACAGAAAAAGCTACTAGCGCGGCAAAATGCAGGTTCACTAAAACTGTGATGTTTCTGAATAAAAGGAACCACTCATTTGATGATACAATCTGGTGATACAAAGTAAATTTCTTTGTTTAAAGCCACTCTAGTCAAGTCTACCAAGCCAAACAAAAACATTCGACTAATTTTTTATTATTATTATGATGCATCATCAGGCTTTTAATTCCATTCATTTGAAAAGTTCAAGTTATTACAAGTTAAACGAAAACAAAACAAATAATGCGTTTTACTAAAGTATTAGGTATATTCTTTATTTTATGTTCAGGGTGATGGCTATTATAGTTTATATAATGATGTAAATTTATAAGTTTATAATTTTTTGTAATTTTATGAAACGAAAAGTTTGATAATGATGCCCCAATGCAATGCCAATTAAGTGAAGTTTGCATTATACTAACTAAGCACTTCTGTCAGCAAAAGAAACAGATAAAACTATGTATAAAGATTGGACATATATACTTTTAACAATAATGATTATATACAATACCAACATACCCGCCTATCATATTCCAACGCATTGCGAACAGTAACACCTCGTCAAGTTGATATAGCGCCTATAACCTTATATTATTGGTGCGCTAACGTAAGCCAACCTAGCAAAATATACGTTATATGAAAAGGGTTGCCAACTGTAGAACTTAGTATAGCCAAAGTAACGCCGATAAATTAAATCAAAAGTTGGCAAACATATTTTCAACAAGGTTGAGCATATAAAATTCCAACATAGGCACGATGGGCAGCCGACCATATATTAACACAACCCCAGTATGCAGCCGACTAAAACACTATGTCGGCTTAACAATAACAAATGCGTTCGGCAAACTAAATTGTGCTGCTTGGGGTGTCAGAGTCATGTTTTTTTGTTTTTTTTACATTTAATGTAAATTACACATATGAGATATAGTAAGTAATATAGTAAAGTTAGTAATTTGTAAAATGATATTTGGAATTATATATATATATATATATATATATATATATATATATATATATATATATATATATATATATATATATATATATATATATATATATATAGATATATATATATATATAGATATAGATATAGATATAAATATATATAAATATATATATATATTATATATATTATATATATATATATATATATATATATATATATATATATAAATATATATATAGATATAGATATAGATATAAATATATATATATATATATTATATATATATATATATATATATATATATATATATATATATATATATATATATATATATATATATATATATATATAGATCTTTAAACACACATCACACAAACATTTACTTTTTTGAAATCAACGAAACCCTATGTTAAAAAAAATTGAAATATTCATAAAAAATAACATTAGTATAGCTATCATAACTTTGTAACTCCGATAAAAAAAATTACATTAGTGTAACCAACGTTATTACAACGTTGTAGTTCTGATGAAAAGTAAGGTTATAGTAACCAACGTTAAAACAACGTTGTAATTCTGATAAAAAAAATAACGTTAGCGTAACCAACATTATTACAACGTTAGATTTAGTTGGTCAATGTCGCCTAACATGACCCAACATATATCCAACGTTGTATCGAAGTTGTATGCACACTGTTATACCGATAAAATACCTAAAAAAATATAAATACCTATATCAAAACAAATACTTAAAAACATAAAATTGTTGAAATGTTGAATTATATTTAAAAATTTATTTATTCTTAATAACTAATCATCGATTTTAAAAGACTTTATATAAAAAGTAATATGAAATAGTTAGAGAAAACTTTCTTCATCCGGGTTGTGTTGCGCAAATATTAAATTAACTTTCTTAATTATATTTTTTAATATTCTATTATTTCCTATGATTATTAAATATTATTTTAACTCTTAGCTTTACACGCATTATGAATATAATTCTGATTTTTCACTCAATATGAGTCATAGTAAAATTGACTAATTAACAAATACGTCATTACACAAGCTTGAATCTGTAATCTTCAGGTATTTGAAATCTTTAACATTTGTCGAAGTATAAATGGCGTAAGGCGTGTGGTAAAAAAAACGTGAGTACTTATTGAGTTTATTTAGTTTAGTCTCTACTACTCAAAATACTGCTATTAATGACAGCTGGTGTTTATTGATTAAATAAGTTTAAATTAAAAAAAAAAAGTGCGCTTAATCAACTCATTTTAAAACGTGTGCTTTGTAGTAAATTGTTTTTTACTAATGTCAGTTCGAAAATATAATATAAAGTTTTCTTACCATTTCTTTTCAAAAAGCAAGATTTTTTCTAATATTCCATTATAGTAATATTTGGCACGTTACCATTTGATACGAGTGGATTATAGTATTTACATTATTCTATGGATTAACTTCATACTTTATAATAAGTTATTGTACGCTTTATTTAAACTTAATGCACCATTTTAAAAAACAACAAAACTTTTTAGACTATAAAACTTTGTAGAACAAAATATTAAAAAGATGTTGAAAACATTCCGGACTTCGCAGGGATATTATAGTTTTTTTTTTTTTTTTGCTTACTTAAGTCTGCTTTGTTAAGCAGACTTAAGTAACTAATTGTTCAGTCATCATTTGATCATACTTTTTACGTTCCCTACATAATTACTTTATCAACCTAATTAGTAAACCAGTCTGCAACGAATTATACTATTTTTCATATAATTTGTTTATAAATAAAGAATAAATCATAATGTTATTTTTTGTTTTTGAATTATTTGTTGAAATTATGCAGTACCATCAAAAATGCGGATTGAAGGCTTGTTTTCACAATTGGAAATTGTGTTGTAACAGTTGAGCAATTTGTAATACAACAATTGTCACTTCATTAAGGACTCAAACCCAAAACTTTTATCATATAGTTTTAAGCACTGGATTTACCGCATAGACGGTTAGTACAGAAGCGGTTTTTTTCGATTATGCAAAAAAATAAGTGATAAAAAATCGCATTGAATCGCACGTGATTTTTTCGATAAAAATTGGCTCTCAATAAATCTTTAGCAGGTTAATCAAAATCGAAAAAACCATGTTGCAATTACCAAAACTAAATATTGCAATCGTAACTATTCACCCTTTATTCCTTACCTAAAAATCATTACCGAAATTTATCACATCATCGCGTTGCGGTAACTCC
Organism: Hydra vulgaris; assembly: GCF_038396675.1. Lineage (NCBI taxonomy): Eukaryota > Metazoa > Cnidaria > Hydrozoa > Anthoathecata > Hydridae > Hydra > Hydra vulgaris. The sequence goes on from NC_088920.1 coordinate 34,893,736, forward strand.
AGTGATTAGTTTGTTTAAAAATTTCAATTAAAAGTTTCAGCATTATTTATGTTTTTTTTACAATAAATAAAAACTTACAAAAATTGCAATTTTTATTTATAAATCTACTTTTAAGTTTAGATTTTTTTTACAACATGCACATTTTTTAATAAAAAAACACTTTTTTGTGGCATTGAAAAGCTTTAATTAATAGACATGAGTCCTTTTCAAAATAACAGATTTAAGGCAGCAGAATTCCATGATAATCAAAAAAAATTCCAAAATTTTTTTAAATTGATTTTAATGATAAACTTAACAGAGAAAACACTTTGTTGTAAACTAATTTAGTTTCTTAATTAATTATATTTTAGTGCAACTTATTTTATTTTTATTTAATATTTAATATATTTATTCAATATTTAATAATATATTTATTTAGTATTTTAATTAATATATTTTTAACATTTAATATAATTGTTTAATTTATTTAGTGTATAAGGGTTGCACTTTTGCTTTTCAGACTTTCCTAGCAACCCCCATAGCAACGAATTTGTCTATTGGTTTTTTAACTTTATAGTGAGGTTTTTGGAGAAAATTTTAGCCTTAAAAACATCCTGTTCGCCTAATATTTCACCAGTGCTCAAAAAAAATCTTTTGATAAGTATCACAGCTTGAAGTTAACTAATAATATCAAATCTTTTGATTATATTTGTATGCTCGCTTAAAAACTATTTTCATTAAAAATTTGATTGCATCTTTTATTTAAATAACGACTCGTTGTACGATTAAAAAAGATAAATATAATTTCAAAGACTTCGTTCAAAGTTGCATGCAACGAAAGGAAATTAAACTACAGCGTAATAACATGCTTTCTAGTACAAAAAAGTTTTTTTTTCTATAATGAATATATGACAAAAAAGGCTTCCACAGTAGGTTTCAGCAAAAAAAAAATTTTCTGATACCTAATACCAATTAAAGTTGGTAAAAGTTATGAAAAAAAGGTTTGCTGACAAAAACAAAAACAAAAAACGAATAAGGGACTTTGTATTCTGTAGCGATTTTTAGAATGATAAGAATTTTATGATTTTTTGTATGACGCAATATTTATCAACATTTTTCCGGCGTTTGATTTTTTTAATACTTTGCAGCACATAAAACTGGTTTAAAACTGGTTTTCTCAACTTCTAATAAAGATTATGATTTAAAATTTTTAGAAAAATTTCCTTGTTGTGTTGTCTGATACCGCAACAAAAGTCTAATCTTTCTTTTTAGTATATATTTTTATTTTTTAGAAACTTCATTTTACTGCTTTTAAAAAAAAGTTAAAAAAATCTTAAAAATTATTATCCGTTTTACACAAACGTGATAAAAACCCTAGTTAATAGTAGAGGAACCTATTGTACCTTTGACCTCGTTGTACCTTTGGTCACTCTACCCTGTCAGTCTACTATTATTATTTTGAAAAAACGAGAAATGCCATTTGAAATAATAGTCCATGACAACTCTTCTTACCGTGAAAGATTATACTTGGGATGATTAGTTATAATTTTTGGCTCGTAAAAAGTAAATATTTGTGTTAAACTTATTTTGGTATTAAAACTGTCATAAATTGTTATTTGAATAATGTATGACATTATAAACATTACCCAACACCTTTTTTGTTATGAAAAGGTTTGGATGATTATTTCTTACCGTAAATGAAGATAAAGACGATGATCGTTATAGAAACCCATCTCGTGTACCTTTGACCAGACTAGGACGTTGTACCTTTGATCGGAAAAAATTCTTTCCTCGATTATTTGCGAACATTAATTTATGAAATTCATTATCGAGTTTATCAGGCGGCTGTGCTTTATTGCTCGGTAAGCAGAAGATAGTATAGCTCAAAATGAGGTTTGTTTAGCTTTCAAAAAATGCAGACCAGACGTTATATTGATATAATGAGAACATGTAAGGGAGTGCTTCTCCATCGATTAATTTAGGTAAATCATGCAAGGGGATGCTGCCACATCGAATGAGGGTTTGAGTTAGGGAAGGTATAAACCAATCAATGTAGCAGCGCTCTTAAATTTCTTGCAAAAACAGTATGATATCTGGTCTGCATTTTTCTAAAAACTTAAAACCTCATTTTGAGCCACACAATCTTCTGCTTACGGTAAAATTTAACAATCTTAAAAAATAATAAAACAAAAAAACGTTTTTAAGTTTTTATAACTGTTTTCTTTCCTTATTACCTAATTGCCCATGCATGCAATGCTGTTGCTAGTATTATATAAATGAAATTAATCCATTGAATTGTAATTTAATTTACTATTTATTCTCGGACCACTACGGACCACTTGGAATAATTAATTTTGTTAATTAAGTTAATTAGACAGCTGTATCAATATTACTATCAACTTCATTTTATTACTTAATTTCCGCACAGCTAACTAGGGCAAAGGGAATTACAAGCATAAAATAGTTAATCAATTATGTTAATATGTTAATAAAATGCCAAGGAACAAGGTTGGTGTTTTTTGCAAGAAGATTTCTGAAACGGATACGCTTAACGCAGTGAATTTTGCGCTTGAACAAAAAAATGAGTTTAAGTGAGCTGCAAGACATTGCAACATTAAAAAATCTTTGATATGTCAGTTGAAGCAGTTTAAAAAACCTGGAAGTTGTGAATTTTCATATTCGCATACAAGACCAAAAAAATATTCTCAACAGAAAATAACTAATTTTGATAAACCACGGGACAAATGCTGCAATTATGCATTACTCATAAAATTGAAATTTCATGGATAAAAACTAAATGTGTTGTTGAACAATGGCTGCAAGTTTTTTTTTAACGATATAATAATAAGTTACTTCTATGTAAACCACAGTCTACAAGTCTTAGTAGAACTTCTGCATTTAATAGGCAAACCGTAAAATTTTTTTATATCAAATTTGCATAATCTTTTAAAATGTCATCATTTTGAACCATCTAACATTAAGAACTGTGATGAAACAGGAATTAATACAGCCCACGTACCCCAAGAATTCTAGCTCCAAAAGGCAAAACACAAATAGGGAGCATGACTGAAAATGTTTTTAGTGATATTAAATTTTTAGCTGCAAGTATTACTTATAGGCCAGTAGTGAATAATGAAACTTGCATTTCTAATGATAGTATTGATGTTAAAACTTAAAAAAATTAGTAAATACTAATAAGTAATACTGACTGAGTATCGTAACTTCGATACACAAGTCTTTGCAAGATTGTAGGGATTTTTCTAAATATTTTTAGATCAGGATAAGGCTTAAGAATTAGGATTTTCTAGATTAGGGTTTGGGATTGAGATTAGGATTACAAAATAGTAAAATAATAGTAAAATATATATTTTTTTTATTGAAGTGAGGTAGGCCAGAAATATCTTTATAATATATAACAAACTAAAATATTAAGAAGGTCAAAAGATTGCATGATATTTTAATAGTAACATTTTGATCATAAAAACAAAATGCATCAAAGGTACAACCTACGTGTTATACCTTTGACTAATTTGACTTCTTTTTTAAAATGCGGGAAAAAAATACTTCTTGGGGTCAATGAGAAAAAAATCTTAAGTAAAATTTATGCGCAAAATATGAGAGAATATTGCAAAGTGTAAATTATTTAAATTTATTCAATAGACTACACAAAAAACAACTTAAAGCAAATAGTGGTCAAAAGTACAACAGGTTTACCTACTCATACTATACCCAGAAAACTTGGAGTTGGCATTTGTGAAACTTTTATTAACATGTTTGAAAATTTCTCAAAATGGCTGCTTAAATGTGTAATTAATCCTTGATTACCTTTTTTTTTTTTAAATTTTATATTAATAGAAATAATAAGTTTTATATTAAAAAAATATTTAATTAACTATAAAACAAAATTTAATTGCAGTTGATGTTCCATAACAAAAACTTTAACAACTTTATTTTAGATGGATCTGCTAACATAATTGTTACAAAAACTGGTTTGTTTCTATTATCGCGAAATTTTTTTTTTAAATTAAGTTATGCAAAGTACGCAACAAAACATTTCTCAACAAAAATTTATATGTTTTGAAACCATTTTATGCTATTTCTGCAACTAATGGAAACTAGCCTAAAATGTGTAAGTTCTCCTTTACTCTATTAAAACCGATATTTTTAATAGAGTATCGATATTTTTAATAGATTCCGATTTTTTGAATATTATTGTTTTTATTTATTATTTTTTACTTTATAATTACTTTTTTGTTTATTACTTGTATTATTGTAGTTTACTCTTTTTATTATTTCCTTGTCTTAACATTTTTTTATTTTATTTGTTTATTTTAACAAAGTGTTACTTGTTTTATTAAAGAATAATTCAGTAATTTCAGTAATTTCAGATATTAAAGATTCAGTAATTTATGATATTATTAAAGTGTTACCATTGACTAGTTTTTAACTATATGAGTGACACCGAACCTAATTTTATAAGTTATAATTAAATTTGAAATTTTTAATTTTATGGTTAAATAAAAGGATTAAAAAAATGTTATTATAACTTTGATGTATTTTAATACTTTAGGCGTTAAACAACATGTTGGCAACATTTTTTACACAAATTTGAAATGCCCTCGTATTTATGCCTTTAATGTTACAAAGATTTTACCTAGTTGCTGAAAGTTGGTCTCTTAATAAATTTAAATGTTGAGGAACCAACTATAGTTTTGCCAAAATTACAAGACTACCCAGATAGCACATAACATTATTTCAACGCTGAGATTCGGTTGATACATGGTTGAAAAATAATGATATATTTAATAATATTTATGATGATGAAATTGGGTACTTATTTTAAGAAGCATTTAAAACAGATGTGCAAAGTATCCGTAAAACTTCGCATTTTACAAACTACTATTTGATTTTATAAATATTTAGAATGTCTAAATGGCTTCTAACTCAGGACGGGCCAAACGGGTTACCTATGAAGTCACGCAATCTGGCCGGATGGAAAGACCTGCTTCTGATGGATGGTTTGATATTTGCTCCGCATTGCCGTAAGCTTAAAGGTTCCAAAGTCCTTTTTCTAGACGACCATGTTTCACATGTAACGCTAAAACTAATTCACTTTGAAAAAAGGAGAGTGTTATTATTTTAGTTACCGGTTCACACAACTCACGTGCTGCAGCCACTTGAAGCGTTTTCAGAACAGTGATAATTAAATGGCGCGGAATCCTGTATAAGCATTTTATTCAAAACAGTTTCGAAAATCTCACAATACCTAGCTACCCTGGGTTGCGGCTATGTGCGTTCCGGCTTCAGAGCAACAGCTATTTTTCCATTGTGTCGGAAAAAAATAACTAATTAAAAATTAGCTATTGGATGAATTTTTGCGCCGAGTACACGAACCTTACCAACACTGCCTATACCAGTCACCGTTATTCCAGAAGTTCTTGCAATTATACAAAAGCATAGAATTTTAAGTACACAAACTTCTTCGAGCTCATTAAAACATGTTAAAGACCTTCTTTAGCATGCTGCACAAGTGTTTATGAGCATTTAAAGAAATCCGTTTTAAACACACTACATTCTGGCATGTCCAAAGCATCCGTTTCAAAGTCAAAGCTAAATGTTCCTAATAACATATGTTTAATGAAAAGTTAAATTATGACTTCTGAAGCAGCTTTGATGAACTTACGAACAAGAAAATAATGGCACAAAATAAAAAGAACAAAACACAAGCTAGAAAGGTTTTGCGTGAAAAAACAAAACAGGAGGCTAATTAAAATAGAACTCAAAACATTTAGCAAAGAAAGCTGAATAACAAACCCACAATTAAACAACGGAAGCGACAACTAGTGGAGGTAATCGAAATTCTGACTATATCAGAATCCAAAGCAAGTTCCATATATCAAAACAGTCAATTTGATAGTATTTTGAATTCAAAATAATGTCAAGGCTGTGACATTTTTTTTTGAAACAAAATTACAGCTCAACATCAATTATAGATGCGTTGTGAATCATGTGACGATTGGTTGTTAGATCTGGCTGCCCTCCTTTGGTCAACAATACGCGCAAGAAAAGCCAATAAACATACAAATCTTATTTAAAGCAAAGTAGAATTTTTTTTTAATGGAAAAAACCTTTTTAACTTAATTGAAAAATATATTTTTAATTTTATTAAACTGTGGCGTAGAAAAGTGATAAAGGTCAAAGTAATAAATAGTTAACTAATTAAAATTTTATGCCTTTTTTATGTGCTCCTTGTTGTTTTATTTGGCGCCGAAAAAAACTTTTTATTTTGAGCCAGGGTCGACGCCCTGCTTATTTATTGGTGTTATTTGATATCATATCATCAGTTTATAATAAAACATCGTCTAAAAATTAGTTTTCATTATTTGTAACCTAAAGTTTGTGATGCGTTGTTAGGATTTATATTGCAACCGAACTGATGAGATGGTATTGAAAGTTCGGTCAAGGTACACTTTGACCTTTATTATATTATACTTAATTTCTCATTAATTTATCTTAAAAACTTATTATAATAAATTAATATATTATATTTAGTTATTATGACTATATATTATACTCAATTTCAAATGAAAACATCCATAGATGTTCTGAAATTAAATATTGAGTTCTAGTTTTTATTTTCCAATTTTTATTTTTCCAATTATCGATAAATAATTACAATTAACGATTAATAATCGATATAAATGTTTGTATGGAAAAAAAAGTTGAAAATTTTTATTAGTGATTGATAAATTCAAAGTTTAAGTGATTTGACTTTTTGACTTTTTACGGTATTTGAATATATTTGAAGTTACAATTAATAATATAAAATTATTAATAAATACTTCATTTAAAAAAATTTATTTATTAAGTAATTTAAATTATTAACAAAAAGTTTTCAATTGTTAGTTAGCTACAAAGAAAAATGGAAAATCTTGCTTTAAAGCATAGTTAAAGCAAGATTCTAAAGTAAATTTTATAATTTTTGTTATTATTTAAAAATTTAATGATTTTTAAATAATCATGGTCGTTCAACTTAAAATTGCGTTTTTTTGTGAAGGTAAATGGTTTAATCAAAATTACAACATGTGAAATACCAAAATTTTCCGCCCCAGTTTACAATAACCGCGAGAAAATATAACGAAACAAGTTAAACGGTTACCAAGAATTGTTATTTCAACCAAATGGTTAGAGATTCAAATAGCTAAAGAAAATGCAAATTAAGAAAAAGATATCAAAAAAATCAAACGTAAAATGAAGCTGCTGGAAAAAAGAATAAAGAGGATTGAGGAAAAAAAGAAAAATCTATAAGAAAACAAACTGGCGCGCAAGAAAGTATAAATTAAAGACAAAATAGTGTAAAAAAAGAAATTAAAAGAAAAAAATCTCCGATTCAGACAAAAGTTTCGATGGATACTTTTTTAATTAAAAAATGTTTCCTTTATTTAGAAATCATACTAAATTTATGCATTTTTACTTAATTTAAATGAATAAAATCAAAATTGAAATAAATATTTTTTATTCATGGTAGGTGAAGAATCATTCACAGTAGGTGGCGTCGTCAGGCCCGTTTTTAGGTCATCTTGGCCCATCAGCAAAATAATGGTTCTGGCTTCTCCAGTCTACCCTCCTCCCCACCCGCACAAAAATTCGTACTTAAACAAGGTGTTTTTTAGATGCTTTACATAATAAATACAACTGTATAAAATCAGAAACCAACAAGTAAATGTGGTAATTGTAATAAGGAAATCCAAATAATAAACATTGGACAATCAGATCTTTTTTATATATAATCAAAACACTTCAGCAGGTTAAAACAAGATATAGATATTTCTAAAGTATAAATAGTTCTCATTTGTGCTACATATTTCCATTCATAAGTTGATAAATTATTTTGACATCTTGCGGCGGCTTTTTAAATCAACGAAACGATCAATCACACCTTCCACGTTGATATCTTTTAGAAGAACTATTTCAAATTGAAAAACGGCTAGCGCTGACAGGCGTTTTTGTCCACTATTAAAACTTCAGCAATTTTTCATCCTTTTTAAAGTTGAAAATGATCTTTCACCAGTACAATTTTTAAACATCAGCAGAAAGAAATATCTTTAGAACAACGTCGACACTAGGAGTGTGGATTAAAGTTTCTTTGATCGAATAATCAAAAGTAAATCTAAATGATTTGGTTTTCTAGTTTCACCAGTACCAATTTCAATTGAAGTGGGAACAAAGTATTTGAAATGCAGTCATTAATTCGGAAAATAAATATCTGCATTGTTTAGTTAGATTTTTTCTTGGGCGTGCAATGTGATTGCAACAGAATCTATATCTGGAAAACAGACAATAAATCCAAAACGAGAGATAAGTAGAGCATAAGCTTGCTTTCTCCTCTCAAGCTGAGTAAAAGTTCAACCCATGATGATATTAAGCTCAGCAATCGTTTTTCTTCTTCCAGTTTTCTGATGTCTATATAAACGTCAATCCGTCATGTTGGTTTTTGTGCGTTTCTTTTCGTTTCTGGTCATCAGAATACTTGTCATTGTCCACCAACATCATAGCTACTTTTTCAAATTTGTCAAAACTTGATCTAACTTCTTGTAAAAAAATAGAAAGAGAATTATACAGTTCATTCGTTATTGTTAAGTAGATTTTAACGGCTTAAAGCATTTTGTTCACTCTGTTGTTAAACACAAATCGTTAGATTTTGTTAATAGGCCTTCATAAATATAGTAAAAAAATAGGTTAAAAAAATGAATAATCTTAAAATATGAATGTAGTTAAACTTTACCTGAAAGAAAAAATTTGGTGAAAGATATCACCCGACGTTACACATTTCTCCAATATTTCTTTTCACTTTAAACAATATTGCAACTGTTCAACAATATTGCAATTAATCCTGCATTCACTTTGATTAGCTAGGTTTGCAGAAAACACTATCCCTCTTAGAATAATATACCAGCCAATAGCATTTTTTTACTTTTCCATTTACTAGTTTTCAAAAAAATAACTCTTTTAAGCCGCGTAAAAAAGTTTCAGAATTATCATGGTTTCAGACCTCAAGAAACCAGTGGCGTTGAAGTCTTATTTTTGCTGATTTGTTGTGATGAACTCGTTCAGGCTATTATTTTGACGTATTCAGTCGGCAGGGTCGATAGAATATACTTTGACGTTCTAAGCTAATTTTTCACTGCACACTAATGGAGTCCAAAGTTGCTGCCTCTTCATTAAGATCTTCATCTCCAATCAACGATTCAGAAATACAAAATTTTAACTGTGAGCTCTAATAAAATTGAAAACTTTAAAATATGTTGTTACTTTTTTAGTTATCATAAATCATTATCTAGCATAGTACCTAAAAATACAAACATACTTATTATTAATAAATGGTTAAGCTCAAAATTTGACTCAAAAACGGAGTTATAGTCAATTAGCGTAATTTTTGTGAACTTAAAATAGCTAAAGCCCTTGGTTTAATGTAAAAGTTTATTTTCAAAATTAGCCTTTTATCTACCATATTTATAAAAAATACCTATTGGGTATTGTAAGAATAAAATAACATAGACTTATCATTAATTATCATTTTTATTAAGAGTCACCATCTTTGTTTTTTTAATTAAGAAACGCCATCATCAGACAGAGAATCAGAGCAGAGAATTAGAGTAGAGAATCAGACAGAGAATCAGGCAAAGCTCATTAGCGAGGTGTTTCAAAATTGTTATTTTTTTAATACGCTGTTGCTATTCTTAATAGAAGATCAATGGTAAAACTTTTATTGCAAAAATTATTTATTTGTTTTTTATATATTGTACTTCAAAATTGACAAATGTTTTAGAATTATCAACCAAATGGTGTCAAACGCATTTTCAAACAATGCCCATACTTTCCCATGGTGATTTCTTTTCATTATTGTATATTAGCGAGTTGAGACCAAAAAAAGGTAAAATATAATTTATTTTGTTCTTTTTATTACATTTTAAATAAGCAATATTTAAAATACAAATATATAATGATAATAAAAAATATATATAACGATCCGTTATAAAATATAAAAGAACGCGGGGACTCGTAGAAGACCATAAGATCTTGTCGTCGAGCACCGCAAAAAATGTTCGTGTTAAAATTTATAAGATATTTACAAGATAATAGTATTTACAAAATATTATTTTCAAAAATTATTACAAAATATAAGATATGATATTTACAAAAATAAGTTAACAAAGTAAGAAACTTAAAATATCCTGGTATAAATACAAGATGAGTTATATCTATTATATATGTACATTACAGTTGTTAATGATACATATCATATTTTTATAAATTCATGTTAAAATAGGGGTTAAAGATGGAAGATCACTAAAAATTATAAGAAATATATCATTAAATCTTCAATTGTAAAGTAAGTTCTTTAAGCTGATACAATGTCATTAGGAAGAGAGTTCTAATTATTTATTATTCTATGAGAAAAAATGTTCATACGTAAGTTTAGTCATGAAGAATATTTTTTTAGCTTATATACATGACCACGAGTAATAAATTGGCAATCTGTTTCAAATAGACTTCTATCACAATTATTATTTTTTGCACTATTTATAGACGTTAATAAGATCTGCACAAAGTATTTTACAGTTGTCATATTTAACACCAACAATCTTTGTTCATACGGTAGATCATGTAATCCTTTGATTCGTTTCGAAGCTCTTCTTAACACAATTTCTATTTGCCGTTTGTCTTTGAGAAGTCCAAGGTTACAAATTGATCCACAGAACTAGGTGAGGGCGGACTAGAGTTGAAATTAGTTTTTTGAATGATAATAAATCTGGATATGATGTAAATGTTCATTTTATTATTCCTATTATTTATGTTCCTTTGTTGACTTGAATAGTTGTGTGTTTGGAAAATAATAAGTTCGAATCTTTGTGAGCACCTAAATCACGTTCGCAATTTGTGGGTTTAATGTTTACTCTTATACTTTGTATTTTAAATCAAAACCAACTAAACTCAAAATCAAATGGTATTGTATTTAGTAAATTCGAAGCAAAAGATTATTTATCTAACCCTTAAGATGGGCTCAATATGACTAGATACAAAACATGATATCAGAGTAAGTAAAAAATCGTTAAAAGTTTTCGGCGAACAGATGTGTTTTATTGCAAAGAATTTTTTTTTTTTACAAATTTAAAAAAAAGTTTTATAAGTTAACATTTGTCATCAATTTAATTGTTAAATATGGCAGTTACCATTAGCGAAATAAGAAATATGTTTAGAGAAATGTTCGCTGAGTACAAGAAAGAGAGTTACTAATAAAAAAACAAGAAGAAAACGTTCTTACAGACAGTAACAGACAACAAAAAGCAGAATTAAATATTATCGACAGTATGGAAAAAATTAAAAGACTGTAAAAGGATGTAGTTGATATAAAAGAGAGCTTAAATTTTCTCGAAGAACTCATTGAAAAAAAGATTAAAAATAATATTGAATCTATCGAGAAAGAAAGAGTTTCCAAAAATGTAGCACATAAAAATATTGAGCTTACCGACCTTAAAAAAAAGCTTAGAGAAATTGAAGATTGGTCACGAAGAAATAATCTCAGGATCGATGGACTGAAAGGAAACGAAAATGAAACATGGGCGGAAAGTGAAACAAAGGTGATCAAACTGTTTGAACAGACTTTAGGGGTAAAATTTGTTAAAATTGAACGAGCACATCGCTGCGGATACAAAGATGCAAAAAAGCCACGAACAATCATGATAAAACTTTTAGATTACAAAGATAAAGTAGAAGTTTTAAAAAATTCTTTTAAATTAAAGGGTGAAAGTATTTTCATTAATGAAGATTTTTGCTATGAAACTAACGTAATAAGAAAAGACTTGAGAGAAAAAATGAAAACTGAAAGGCAACTGGGAAAATTTGCATATATATCGAATGATAATTGTACGCGATTGGGTGTCAAAAAAACCGTGCCAAGAAAGCAAGAGTTAAGTTTTATTGTTTTATTTGCAATTTTGTGTTTATACAAATGTCCTTTTTATTTTCTATTATTATCATTTTTTTTTTTTTTTAAACAAAAACAAATAAACAAAAAAATGGAGGAAAACCTAATAATTAACTTTTTTGATGAAAATATCATTTTTGGGGACGAGAATGACTTTGATAATTTTAACCAACAAATATTTAAAAGTCAATACTATACAGTTTTCGAACCTTTCCAATATCTACAAAAAAAGGAAACTTTTTTTTCCAATTTTAAACATTAATATTCAAAGTTTAAAAAAAAATTTCCAAAACTTTAAATTTTTGATGGATGAATTAAAACATGACTTTAAAATTATTTGTCTAACGGAAACTTGGTGTAAGTGTGGTAAAACAAATGCGCAATAGTATTTTTATCCACGACTCAATTAATTATAGTTTACGAAACGATCTCTGTGTGAATGAAATAGATTGTGAGTCATTATGCATTGAATTAAAAAACAAAAACACAAAAAACATAATTGTAAACGCGACATATAGACCACCATCAGATAATTTAAAAAAATTTCAAACTCATCTTAAATCATTCATAACAGCTATCAATAAAACGCGAGATCATGTCTTTTTAGCTGGGGATCTAAACATTGACTTAAAAAAAACTGCTTCAAATAATAATGTAAAAAATTTTTATAAACACTCTTCTTCAAAATAACTTAATTCCAACATTAGACAATCCAACTAGAGTGACTAAAAACTCTTCTACACTTCTTGATAATATAATAACTAATAACTTTCATAATAACCATCTTAACACAGATGTAATCAAAACTGACTTATCAGATCATTTCCCAACATTCTTAGTTACTAATAACATAATAAATAACAACATTCATTCTAAAACTACCGTATTTAGGCAACAGATCAATGAAAACTCTGTAAAATAGTTTCAAAACCTTTTAAGAAACAACGTTGATTGGAATTTGGTATTGTAATCAAACGATGCTAACAACTCATATAATCTATTTCTAAGTCAATTCTGCAAGCAATATGAAGCAGCATTTCCTGAAAAAAAAAAGATTGAGAACACAAAAACAGTTATGACTCCATGGATGTCTAATGGGTTACTAAAATTCTCAAAAAGAAAACAAAAATTATTTGATAAATGCTAAAAAAAAAAAATTATAAAAACGAAATGACATATAAAAACTACAAAAATTTTAAAACAGGTATTGTCCCGGAAAATTAAAAAATTGCACGAATCACATTGGTTTTTAAGACTGGCGATAACTTTATTATTTCCAATTATAGACCTATATCTATATTACCGTGTTTCTCAAAATTGCTTGAAAGAATAATGTACAACAGGCTATTTAATTATTTATCAGAAAACGATATGCTGTTTTCAAAACAGTTTGGCTTCAAAAAAAAAAATATTCCACTGAACATGCAGTGGTTGAAATAGTCAATTAAGTAACAAACGCATTATGTAATAACTACTTTATATTAGGAGTTTTCAGTAATCTGTCAAAGGCTTTTGATACTGTAAACCATAGCATACTAATAAAAAAACTTGAATATTATGGAGTAAAAAAATAATAACTTAATTTGGTTCAAAAGTTATTTGACCAATAAAAAGCAATTTATCCAATCTGAGCAAAAGCAAACAATATCATGTTGTAACTTGTGGTGCCCCAGGGCTCTATTTTAGGACCCTTATTATTCTTTGTATATATAAATGGTTTAAATTTTGCAACAAACTTCTTAAATTGTATTCTTTTTGCAGATGACACCAGTCTTTTTTATTCCCACAGAGATCTTAAAACACTTTTTGAAACAGGTAACAGAATTGGGTAAGGTTAATGAATGGTTTATGGGTAATAATCTGTCTCTAAATGTGAATAAAACCAAATTTATTTTATTTCATAAAGTAAATAAATTAAAAAATATTCCCATTAAACTGCCAAATCTTATAATTAATAACGCTAACATTAAAAGAGAAACTTCAGTAAACTCTTTGGGCGTAATATTAGGTGAACATTTACTTTGAAATGGTCATATAAAAAGTATTGAGAAATAAATATCAAAAAATATTGCCATGATATATAGGGCTAAACCATTTCTAAATAATAAATCTTTAAAAAGTTATTATTTTTCTTTCATTCATTGTATTTGGTTTATTGTAATATTGCATGGACAAGTACAAATCATACAAAATTGAAAAAATTGTACAGTAAAAAACATGCGTGCAGAATATTATTTGGAGCTAATAAAATTATACCATGCGAGCCTCTTCTGCGTATACTAGGCGCATTAAAACGTTTATAAAATAAACTTACAACAAGTCTTAATGTTCATGCATAAAATAAAGCTGGGACTATCTCGTAAAATAATTCAGTCCTATTTTGAAAAAGTAGTGCATAAATACGCGACAAATTTATTAGATAATAACTACTTTGTCCCTAAATATAATTCGAAACAAATTTCTTATTCAATTCAATTTCGTGGACCTTATTTGTGGAAAAAGTTTCCTAATATTGCAAATACGAAAAAAGTTAGTATACAACAGTTTAAAAATGAATCGAAGCAGGTGTTATTACTTATGGATTTTAACATATCCAATTTTAAATGCTTCTTTTAAACTAAAATTCACTTATATAAAATATGTCTCAGAGTTTATCAACTTTATTTTTTCATTAATTCAGTTTATGGTGCTTCCTCTAATCTTAAAAGTTATTGTTGAAATCTAATCTGAGTTCCTGAATATATATACATTTTTATACTATTAATGAATTGTTATTTATTTTACTTTTATTCAAATTGGTTTTAAAATATTCATAAATATTACTTATAATATTATCTTAATTTTTGCAAACTAAGTGGTCTTTTATTTTTAATTTTTTATTCTTTATTTAAATATTACTTTATTACAAATTGTTATATATTTTATTTTCATACTTTTCAATAAGTACTTTGTATAATATACGCAGATAGCGTGGCTCTCGTAAATACCTGCTATACGTACTATAATTAATTAATTTATTTTTTGTTTTTCTTTTTTTACTTTTCTTTCAGTTTTTCTTGTTTACTTGATTATTACTCTTAAAATAAATATATTGTTCTCGAAGTATTTCTAAACCTAATTGTTATTTATTCTTACATTTATAATTTTCAATAAATTATTTGTTAAGTATAAATATATTATGTGGCTATTGTAAATACGTACGATTAGGGCTCGGTGATAAGATAAAATAATGTCTTCTACTTGCCCCGCCATTCTTTTTTATTTATAAACTTTTAAATTGTAAAAGTTATTAAACGGCGAAATAAACAAACAAATAAAAATAAATAAAAAAAAGTAAAAAAAGATGTCTAAAAAAAATAGGAATAATAATTTAAATAAAATTCAAGTCATTTAAGTTAATTTATTACATTTTAATTAATCTTAAAAATTTTAATATTTGTAATTTTTTTTTTTTCTTTATAGTTGCCCCTAGAAGTCTTAACGGACTTATCACAGAGCACCGCGAATGATCATTTAATAGGAAGTGTACGCCTCCTTCCCAACCAATGTCGCAAAATTTGCCCAGAGGTGGGATTTGAACCACAAATCTTACGATTTTAAAGAGTTTTTATTTTGTTTTTATGTTTAGAGATTATAATTTCCTTTGCAGTTGAAATGGAATCACAAAAGCTAGCGATAGATTCACTTTATATTAAGGGTTATTGATTTATGTTAACTTGATACATTTTAATTATTTTTATAAATTTCAATATTTGTTTTTTTATGTTTATGTTTTTATATTTTTATGCAATATTTATTTTTTTAGTTTCATAACTATTGTAAGTAGAATGCTTTTTCAAGAAAAATTAAAAAGTTTAAAGATATAATTGTTTAACTCCATACAATATTGCTAATTTGATAGGTCGACATGGCTAGCATTTTTTATAATATTACCAAAGTAAATATTCAACTGATTCCAATTAGTAGGTAGCATTTTCTTCTCATCTTTCTACTGAAATCAGTTTTTCGAAAATTCGAATTGGTGTTCCTTTTATATTCAGCACTATAAATTTTATTTTGGGGTTTTTTAGTGCTGGGAGGGGGGGGGGGGGAATTAAATATAGTGTTACTTTTAATAAATTTAAAAGTAATTTTATTTTTGTTTTTAGGTTTTTTTAATTGCTTTACATATATCTATAGTAACTATTTGAGATTTATAAATATGTTTGAATGCCATTTAATAGATAAACTTGCAGAAGAGCTAGCATTACGATCGGTAAAGATGGTTTCGACAAATATGTTAACATGCGTATTCAACCGAATCTTAGAAATGTATTATTGATGACTCTGATAATAAATTACACTTCTACATGACACAATTTCAGACAAATAAAACCATAAACACAATTTCAGAAAAAGGTTCACGTGAACAGAAATAATTTACTATGATTTAAAAAAAGAATAAAGCATTTTTTGTTACATAATATGCAAATAAATGTTATTACATGTTTGCGCAAAAAAAAAAAAAAAAAAATGAGTCTAATTTAATTTAGATTTTAATTTATTTTAAACCTTTACATATTTGTACAATTTAATTCCAAAACTAATTTCAAATCTTGGTTTTATTAATACAGATGTTCATTTAATATTAGATACCAGATAGTCGAGCCAGAAATTTGAACTGTTATTTCAATATTATTCAAAATGTCATAAGTACATGAACAACTCGCATCTTTTCAAGGGAATGATATTCAGGAACTATGTAGGTATTTAAAATCTTTTTTAGCAAACTAGTAGTTGAGTTAAGTATATTGTCAAGTACCATAATAGAGTTATTTTGTGTAACACCAGTTATTGCTTTTTTTCAGGTAGAAATTTGATTAGTTAATTTAATTCAAATCTTAATCCTTAGTTTGGCACATAAAAAGTGAACAAGTTGAGTTTATATGGAAAATAAGGTTGTAGTTTTTGGCGATATATTCAGTAAAAATGGCAATATGCCCAGGAAAGTATGGCGGTATACCCAGTAAAAATAACTATTTTCAGACCTGTAAAATATATTTCGCCCAGAAATGAAATGTAGAAATTTACATTCAATTTATAATTATGTTTCTTTTGTTGTTGTTGTTTTGGTTGTTAAGATGCTTTCTGAGGTTCTTACACTTTTATAACAGAGCACTGCAGAAGAGCATTTAACTAAGAAGTTCATGCTTCCTTGCCTATTTTGCAACTATGGCCACACCTGGCATCGTACCTCGGATCTCTTGGTTTTTTTTCACTGAAACTATATAAATATATTTTCAGTGAAAAAAAAGAGATAATTAAGATTTTATTTAAAAGAATTGAAGTTACATTCTTGGAAAAGATCTTTAAAAGTAATTAAAACTATATTGTTCCGTAAATATGGTCAGCGAAATAAATAAAAAATTCTAAAACTAGTTTGAAATAACTGCCATCGAATTAAGTTATCATTCCATTAAGTATATTTATTTCTACCGCTTTCCAAGTTCAAACATCGAGAAGAGCCGGGGATGAGTTGATTTTACATTTATACAAAGTACAATAGCTGGTATATAAAAAAAAGAGCTTTTTTTTGAATACAAAACAGTATTTGCATGCGCAAAGCACCCTTTAAAATTTATAATGCGTACTCCATACTACAGTTAAACACTGTAAAAATGTTGTAGTAAGATTTCGGTAAATGTTTTTTTACGATTATGATCAAAAATAGTTAAAATGTTATAAATTGCTTAACCAATGATTTTTTAATATTAAATATTAAATCATTTTTTATTATTAAAACTTATAAATATTAAAATAATATAATAAAATGTTATAAAGCGCCTAACCAGTGATTTTTATTTATTTACTTATTCTTGCCAACTAAACAAAAAAGCTAACTTAAAAAAATAGGATAAAATAATAATAATAAATATATCGGTTTTATCTACTAACAATGTTAGAAATTTTAAATCGTTTATATAACAATAAAAAGTATCAATATCAAAGCTTTTAAAATAGAAAAATAAAGGTAAACAAAAATAAACATGAAAAAAAATAAATAAAAAAAAGGTAAACAAAAGTAATTTAAAAAATATATTATTTTTTTGTATATTAAAAATTTATAAACAATAAGCATTCAAAAAAAAAATTAAAATTAAAAAATTTTTTTAACAAAAATTTTAAACTATAAACTCATAATTTGCATAATTTAGCGGGTTTTTTTAAAGCCGATTCTGAAAAAAAAACAGATGTCCCAACTTTAACAACAAGTCATATCTTTTAACTAACTTTTTAGGGTTATAAATATCTGAATTATGACTTTATATTCAGATTGGATCTTATTGAGGTCTTATTTTCAAGCCTCATTTCGAACTTAGAAAAAAATTCTTTATGATGCTTTTTCAAAACTTTTTTAATAACCACATTTCTGATGAATAAAGTGGCAACTTTACTTTAACCACATTTCTGTCGAAGAGAACGACAGCCTCTTTTTTTTAATAACGCCATAACTTTATAAAATTCGTCAGAGGTTTCATTTTTAGTTCCTAAATTATTCAATAATAATTAAATAAGTAATAAATATATAAACAACAAATTATTAATTAATATGACTTGAAATAGGAATTAGAATTTTCGAAGGAAAAAATAAAAAAATATCTTTAAATTATATATATATATATATATATATATATATATATATATATATATATATATATATATATATATATATATATATATATTATATATATATATATAATTATAATATATATATACAATAATTATATAATATATATATAATTAAATATATATAATTATATATATTTATAATATATGAAAGTTTCAGAAATATTTTTTACTTTTCTTTAAATCATTAATACTCACGAGTACACTGATGTATTCCGTAATTAAATGAATAACCACCGGCACACGTGCATTTATAACCACCAGCATAGTTTTCACATTTTGCATTTGGACCTAAACACCACGTTAAGCACTCATTGACATCTAAAGCAAATAACAACAAAACGTATCAAGTTTCAACTTATCAATGACAAGAGCGATAAAAAAAGTGAAAAAAAAAAATCCTAAAGAAATATCTACTCTAGTAGCAAGCAACATTGGTGCAATATTGCACCACTATTGCACCACTATTTCTTGTTACTAGGAGATATACAAAAGTGTATAGATATTTCTTTTTAAAATTTCTATTCACTTTTTTAAATCTTGACACTGTTGATTTAACATTTCTAACTTAAAAATTAGAAATTTATATAAAAAATTAGAATTAAATTTCTGTTCATATTAAGATACACCAAGTGCCGAACGTCAATGCTTAAAAGTATTGAAAAGAAAATTTGTGGTGGAGGTAGATTAAAGGCAAGGTCAGCTAAAGGCAAAGCACTTGGTGTTTAACAATTAAAAATCTTTGCTAAATCGCTTTTTTTATTTAAAAACATTCCTATTTTGAAAATAAATAAATTTGATAACAACTGGGGTTTAGTAATATACAGGGAGCCAAAGTTCTAAGCATATTTGGAAGCTGGTAGGGAAGAAACTTATTTGAAAGAGACGAATCAGGTAAAGAAGATTTTAAAATGATTAATTCAAGAAATCATTTTTTTTAAAGATTCAAGCTAATTAGTTTATTGTTAAAACGTTTAAATTTTTTTGTGACAGTAATAAAAAGAAAATTATCAAAGAACTTCAATGCGATGCATATTTCACCAAAAATTCAAGATCTTGCACATAAGTAAATGATCGATTCTAAATTATTCAAATGCTTGGTATCTTACGTAATAAGTTTTTCATTCGTAATAAAGCCTTTTCATTTTGTCAATCGATTTGAATATTTTAAATAAAATGATAGTGCAAAATGTAAAGTGCTAATACCAGTGCATAGTGCATATACGCTGGTAACGAACCCAGAAAAAATTCTATTACCGATGCACCAATCATATCACATTATTTTTGGAATGCGACACGCGCATATTAAAACTGAAATTAAGTAAATTTCAAAAAGGTATTTAAATTTATTGAGCGTATTTAAACTGAAAATAAATAAATTTAAAAAAACTTAAAAAAGATTTTTCTTTAAATTGATAGATTGCTTGTACAATCCAAAACCCTCAGTCGATGTATGTACACTTCCTGCATGTTCTACCTATTTAGTCAATCGTTGTATGTACACTCCTGTATGCATGTTTTACCTTTAAGTCAGTCGAATTATGTACACTCCTTCTATGTTCTACCAGTATGTCGATGTATGCACGCTTCCACCAATAAAATAGATAAATAAACATTTGACAAAAGTATAAAACGATAAAAAAAGCAACTCAATATTTATGTAAAAAAAGAAATCACGTGTTAAAAATATCAGTGTTAGTTATCAAAATATGATTGGCGCACTGGTAATAGCAATGTTCGATGGTTTATTGCAGATGCACTGGCAATAGATTTTACGGTAGAAAATTATAACCACATTTTAATTTTGTTCAATAAAATGTGTTTTATCTCAATTTTTATTTATTCATAATACTTTGCTTTATTGTCGTAATTCTGAATGACCTCAAATAAACAATATGGCATACTTTCCGATTGTTTTCTGAGATTAGAAAGAGATAAATTCTTTCAAACATTTAAAACTACCTTTTTTTAATTCATTGAAATATGAACACTGTTTCCTTTCTGCGTAAACACATACGTTTTCAATAGAATTTACATCAAGTGAAAGGTTAGCCATTCCAATAATTGACTTTTCTTACTGTTGAACCATAGGATATTTGACTTTGCTCTGTAAATTGGAGCATCATCTTGCTGGAAAAAAAAAATTTGAGTTATCAAACTTTTATGAAAATTCATCAAATGATCTTCCTACAGATTTCTATAACCTTCAGCATTTAATTTAGTAGTGATAAAGCCAATTGCATTTTTTTTCAAAAAAACTGAACGCATTCAAAATCATTACTTCTCTGCCTTCCATGATCTTTTTTTTTTTAATGTTTTCTTTTTTCAAATATCATGTTCTAATTGAAGCCATCTAGACCATCAAGATCGATTTTTTGTCTTGAAAAAAAATCAATGGTCAAAAACCACATGATTTGGAAAAATAAATTGTCATTTATTTTACCGAATTATGTGGTTCTTGGCCCATTAAAGACGTTTGTGCGTTTTAGTTGGAGATGTGCGTTATTTTTCATATCTGAGAACGCCTAACTTATTAATTGCACAATTAACTGTCCATCTTAAGCATTTCAATCGCAAATCAGTGCCGAAATGGCACTGATTTTGAATTGAAAAATGCAGAATTGTTGTTGTCAGCAAGCTTTAGGTATCGGTCTTTTACCACTTGGATGATACTTGCAATAACTTGTTAAATTATTCACAAAATTATTGATCAAATAAGGTGAGCACTTCATTTCGCAAGGAATTGTCCTGTTTAATAAAGGCTATTATTTGCAGACTTCAATCTCGACTTCAATCTTGCCTTTTTCTTTGTCAGAGAGTGTATAGTTTAATATGGGATTCATTAACTCGTATTTGATAATAAACTCAATTTTTGGAATTCACCGCTATTTTTCAATGGTTTTTGATGCAATCTATATGGGGATTTTATATTATGCACTCTTGTTTTAAACAAGATTATAATTTGAACTAATTAAAGTATAAATAAAATTAATTTATGCTCTTAATTCTTATTTTCTTTCAATTAAAATTAAAAACAAATTTTTAACTTAAATTTTTATATCTATATAAAAAATATCATATTTATGCGCTTGTAAGCTAAAATATCTTTAGAAATAATAGTGGGCTCATTTTCACTCATCAAATTTTCAAGAAGTGTCCGATGATAAATGATAATATTAAATAATTGTTGTTTACCCTAAAACACGAGTCATAGGGCAATATCTAAAATATCCGTTATCTAAAACTGTTTTAAAAAGTTTTAGAAAAGAGTCAAAGCTATTAACAAATTGCTGACTCCATGCAAAAAAATCAGCAATTTTATAAGACCCTTGTGATCTGCTTTAACTCTAAAAAAAACATTGAATAATTGACTAAGTTTAGTAGTTGCTTCACTTCTAAGATTTTTAAAAGACATTTAAATTGAACCTGCATAAACATACATAACTCAACACAAGTTATGTATGTTTATATTATTTTGTTTATATTATTTCATTTAGTTACCTATATATTCGTTTTAAACATATTTCATTACAAATAAAGTTCTATGTTACAAAACGAAAATACTAAATATCACCATAAAATTAAAATGATATACTGACAATATTTAAAATCAATAGATTGAAAAAAAACTTTTACTCACATTGTAATATTTCTTTAATCTAATCAACTTTATAATGGTATTTTTTTTAAACTAATAAGTTACTCTACTACTCCTAAGAAGGCTGCCAGAACTATTTAGGTTGCGTGTTACCAGAAAACAAAGAATATTGTTTAAGAGCAATCAAACGGTTGCTTGGAAACAGGACTTGGAAAACTGTAAATTGAGTCGGAAAATATGGAAACAGAACAAAGATTCAAAGTATTAATGTGTGTAGAAAAAGATATTTATAGAGGTAGAGAATGAAATTGAGAGAAAAGAAATAGCAAATACAATAATGAAAGGCAACCTAAGCAGGTGCTAATGAATGGTATATATGGTTTCCATGAGCGATCAGTAGCAAATGATAATATGAGAAAACGTTAAGCATAGGACGGTTGCCATTCAACAATACATGCCATAGAGTGCTGCCATTCATCCATACAAAAATATCACTTGTTCTAAGCAATCAAATAGTGATGGCATCTTGTCAAGACCGAGGTGTACTGTTGTGTTATTAGTAAATAACCACTTTGAAGTAAAAGATAAGATAAGATGTGTAAACCAGCCCATGTGTAAACTGCTGGCAGCGATTAGACTCCAACTCATAAATATATAATGCTTTATACTATTTAATTTAACAATTTGATAAAATAATAACTTTTTAATAAATATTTTGAAAATAAATAACATTCAAAATATTAAAAACTTCATCATAAACTTTTAAAATAATAAACAGTTAAACTAATCACTATACATATATCTAAAATATATAAATATATATTTACAAATACTAGTATAAATTCATTTCCAATATAAATTTTGTTCAGTTTAAAATTTGGCCAAAATATAATAAACAAATATTAAAAAAAGAGTTTAAAAACTTTGCTAATAAATATTAACTTTTAATATGTAATTAAAAAAAAAAATAAAGTCTGTAAAGTAATAAATCGGTAGTTAAGTCAAATAGTACATATAATGAGAATAATAACCCCTACGCCCCCCCCCCGCTACTTTGCGACGGCCCTGCATACAATTAGAATAATAATATGATTATTACACCAAGAGCTGGAAAGCATCAAATTTATTTTATTACAAAATGCTTACATTTGAACCAATTTGAGTTATGTCTTACTCATGGAACCTCGGTTACACTCAACACTAAAGTTTTAAATAATTAGAGTTTTAAAAATTAAACCCAAATACAAAAAAATTATATGCAAACCTTCACATATATGTGTTTCTAATGATATTGCATAGCCTTTTGGACAAACACATTTAGGTTGTAAAGGAAAGTGAACATTAACACACAAGCCATCAGTTGGATTGCATTTATACTTGTTTATTATTCCTTGGCATTCATTTACAACTAAATAAAAATAACTAATATGACAAATAACAAATAAAATAACAAACAGTTTATGTCAAGAAAATAAATTTAAGTTTCATCCAAGAAAATATTCTTGGATGAAACTTAAATTTATTTTAGATTTATAACTTATTATACATCTTTTTAAAAATAATAAAAAAATAAAAAGCAAACTACAAATTAACTATATATAAGTAAATAAGTAAATAAACTAAGTGAACTAATGGAAAAAAAAAATTAAGCTAAAGTAATATAATTGTGTGATAGGTGAACACAATGTTTTCTTAAAAATTTTTTGTTTTTGAAACATCTACCTTAAAAACAGACACTCTCCATTTTATTTAAATTTAAGTTTTAACTTATGCTTGCTTTATAATATATGAATATTTATGAATATTTGTTATAATAAAGTATAAAAATTTATAAATCATTAATAAATAATATTTTGCATTTATACATGTGTGTGTGTTTAATATTGTAATATTCTGTAATTTTGAATATTCAAAAATTTAAGCGACCTTCACACATCATTGATGATGAATTGAATATTGTTCCAAACAAGCACTGACATTCATAAGAACCAATTTTGTTCACACAATTCAAATCTCCACATACACTTTGAGAACATTCATTAAAATCTAAATAAAGTAAAAAAAAATTGTTAATATTTATAAAGCTTAATTTTGAGAATTCATCAATAAGTTAGTTTAGAAATTATTGTACCAACACAGTTGAGATTGTTGCTTCCTCGTATACCTTGCTATTATTTAATCTTTCAATAGGGTTATAAGATAATTAAGTTAATTAAAAATAATAATAAATATATTTAATACAAATAAAAAAATTTTTTCATTCTAATTCACCCTCAACAGGGCTGCAAGCAACTACTATTATCTTGGGAGTTGCTTTAAAACAAAAAATAAAGTTAAGGAACAAGGAAATGGTTGATACAAGACTTGAAAAGTTGTAGGGTTGACCTTTTACCCAAAATTTACCGTTAAGTCAGTAAAATTGTTTTACCAACTTACCGGTAAAATTATAAATTTAAATAATATAAATACCGGTAAATTTCAGTAAATGATAATTTTTTTCTAACTAATGTGGGAAAAGTTGACAACAAAACCTGTAAAAAAATTCAAAAAGCCTAGGATTTTAAATTTTTTCCCGAAGAAACCAATTGAAGAAGTGATTTTGTAACTTACAGCATTGAGCATCAAACATATTACACCTATAGACAGTTTTAAAACCTATTTGACAGTTCAAGAAGTTCTGTACAGGAAGTCTTTCCAAAAAATCAATAATAACACACTGCAAGTAACAAGCGACGAAGATAATGTCAGCAATGACAAATTCAAATCTGACATCAGAATCAATTTTCTTGGTTATTCCATGGATGAAAATATTTTCATTCCAAAAATAAAACTACACTTGCAAACTCTAATCACAGTCCAAAATATCTATTATATTGCGATCTCTAATCACAAGTCCGAAAAATAGTCAAGTTGTTTCGAAAATCCCCAGTCAAAAATGGCGTCCTTGAAGTAGAAATCAAGAATGAGCATGGAAAAGAGATTCGCCTATTTGTGTCTGCAGATAAAACACTTAACTTAAGATGGCTCAATATTTTCTCAAAACTAAAGGTTCTATCAGAAAAGTAATGAAAGACGTTTCTCCACGTTAGATTTGCAGTGATGATGAAGTAAAAACACATTCAAAAATAAACTCGAGGAAGCAACTCAGCATTGGGTCAAAAACAGTGCTGCAATTTAAGCGATGAATTCAAATCCATTTCAAAAGATATGTTGGTTTATAAAGCTACTGGAAAGAAAACTAGAAATCTTGAACTTTTGTTCAATGCAGTGAAGACTCTTTCTCCAACAAGTATCTAGTCTGAGCAAGTTATGCTGCAGGATTATTGTTGATTGTTTGTTACAAACTTGATCCAGCAAAAATGACAAAATGGTTCTCTTAGTTTCATCAAAGCTAATTTTTTATCAATACAACAATTATCAATAAAGAAATTAGAAACAAATTTTATAAACACAGTTTAAAACAATTGTTGGCAATGTTTTGAGACAATTGAAAAAAAAGTTCATGCTGATTATTAGGCCGCATGGAACACACAAAAAATATTTTCATCACATCATTCTTTGTTAGACTTGTTAAAACAGAAGTTAGCATATCACAAAAACACAATATTAGTTTCAACAAAAATAACCATATCCCGTTTTTTTTAAAAGCTACATTACCTAGACATTGATTTGAGAGCAACTCAACTCCGCCATTAGTTGTGTTGAAACCACTTTTACACGTGCAGTTGTATCCACCAACAAAATTGTTACAGGTTGCATTAACTGAGCAGTTGTTATTGTCGGACAAGTCACATTCATTGACGTCTACAAATCGTTACAAACAAGAAAAAATGTATTTAGTAAGAAATAACATCATTTCTAGAGAAAACAAACAACAAAATTCAATAAAACAAACCAGTTTGAAAAACACAACTTTCAACAATGATATTTTCGAATGATGAAAATTCATCGAGTGAAAATGATGTGTAGATATTGCATTTAATACGGGCTCTTTATTTATGCAATATTTAAATGAAACTATACAAACAATTAACTGGTCATACATTTTTATACCTAATGCTAAAATAGCTAGTAACCTAAATAAACATTCATTCGACGTCTAACAAATTATAAAGCATTCAACAAAGCATATCAGCATTAACGAAAAACTCAAATTATATGGTCTTGTGACAATGTGCTCATATCTCGCTCAGTAACAAACGCTCTGTAAGTAATGAAAAACTATACGACATAGTGAAAAACATTAAAACATGAAGAAAAAAAAGGTCATTTTTAATCGACAATACTGTTATGAAAAAAAAGATGCTCATATATAAAAGCATCAAAATTTCTGCTCAGTTGAAAAACTAAGATAATTATTTGATGCATTTGTTAATTGTTCACACTGAATTTATTGCAACAAGATATCTTTTCTTTTTTGTCTTTTACTATTCAAACTGTTTTATTTATATGAATGTTTGTACAAAACTTTTGTACTTTTTTAGTATTTTTTTCGTTGGTTTCATTGAACTCAAATAAATGTGTTTACTGCGTACATATTTTATTACCGAGGCATTGGTCTGTGAGCAACTCGATTCCACCGTTACTCGTATTGAAACCACTTTTACATGTGCAGTTGTACCCACCAACCACATTGTTACATATTGCATTAACTGAGCAGTTGTTTTCGTTTGACAAAACACATTCATTAATATCTATAAGCATAAAAAAAAACTTATTAGTTGCAAAGTAACATATTGAAACAGAAGCTATCATATCATAAAAATGCAATAGCGTTCAAAAACAAAACTGACAACCAAAAAGAACTTAGAAAAATAATCGCTTATATTACCCAGACACTGATCGGAAAGAGATTCTATTCCTCCGTTACTTGTATTGAACCCACTTTTACATGTGCAGTTGTATCCACCAACCAAATTATTACATATGGCATTAGCAGAGCAGTTGTTTTCGCTCCACAATTCACATTCGTTAATGTCTACAACCAAAAAAGATATTAGATTGCACAAATTTTTATTCAAATTTAACAATCTTAAAAAAGATTAAAACAAAAAAACGTTTTTTCGTTCTTTTAATTGTTTGCTTTCCAATTTGCAAATAGCATAGAACAAACAAAACATGTGTTCCATCTCCTTTAATTCATATTATTCATGAAGTCATACTTTTTGTATGGTTTGTTGGCACAGGCCATCGTTTTCAACTAAATCTTGCTATATTATGCTGATTTCAAACTTGCTTTTAAGGCATAAGATTGACAGTTTGCCTCACAAAGATTACAACACGTTTCCAGCCTTTTAAGAAGATCATGCTGATGAAATTCGCTGTTAACCGATTCCTCCAATTTGCAAATGATCAACTTTCATGCAACGACAATTGTTGGCAATGTTTTGAGACAATTGAAAAAAAAGTTCATGCTGATTATTAGGCCGCATGGAACACACAAAAAATGTTTTCATCGCATCATTCTTTGTTAGACTTATTAAAACAGAAGTTAGCATATCACAAAAACACAATATTAGTTTCAACAAAAATAACCATATCCCGTTTTTTTTAAAAGCTACATTACCTAGACATTGATTTGAGAGCAACTCAACTCCGCCATTAGTTGTGTTGAAACCACTTTTACACGTGCAGTTGTATCCACCAACAAAATTGTTACAGGTTGCATTAACTGAGCAGTTGTTATTGTCGGACAAGTCACATTCATTGACGTCTACAAATCGTTACAAACAAGAAAAAATGTATTTAGTAAGAAATAACATCATTTCTAGAGAAAACAAACAACAAAATTCAATAAAACAAACCAGTTTGAAAAACACAACTTTCAACAATGATATTTTCGAATGATGAAAATTCATCGAGTGAAAATGATGTGTAGATATTGCATTTAATACGGGCTCTTTATTTATGCAATATTTAAATGAAACTATACAAACAATTAACTGGTCATACATTTTTATACCTAATGCTAAAATAGCTAGTAACCTAAATAAACATTCATTCGACTTCTAACAAATTATAAAGCATTCAACAAAGCATATCAGCATTAACGAAAAACTCAAATTATATGGTCTTGTGACAATGTGCTCATATCTCGCTCAGTAACAAACGCTCTGTAAGTAATGAAAAACTATACGACATAGTGAAAAACATTAAAACATGAAGAAAAAAAAGGTCATTTTTAATCGACAATACTGTTATGAAAAAAAAGATGCTCATATATAAAAGCATCAAAATTTCTGCTCAGTTGAAAAACTAAGATAATTATTTGATGCATTTGTTAATTGTTCACACTGAATTTATTGCAACAAGATATCTTTTCTTTTTTGTCTTTTACTATTCAAACTGTTTTATTTATATGAATGTTTGTACAAAACTTTTGTACTTTTTTAGTATTTTTTCGTTGGTTTCATTGAACTCAAATAAATGTGTTTACTGCGTACATATTTTATTACCGAGGCATTGGTCTGTGAGCAACTCGATTCCACCGTTACTCGTATTGAAACCACTTTTACATGTGCAGTTGTACCCACCAACCACATTGTTACATATTGCATTAACTGAGCAGTTGTTTTCGTTTGACAAAACACATTCATTAATATCTATAAGCATAAAAAAAAACTTATTAGTTGCAAAGTAACATATTGAAACAGAAGCTATCATATCATAAAAATGCAATAGCGTTCAAAAACAAAACTGACAACCAAAAAGAACTTAGAAAAATAATCGCTTATATTACCCAGACACTGATCGGAAAGAGATTCTATTCCTCCGTTACTTGTATTGAACCCACTTTTACATGTGCAGTTGTATCCACCAACCAAATTATTACATATGGCATTAGCAGAGCAGTTGTTTTCGCTCCACAATTCACATTCGTTAATGTCTACAACCAAAAAAGATATTAGATTGCACAAATTTTTATTCAAATTTAACAATCTTAAAAAAGATTAAAACAAAAAAACGTTTTTTCGTTCTTTTAATTGTTTGCTTTCCAATTTGCAAATAGCATAGAACAAACAAAACATGTGTTCCATCTCCTTTAATTCATATTATTCATGAAGTCATACTTTTTGTATGGTTTGTTGGCACAGGCCATCGTTTTCAACTAAATCTTGCTATATTATGCTGATTTCAAACTTGCTTTTAAGGCATAAGATTGACAGTTTGCCTCACAAAGATTACAACACGTTTCCAGCCTTTTAAGTAGATCATGCTGATGAAATTCGCTGTTAACCGATTCCTCCAATTTGCAAATGATCAACTTTCATGCAACGACAACTGTTGGCAATGTTTTGAGACAATTGAAAAAAAAGTTCATGCTGATTATTAGGCCGCATGGAACACACAAAAAATGTTTTCATCGCATCATTCTTTGTTAGACTTATTAAAACAGAAGTTAGCATATCACAAAAACACAATATTAGTTTCAACAAAAATAACCATATCCCGTTTTTTTTAAAAGCTACATTACCTAGACATTGATTTGAGAGCAACTCAACTCCGCCATTAGTTGTGTTGAAACCACTTTTACACGTGCAGTTGTATCCACCAACAAAATTGTTACAGGTTGCATTAACTGAGCAGTTGTTATTGTCGGACAAGTCACATTCATTGACGTCTACAAATCGTTACAAACAAGAAAAAATGTATTTAGTAAGAAATAACATCATTTCTAGAGAAAACAAACAACAAAATTCAATAAAACAAACCAGTTTGAAAAACACAACTTTCAACAATGATATTTTCGAATGATGAAAATTCATCGAGTGAAAATGATGTGTAGATATTGCATTTAATACGGGCTCTTTATTTATGCAATATTTAAATGAAACTATACAAACAATTAACTGGTCATACATTTTTATACCTAATGCTAAAATAGCTAGTAACCTAAATAAACATTCATTCGACGTCTAACAAATTATAAAGCATTCAACAAAGCATATCAGCATTAACGAAAAACTCAAATTATATGGTCTTGTGACAATGTGCTCATATCTCGCTCAGTAACAAACGCTCTGTAAGTAATGAAAAACTATACGACATAGTGAAAAACATTAAAACATGAAGAAAAAAAAGGTCATTTTTAATCGACAATACTGTTATGAAAAAAAAGATGCTCATATATAAAAGCATCAAAATTTCTGCTCAGTTGAAAAACTAAGATAATTATTTGATGCATTTGTTAATTGTTCACACTGAATTTATTGCAACAAGATATCTTTTCTTTTTTGTCTTTTACTATTCAAACTGTTTTATTTATATGAATGTTTGTACAAAACTTTTGTACTTTTTTAGTATTTTTTTCGTTGGTTTCATTGAACTCAAATAAATGTGTTTACTGCGTACATATTTTATTACCGAGGCATTGGTCTGTGAGCAACTCGATTCCACCGTTACTCGTATTGAAACCACTTTTACATGTGCAGTTGTACCCACCAACCACATTGTTACATATTGCATTAACTGAGCAGTTGTTTTCGTTTGACAAAACACATTCATTAATATCTATAAGCATAAAAAAAAACTTATTAGTTGCAAAGTAACATATTGAAACAGAAGCTATCATATCATAAAAATGCAATAGCGTTCAAAAACAAAACTGACAACCAAAAAGAACTTAGAAAAATAATCGCTTATATTACCCAGACACTGATCGGAAAGAGATTCTATTCCTCCGTTACTTGTATTGAACCCACTTTTACATGTGCAGTTGTATCCACCAACCAAATTATTACATATGGCATTAGCAGAGCAGTTGTTTTCGCTCCACAATTCACATTCGTTAATGTCTACAACCAAAAAAGATATTAGATTGCACAAATTTTTATTCAAATTTAACAATCTTAAAAAAGATTAAAACAAAAAAACGTTTTTTCGTTCTTTTAATTGTTTGCTTTCCAATTTGCAAATAGCATAGAACAAACAAAACATGTGTTCCATCTCCTTTAATTCATATTATTCATGAAGTCATACTTTTTGTATGGTTTGTTGGCACAGGCCATCGTTTTCAACTAAATCTTGCTATATTATGCTGATTTCAAACTTGCTTTTAAGGCATAAGATTGACAGTTTGCCTCACAAAGATTACAACACGTTTCCAGCCTTTTAAGTAGATCATGCTGATGAAATTCGCTGTTAACCGATTCCTCCAATTTGCAAATGATCAACTTTTATGCAACGACAACTGTTGGCAATGTTTTGAGACAATTGAAAAAAAAGTTCATGCTGATTATTAGGCCGCATGGAACACACAAAAAATGTTTTCATCGCATCATTCTTTGTTAGACTTATTAAAACAGAAGTTAGCATATCACAAAAACACAATATTAGTTTCAACAAAAATAACCATATCCCGTTTTTTTTAAAAGCTACATTACCTAGACATTGATTTGAGAGCAACTCAACTCCGCCATTAGTTGTGTTGAAACCACTTTTACACGTGCAGTTGTATCCACCAACAAAATTGTTACAGGTTGCATTAGCTGAGCAGTTGTTATTGTCGGACAAGTCACATTCATTGACGTCTACAAATCGTTACAAACAAGAAAAAATGTATTTAGTAAGAAATAACATCATTTCTAGAGAAAACAAACAACAAAATTCAATAAAACAAACCAGTTTGAAAAACACAACTTTCAACAATGATATTTTCGAATGATGAAAATTCATCGAGTGAAAATGATGTGTAGATATTGCATTTAATACGGGCTCTTTATTTATGCAATATTTAAATGAAACTATACAAACAATTAACTGGTCATACATTTTTATACCTAATGCTAAAATAGCTAGTAACCTAAATAAACATTCATTCGACGTCTAACAAATTATAAAGCATTCAACAAAGCATATCAGCATTAACGAAAAACTCAAATTATATGGTCTTGTGACAATGTGCTCATATCTCGCTCAGTAACAAACGCTCTGTAAGTAATGAAAAACTATACGACATAGTGAAAAACATTAAAACATGAAGAAAAAAAAGGTCATTTTTAATCGACAATACTGTTATGAAAAAAAAGATGCTCATATATAAAAGCATCAAAATTTCTGCTCAGTTGAAAAACTAAGATAATTATTTGATGCATTTGTTAATTGTTCACACTGAATTTATTGCAACAAGATATCTTTTCTTTTTTGTCTTTTACTATTCAAACTGTTTTATTTATATGAATGTTTGTACAAAACTTTTGTACTTTTTTAGTATTTTTTTCGTTGGTTTCATTGAACTCAAATAAATGTGTTTACTGCGTACATATTTTATTACCGAGGCATTGGTCTGTGAGCAACTCTATTCCACCGTTACTCGTATTGAAACCACTTTTACATGTGCAGTTGTACCCACCAACCACATTGTTACATATTGCATTAACTGAGCAGTTGTTTTCGTTTGACAAAACACATTCATTAATATCTATAAGCATAAAAAAAAACTTATTAGTTGCAAAGTAACATATTGAAACAGAAGCTATCATATCATAAAAATGCAATAGCGTTCAAAAACAAAACTGACAACCAAAAAGAACTTAGAAAAATAATCGCTTATATTACCCAGACACTGATCGGAAAGAGATTCTATTCCTCCGTTACTTGTATTGAACCCACTTTTACATGTGCAGTTGTATCCACCAACCAAATTATTACATATGGCATTAGCAGAGCAGTTGTTTTCGCTCCACAATTCACATTCGTTAATGTCTACAACCAAAAAAGATATTAGATTGCACAAATTTTTATTCAAATTTAACAATCTTAAAAAAGATTAAAACAAAAAAACGTTTTTTCGTTCTTTTAATTGTTTGCTTTCCAATTTGCAAATAGCATAGAACAAACAAAACATGTGTTCCATCTCCTTTAATTCATATTATTCATGAAGTCATACTTTTTGTATGGTTTGTTGGCACAGGCCATCGTTTTCAACTAAATCTTGCTATATTATGCTGATTTCAAACTTGCTTTTAAGGCATAAGATTGACAGTTTGCCTCACAAAGATTACAACACGTTTCCAGCCTTTTAAGTAGATCATGCTGATGAAATTCGCTGTTAACCGATTCCTCCAATTTGCAAATGATCAACTTTCATGCAACGACAACTGTTGGCAATGTTTTGAGACAATTGAAAAAAAAGTTCATGCTGATTATTAGGCCGCATGGAACACACAAAAAATGTTTTCATCGCATCATTCTTTGTTAGACTTATTAAAACAGAAGTTAGCATATCACAAAAACACAATATTAGTTTCAACAAAAATAACCATATCCCGTTTTTTTTAAAAGCTACATTACCTAGACATTGATTTGAGAGCAACTCAACTCCGCCATTAGTTGTGTTGAAACCACTTTTACACGTGCAGTTGTATCCACCAACAAAATTGTTACAGGTTGCATTAGCTGAGCAGTTGTTATTGTCGGACAAGTCACATTCATTGACGTCTACAAATCGTTACAAACAAGAAAAAATGTATTTAGTAAGAAATAACATCATTTCTAGAGAAAACAAACAACAAAATTCAATAAAACAAACCAGTTTGAAAAACACAACTTTCAACAATGATATTTTCGAATGATGAAAATTCATCGAGTGAAAATGATGTGTAGATATTGCATTTAATACGGGCTCTTTATTTATGCAATATTTAAATGAAACTATACAAACAATTAACTGGTCATACATTTTTATACCTAATGCTAAAATAGCTAGTAACCTAAATAAACATTCATTCGACGTCTAACAAATTATAAAGCATTCAACAAAGCATATCAGCATTAACGAAAAACTCAAATTATATGGTCTTGTGACAATGTGCTCATATCTCGCTCAGTAACAAACGCTCTGTAAGTAATGAAAAACTATACGACATAGTGAAAAACATTAAAACATGAAGAAAAAAAAGGTCATTTTTAATCGACAATACTGTTATGAAAAAAAAGATGCTCATATATAAAAGCATCAAAATTTCTGCTCAGTTGAAAAACTAAGATAATTATTTGATGCATTTGTTAATTGTTCACACTGAATTTATTGCAACAAGATATCTTTTCTTTTTTGTCTTTTACTATTCAAACTGTTTTATTTATATGAATGTTTGTACAAAACTTTTGTACTTTTTTAGTATTTTTTTCGTTGGTTTCATTGAACTCAAATAAATGTGTTTACTGCGTACATATTTTATTACCGAGGCATTGGTCTGTGAGCAACTCGATTCCACCGTTACTCGTATTGAAACCACTTTTACATGTGCAGTTGTACCCACCAACCACATTGTTACATATTGCATTAACTGAGCAGTTGTTTTCGTTTGACAAAACACATTCATTAATATCTATAAGCATAAAAAAAAACTTATTAGTTGCAAAGTAACATATTGAAACAGAAGCTATCATATCATAAAAATGCAATAGCGTTCAAAAACAAAACTGACAACCAAAAAGAACTTAGAAAAATAATCGCTTATATTACCCAGACACTGATCGGAAAGAGATTCTATTCCTCCGTTACTTGTATTGAACCCACTTTTACATGTGCAGTTGTATCCACCAACCAAATTATTACATATGGCATTAGCAGAGCAGTTGTTTTCGCTCCACAATTCACATTCGTTAATGTCTACAACCAAAAAAGATATTAGATTGCACAAATTTTTATTCAAATTTAACAATCTTAAAAAAGATTAAAACAAAAAAACGTTTTTTCGTTCTTTTAATTGTTTGCTTTCCAATTTGCAAATAGCATAGAACAAACAAAACATGTGTTCCATCTCCTTTAATTCATATTATTCATGAAGTCATACTTTTTGTATGGTTTGTTGGCACAGGCCATCGTTTTCAACTAAATCTTGCTATATTATGCTGATTTCAAACTTGCTTTTAAGGCATAAGATTGACAGTTTGCCTCACAAAGATTACAACACGTTTCCAGCCTTTTAAGTAGATCATGCTGATGAAATTCGCTGTTAACCGATTCCTCCAATTTGCAAATGATCAACTTTCATGCAACGACAACTGTTGGCAATGTTTTGAGACAATTGAAAAAAAAGTTCATGCTGATTATTAGGCCGCATGGAACACACAAAAAATGTTTTCATCGCATCATTCTTTGTTAGACTTATTAAAACAGAAGTTAGCATATCACAAAAACACAATATTAGTTTCAACAAAAATAACCATATCCCGTTTTTTTTAAAAGCTACATTACCTAGACATTGATTTGAGAGCAACTCAACTCCGCCATTAGTTGTGTTGAAACCACTTTTACACGTGCAGTTGTATCCACCAACAAAATTGTTACAGGTTGCATTAACTGAGCAGTTGTTATTGTCGGACAAGTCACATTCATTGACGTCTACAAATCGTTACAAACAAGAAAAAATGTATTTAGTAAGAAATAACATCATTTCTAGAGAAAACAAACAACAAAATTCAATAAAACAAACCAGTTTGAAAAACACAACTTTCAACAATGATATTTTCGAATGATGAAAATTCATCGAGTGAAAATGATGTGTAGATATTGCATTTAATACGGGCTCTTTATTTATGCAATATTTAAATGAAACTATACAAACAATTAACTGGTCATACATTTTTATACCTAATGCTAAAATAGCTAGTAACCTAAATAAACATTCATTCGACGTCTAACAAATTATAAAGCATTCAACAAAGCATATCAGCATTAACGAAAAACTCAAATTATATGGTCTTGTGACAATGTGCTCATATCTCGCTCAGTAACAAACGCTCTGTAAGTAATGAAAAACTATACGACATAGTGAAAAACATTAAAACATGAAGAAAAAAAAGGTCATTTTTAATCGACAATACTGTTATGAAAAAAAAGATGCTCATATATAAAAGCATCAAAATTTCTGCTCAGTTGAAAAACTAAGATAATTATTTGATGCATTTGTTAATTGTTCACACTGAATTTATTGCAACAAGATATCTTTTCTTTTTTGTCTTTTACTATTCAAACTGTTTTATTTATATGAATGTTTGTACAAAACTTTTGTACTTTTTTAGTATTTTTTTCGTTGGTTTCATTGAACTCAAATAAATGTGTTTACTGCGTACATATTTTATTACCGAGGCATTGGTCTGTGAGCAACTCGATTCCACCGTTACTCGTATTGAAACCACTTTTACATGTGCAGTTGTACCCACCAACCACATTGTTACATATTGCATTAACTGAGCAGTTGTTTTCGTTTGACAAAACACATTCATTAATATCTATAAGCATAAAAAAAAACTTATTAGTTGCAAAGTAACATATTGAAACAGAAGCTATCATATCATAAAAATGCAATAGCGTTCAAAAACAAAACTGACAACCAAAAAGAACTTAGAAAAATAATCGCTTATATTACCCAGACACTGATCGGAAAGAGATTCTATTCCTCCGTTACTTGTATTGAACCCACTTTTACATGTGCAGTTGTATCCACCAACCAAATTATTACATATGGCATTAGCAGAGCAGTTGTTTTCGCTCCACAATTCACATTCGTTAATGTCTACAACCAAAAAAGATATTAGATTGCACAAATTTTTATTCAAATTTAACAATCTTAAAAAAGATTAAAACAAAAAAACGTTTTTTCGTTCTTTTAATTGTTTGCTTTCCAATTTGCAAATAGCATAGAACAAACAAAACATGTGTTCCATCTCCTTTAATTCATATTATTCATGAAGTCATACTTTTTGTATGGTTTGTTGGCACAGGCCATCGTTTTCAACTAAATCTTGCTATATTATGCTGATTTCAAACTTGCTTTTAAGGCATAAGATTGACAGTTTGCCTCACAAAGATTACAACACGTTTCCAGCCTTTTAAGTAGATCATGCTGATGAAATTCGCTGTTAACCGATTCCTCCAATTTGCAAATGATCAACTTTCATGCAACGACAATTGTTGGCAATGTTTTGAGACAATTGAAAAAAAAGTTCATGCTGATTATTAGGCCGCATGGAACACACAAAAAATGTTTTCATCGCATCATTCTTTGTTAGACTTATTAAAACAGAAGTTAGCATATCACAAAAACACAATATTAGTTTCAACAAAAATAACCATATCCCGTTTTTTTTAAAAGCTACATTACCTAGACATTGATTTGAGAGCAACTCAACTCCGCCATTAGTTGTGTTGAAACCACTTTTACACGTGCAGTTGTATCCACCAACAAAATTGTTACAGGTTGCATTAACTGAGCAGTTGTTATTGTCGGACAAGTCACATTCATTGACGTCTACAAATCGTTACAAACAAGAAAAAATGTATTTAGTAAGAAATAACATCATTTCTAGAGAAAACAAACAACAAAATTCAATAAAACAAACCAGTTTGAAAAACACAACTTTCAACAATGATATTTTCGAATGATGAAAATTCATCGAGTGAAAATGATGTGTAGATATTGCATTTAATACGGGCTCTTTATTTATGCAATATTTAAATGAAACTATACAAACAATTAACTGGTCATACATTTTTATACCTAATGCTAAAATAGCTAGTAACCTAAATAAACATTCATTCGACGTCTAACAAATTATAAAGCATTCAACAAAGCATATCAGCATTAACGAAAAACTCAAATTATATGGTCTTGTGACAATGTGCTCATATCTCGCTCAGTAACAAACGCTCTGTAAGTAATGAAAAACTATACGACATAGTGAAAAACATTAAAACATGAAGAAAAAAAAGGTCATTTTTAATCGACAATACTGTTATGAAAAAAAAGATGCTCATATATAAAAGCATCAAAATTTCTGCTCAGTTGAAAAACTAAGATAATTATTTGATGCATTTGTTAATTGTTCACACTGAATTTATTGCAACAAGATATCTTTTCTTTTTTGTCTTTTACTATTCAAACTGTTTTATTTATATGAATGTTTGTACAAAACTTTTGTACTTTTTTAGTATTTTTTTCGTTGGTTTCATTGAACTCAAATAAATGTGTTTACTGCGTACATATTTTATTACCGAGGCATTGGTCTGTGAGCAACTCGATTCCACCGTTACTCGTATTGAAACCACTTTTACATGTGCAGTTGTACCCACCAACCACATTGTTACATATTGCATTAACTGAGCAGTTGTTTTCGTTTGACAAAACACATTCATTAATATCTATAAGCATAAAAAAAAACTTATTAGTTGCAAAGTAACATATTGAAACAGAAGCTATCATATCATAAAAATGCAATAGCGTTCAAAAACAAAACTGACAACCAAAAAGAACTTAGAAAAATAATCGCTTATATTACCCAGACACTGATCGGAAAGAGATTCTATTCCTCCGTTACTTGTATTGAACCCACTTTTACATGTGCAGTTGTATCCACCAACCAAATTATTACATATGGCATTAGCAGAGCAGTTGTTTTCGCTCCACAATTCACATTCGTTAATGTCTACAACCAAAAAAGATATTAGATTGCACAAATTTTTATTCAAATTTAACAATCTTAAAAAAGATTAAAACAAAAAAACGTTTTTTCGTTCTTTTAATTGTTTGCTTTCCAATTTGCAAATAGCATAGAACAAACAAAACATGTGTTCCATCTCCTTTAATTCATATTATTCATGAAGTCATACTTTTTGTATGGTTTGTTGGCACAGGCCATCGTTTTCAACTAAATCTTGCTATATTATGCTGATTTCAAACTTGCTTTTAAGGCATAAGATTGACAGTTTGCCTCACAAAGATTACAACACGTTTCCAGCCTTTTAAGTAGATCATGCTGATGAAATTCGCTGTTAACCGATTCCTCCAATTTGCAAATGATCAACTTTCATGCAACGACAACTGTTGGCAATGTTTTGAGACAATTGAAAAAAAAGTTCATGCTGATTATTAGGCCGCATGGAACACACAAAAAATGTTTTCATCGCATCATTCTTTGTTAGACTTATTAAAACAGAAGTTAGCATATCACAAAAACACAATATTAGTTTCAACAAAAATAACCATATCCCGTTTTTTTTAAAAGCTACATTACCTAGACATTGATTTGAGAGCAACTCAACTCCGCCATTAGTTGTGTTGAAACCACTTTTACACGTGCAGTTGTATCCACCAACAAAATTGTTACAGGTTGCATTAACTGAGCAGTTGTTATTGTCGGACAAGTCACATTCATTGACGTCTACAAATCGTTACAAACAAGAAAAAATGTATTTAGTAAGAAATAACATCATTTCTAGAGAAAACAAACAACAAAATTCAATAAAACAAACCAGTTTGAAAAACACAACTTTCAACAATGATATTTTCGAATGATGAAAATTCATCGAGTGAAAATGATGTGTAGATATTGCATTTAATACGGGCTCTTTATTTATGCAATATTTAAATGAAACTATACAAACAATTAACTGGTCATACATTTTTATACCTAATGCTAAAATAGCTAGTAACCTAAATAAACATTCATTCGACGTCTAACAAATTATAAAGCATTCAACAAAGCATATCAGCATTAACGAAAAACTCAAATTATATGGTCTTGTGACAATGTGCTCATATCTCGCTCAGTAACAAACGCTCTGTAAGTAATGAAAAACTATACGACATAGTGAAAAACATTAAAACATGAAGAAAAAAAAGGTCATTTTTAATCGACAATACTGTTATGAAAAAAAAGATGCTCATATATAAAAGCATCAAAATTTCTGCTCAGTTGAAAAACTAAGATAATTATTTGATGCATTTGTTAATTGTTCACACTGAATTTATTGCAACAAGATATCTTTTCTTTTTTGTCTTTTACTATTCAAACTGTTTTATTTATATGAATGTTTGTACAAAACTTTTGTACTTTTTTAGTATTTTTTTCGTTGGTTTCATTGAACTCAAATAAATGTGTTTACTGCGTACATATTTTATTACCGAGGCATTGGTCTGTGAGCAACTCGATTCCACCGTTACTCGTATTGAAACCACTTTTACATGTGCAGTTGTACCCACCAACCACATTGTTACATATTGCATTAACTGAGCAGTTGTTTTCGTTTGACAAAACACATTCATTAATATCTATAAGCATAAAAAAAAACTTATTAGTTGCAAAGTAACATATTGAAACAGAAGCTATCATATCATAAAAATGCAATAGCGTTCAAAAACAAAACTGACAACCAAAAAGAACTTAGAAAAATAATCGCTTATATTACCCAGACACTGATCGGAAAGAGATTCTATTCCTCCGTTACTTGTATTGAACCCACTTTTACATGTGCAGTTGTATCCACCAACCAAATTATTACATATGGCATTAGCAGAGCAGTTGTTTTCGCTCCACAATTCACATTCGTTAATGTCTACAACCAAAAAAGATATTAGATTGCACAAATTTTTATTCAAATTTAACAATCTTAAAAAAGATTAAAACAAAAAAACGTTTTTTCGTTCTTTTAATTGTTTGCTTTCCAATTTGCAAATAGCATAGAACAAACAAAACATGTGTTCCATCTCCTTTAATTCATATTATTCATGAAGTCATACTTTTTGTATGGTTTGTTGGCACAGGCCATCGTTTTCAACTAAATCTTGCTATATTATGCTGATTTCAAACTTGCTTTTAAGGCATAAGATTGACAGTTTGCCTCACAAAGATTACAACACGTTTCCAGCCTTTTAAGTAGATCATGCTGATGAAATTCGCTGTTAACCGATTCCTCCAATTTGCAAATGATCAACTTTCATGCAACGACAACTGTTGGCAATGTTTTGAGACAATTGAAAAAAAAGTTCATGCTGATTATTAGGCCGCATGGAACACACAAAAAATGTTTTCATCGCATCATTCTTTGTTAGACTTATTAAAACAGAAGTTAGCATATCACAAAAACACAATATTAGTTTCAACAAAAATAACCATATCCCGTTTTTTTTAAAAGCTACATTACCTAGACATTGATTTGAGAGCAACTCAACTCCGCCATTAGTTGTGTTGAAACCACTTTTACACGTGCAGTTGTATCCACCAACAAAATTGTTACAGGTTGCATTAACTGAGCAGTTGTTATTGTCGGACAAGTCACATTCATTGACGTCTACAAATCGTTACAAACAAGAAAAAATGTATTTAGTAAGAAATAACATCATTTCTAGAGAAAACAAACAACAAAATTCAATAAAACAAACCAGTTTGAAAAACACAACTTTCAACAATGATATTTTCGAATGATGAAAATTCATCGAGTGAAAATGATGTGTAGATATTGCATTTAATACGGGCTCTTTATTTATGCAATATTTAAATGAAACTATACAAACAATTAACTGGTCATACATTTTTATACCTAATGCTAAAATAGCTAGTAACCTAAATAAACATTCATTCGACGTCTAACAAATTATAAAGCATTCAACAAAGCATATCAGCATTAACGAAAAACTCAAATTATATGGTCTTGTGACAATGTGCTCATATCTCGCTCAGTAACAAACGCTCTGTAAGTAATGAAAAACTATACGACATAGTGAAAAACATTAAAACATGAAGAAAAAAAAGGTCATTTTTAATCGACAATACTGTTATGAAAAAAAAGATGCTCATATATAAAAGCATCAAAATTTCTGCTCAGTTGAAAAACTAAGATAATTATTTGATGCATTTGTTAATTGTTCACACTGAATTTATTGCAACAAGATATCTTTTCTTTTTTGTCTTTTACTATTCAAACTGTTTTATTTATATGAATGTTTGTACAAAACTTTTGTACTTTTTTAGTATTTTTTTCGTTGGTTTCATTGAACTCAAATAAATGTGTTTACTGCGTACATATTTTATTACCGAGGCATTGGTCTGTGAGCAACTCGATTCCACCGTTACTCGTATTGAAACCACTTTTACATGTGCAGTTGTACCCACCAACCACATTGTTACATATTGCATTAACTGAGCAGTTGTTTTCGTTTGACAAAACACATTCATTAATATCTATAAGCATAAAAAAAAACTTATTAGTTGCAAAGTAACATATTGAAACAGAAGCTATCATATCATAAAAATGCAATAGCGTTCAAAAACAAAACTGACAACCAAAAAGAACTTAGAAAAATAATCGCTTATATTACCCAGACACTGATCGGAAAGAGATTCTATTCCTCCGTTACTTGTATTGAACCCACTTTTACATGTGCAGTTGTATCCACCAACCAAATTATTACATATGGCATTAGCAGAGCAGTTGTTTTCGCTCCACAATTCACATTCGTTAATGTCTACAACCAAAAAAGATATTAGATTGCACAAATTTTTATTCAAATTTAACAATCTTAAAAAAGATTAAAACAAAAAAACGTTTTTTCGTTCTTTTAATTGTTTGCTTTCCAATTTGCAAATAGCATAGAACAAACAAAACATGTGTTCCATCTCCTTTAATTCATATTATTCATGAAGTCATACTTTTTGTATGGTTTGTTGGCACAGGCCATCGTTTTCAACTAAATCTTGCTATATTATGCTGATTTCAAACTTGCTTTTAAGGCATAAGATTGACAGTTTGCCTCACAAAGATTACAACACGTTTCCAGCCTTTTAAGTAGATCATGCTGATGAAATTCGCTGTTAACCGATTCCTCCAATTTGCAAATGATCAACTTTCATGCAACGACAATTGTTGGCAATGTTTTGAGACAATTGAAAAAAAAGTTCATGCTGATTATTAGGCCGCATGGAACACACAAAAAATGTTTTCATCGCATCATTCTTTGCTAGACTTATTAAAAACAGAAGATTAGCATATCACGAAAACTCCAATATTCATTTCCAACAAAAATAACCATATCCCGTTTTTTTTAAAAGCTACAATACCTAGACATTGATTTGAGAGCAACTCAACTCCGCCATTAGTTGTGTTGAAACCACTTTTACACGTGCAGTTGTATCCACCAACAAAATTGTTACAGGTTGCATTAACTGAGCAGTTGTTCTGTCGGACAAGTCACATTCATTGACGTCTACAAATCGTTACAAACAAGAAAATCTATTGATTAAGAAATAACATCATTTCTAGAGAAAACAAACAACAAAATTCAATAAAACAAACCAGTTTGAAAAACACAACTTTCAACAATGATGTTTTCGAATGATGGAATTTCATCGAGTGAAAATGATGTGTAGATATTGCATTTAATACGGGCT
Organism: Hydra vulgaris; assembly: GCF_038396675.1. Classification (NCBI taxonomy): domain Eukaryota; kingdom Metazoa; phylum Cnidaria; class Hydrozoa; order Anthoathecata; family Hydridae; genus Hydra; species Hydra vulgaris. Next base: position 34,937,139 of record NC_088920.1, read on the forward strand.
CTTTATTTATGCAATATTTAAATGAAACTATACAAACAATTAACTGGTCATACATTTTTATACCTAATGCTAAAATAGCTAGTAACCTAAATAAACATTCATTCGACGTCTAACAAATTATAAAGCATTCAACAAAGCATATCAGCATTAACGAAAAACTCAAATTATATGGTCTTGTGACAATGTGCTCATATCTCGCTCAGTAACAAACGCTCTGTAAGTAATGAAAAACTATAGGAACCATAGTGAAAAACATGAAAACATGAAGAAAAAAAAGGTCATTTTTAATCGACAATACTGTTATAAAAAAGATGCTCATATATAAAAGCATCAAAATTTCTGCTCAGTTGAAAAACTAAGATAATTATTTGATGCATTTGTTAATTGTTCACACTGAATTTATTGCAACAAGATATCTTTTCTTTTTTGTCTTTTACTATTCAAACTGTTTTATTTATATGAATGTTTGTACAAAACTTTTGTATTTTTTTGATATTCTTTCGTTGGTTTCATTAAAATCAAATAAATGTGTTTACTGCGTAAATATTTTATTACAGAGGCATTGGTCTGTGACAACTCTATTCCACCGTTACTCGTATTGAAACCATTTTTACATGTGATATTACCACAACCACATTGTTACATATTGCATTAACTGAGCAGTTGTTTTCGTTTGACAAAAACACATTCATTAATATCTATAAGCATAAAAAAAAACTTATTAGTTGCAAAGTAACATATTGAAACAGAAGCTATCATATCATAAAAATGCAATCAGTTTAAAAACAAAACTGACAACCAAAAAGAACTTAGAAAAATAATCGCTTATATTACCCAGACACTGATCGGAAAGAGATTCTATTCCTCCGTTACTTGTATTGAACCCACTTTTACATGTGCAGTTGTATCCACCAACCAAATTATTACATATGGCATTAGCAGAGCAGTTGTTTTCGCTCCACAATTCACATTCGTTAATGTCTACAACCAAAAAAGATATTAGATTGCACAAATTCTTATTCAAATTTAACAATCTTAAAAAAGATTAAAACAAAAAAACGTTTTTTCGTTCTTTTAATAGTTTGCTTTCCAATTTGCAAATAGCATAGAACAAACAAAACATGTGTTCCATCTCCTTTAATTCATATTATTCATGAAGTCATACTTTTTGTATGGTTTGTTGGCACAGGCCATCGTTTTCAACTAAATCTTGCTATATTATGCTGATTTCAAACTTGCTTTTAAGGCATAAGATTGACAGTTTGCCTCACAAAATTTCAACACGTTTCCAGCCTTTTAAGTAGATCATGCTGATGAAATTCGCTGTTAACCGATTCCTCCAATTTGCAAATGATCAACTTTCATGCAACGACAACTGTTGGCAATGTTTTTGAGACAATTGAAAAAAAAGTTAATCCAAGAAATATTAGGCCGCATGGAACACACAAAAAATGTTTTCATCGCATCATTCTTTGTTAGACTTATTAAAACAGAAGTTAGCATATCACAAAAACACAATATTAGTTTCAACAAAAATAACCATATCCCGTTTTTTTTTAAAAGCTACATTACCTAGACATTGATTTGAGAGCAACTCAACTCCGCCATTAGTTGTGTTGAAACCACTTTTACACGTGCAGTTGTATCCACCAACAAAATTGTTACAGGTTGCATTAACTGAGCAGTTCTTATCTTGGACAAGTCCACATTCATTGACGTCTACAAATCGTTACAAACAAGAAAAAATGTATTTAGTAAGAAATAACATCATTTCTAGAGAAAACAACCAACAAAATTCAATAAAACAAACCAGTTTGTAAAACACAACTTTCAACAATGATATTTTCGAATGATGAAAATTCATCGAGTGAAAATGATGTGTAGATATTTCATTAATACGGGCTCTTTATTTATGCAATATTTAAATGAAACTACTACAAACAATTAACTGGTCATACATTTTTATACCTAATGCTAAAATAGCTAGTAACCTAAATAAACATTCATTAGACGTCTAACAAATTATAAAGAATTCAACAAAGCATATCAGCATTAACTAAAAACTAAAATTATAAGTACTTGTGAAAATGTGCTCATATCTCGCAAAGTAAAAAACGCTCTGTAATTAATGAAAAAAAATACGACATATTGAAAAAAATTAAAACATGAAGAAAAAAAAGGTCATTTTTAATCGAAAATACTGTTATTAAAAATAAGATGCACATATATAAAAGCATCAAAATTTCTGCTCAGTTGAAAAACTAAGATAATTATTTTATTCATTTGTTTTTTGTTCACACTGAATTTATTTCAACTTGATATCTTTTCTTTTTTGTCTTTTAATATTCAAACTGTTTTATTTATATGAATGTTTGTACAAAACTTTTGTACTTTTTTAGTATTTTTTTCAGTTTTTTCATTGGAACTCAAATAAATGTGTTTACTGCGTACATATTTTATTACCGAGGCATTGGTCTGTGAGCAACTCGATTCCACCGTTACTCGTATTGAAACCACTTTTACATGTGCAGTTGTACCCACCAACCACATTGTTACATATTGCATTAACTGAGCAGTTGTTTCGTTTGACAACACATTCATTAATATCTATAAGCATAAAAAAAAACTTATTAGTTGCAAAGTAACATATTGAAACAGAAGCTATCATATCATAAAAATGCAATAGCGTTCAAAAACAAAACTGACAACGAAAAAGAACTTATAAAAATCATCGCTTATATTACCCAGACACTGATCGGAAAGAGATTCTATTCCTCCGTTACTTGAGTTGAACCCTCTTTTACAAGTGCAGTTGTATCCACCAACCAAATTATTACATATGGCATTAGCAGAGCAGTTGTTTTCGCTCCACAATTCACATTCGTTAATGTCTACAACCAAAAAATATAGATTGCACAAATTTTTATTCAAATTTAACAATCTTAAAAAGATTAAAACAAAAAAACGTTTTTTCGTTCTTTTAATTGTTTGCTTTCCAATTTGCAAATAGCATAGAACAAACAAAACATGTGTTCCATCTCCTTTAATTCATATTATTCATGAAGTCATACTTTTGTATGGTTTGTTGGCACAGGCCATCGTTTTCAACTAAATCTTGCTATATTATGCTGATTTCAAACTTGCTTTTAAGGCATAAGATTGACATTTTGCCTCACAAAGATTACAACACGTTTCCAGCCTTTAAGTAGATCATGCTGGAATGATACGATCTAACAAATTCCTAAACTGCAAATGATCAACTTTCATGCAACGAACAATGTTGGCAATGTTTTGAGACAATTGAAAAAAAAGTTCATGCCGAATATTAGGCCGCATGGAACACACAAAAAATGTTTTCATCGCATCATTCTTTGTTACAAGTTATTAAAACAGAAGTTAGCATATCACAAAAACACAATATTAGTTTCAACAAAAATAACCATATCCCGTTTTTTTTAAAAGCTACATTACCTAGACATTGATTTGAGAGCAACTCAACTCCGCCATTAGTTGTGTTGAAACCACTTTTACACGTGCAGTTGTATCCACCAACAAAATTGTTACAGGTTGCATTAACTGAGCAGTTGTTATTGTCGGACAAGTCACATTCATTGACGTCTACAAATCGTTACAAACAAGAAAAAATGTATTTAGTAAGAAATAACATCATTTCTAGAGAAAACAAACAACAAAATTCAATAAAACAAACCAGTTTGAAAAACACAACTTTCAACAATGATATTTTCGAATGATGAAAATTCATCGTAAAATGATGTGTAGATATTGCATTTAATACGGGCTCTTTATTTATGCAATATTTAAATGAAACTATACAAACAATTAACTGGTCATACATTTTTATACCTAATGCTAAAATAGCTAGTAACCTAAATAAACATTCATTCGACGTCTAACAAATTATAAAGCATTCAACAAAGCATATCAGCATTAACGAAAAACTCAAATTATATGGTCTTGTGACAATGTGCTCATATCTCGCTCAGTAACAAACGCTCTGTAAGTAATGAAAAACTATAAAAAAGTCCTAAGTGAAAAACATTAAAACATGAAGAAAAAAAAGGTCATTTTTAATCGACAATACTGTTATGAAAAAAAAGATGCTCATATATAAAAGCATCAAAATTTCTGCTCAGTTGAAAAACTAAGATAATTATTTGATGCATTTGTTAATTGTTCACACTGAATTTATTGCAACAAGATATCTTTTCTTTTTTGTCTTTTACTATTCAAACTGTTTTATTTATATGAATGTTTGTACAAAACTTTTGTACTTTTTTAGTATTTTTTTCGTTGGTTTCATTGAACTCAAATAAATGTGTTTACTGCGTACATATTTTATTACCGAGGCATTGGTCTGTGAGCAACTCGATTCCACCGTTACTCGTATTTGAACCACTTTTACATGTGCAGTTGTACCCACCAACCACATTGTTACATATTGCATTAACTGAGCAGTTGTTTTCGTTTGACAAAACACATTCATTAATATCTATAAGCATAAAAAAAAACTTATTAGTTGCAAAGTAACATATTGAAACAGAAGCTATCAATATCATAAAAATGCAATAGCGTTCAAAAACAAAACTGACAACCAAAAAGAACTTAGAAAAATAATCGCTTATATTACCCAGACACTGATCGAAAAGAGATTCTATTCCTCCGTTACTTGTATTGAACCCACTTTTACATGTGCAGTTGTATCCACCAACCAAATTATTACATATGGCATTAGCAGAGCAGTTGTTTTCGCTCCACAATTCACATTCGTTAATGTCTACAACCAAAAAAGATATTAGATTGCACAAATTTTTATTCAAATTTAACAATCTTAAAAAAGATTAAAACAAAAAAACGTTTTTCGTTCTTTTAATTGTTTGCTTTCCAATTTGCAAATAGCATAGAACAAACAAAACATGTGTTCCATCTCCTTTAATTCATATTATTCATGAAGTCATACTTTTTGTATGGTTTGTTGGCACAGGCCATCGTTTTCAACTAAATCTTGCTATATTATGCTGATTTCAAACTTGCTTTTAAGGCATAAGATTGACAGTTTGCCTCACAAAGATTACAACACGTTTCCAGCCTTTTCATCAGATCATGCTGATGAAATTCGCTGTTAACCGATTCCTCCAATTTGCAAATGATCAACTTTCATGCAGACGACAACTGTTGGCAATGTTTTGAGACAATTGAAAAAAAAGTTCATGCTGATTATTAGGCCGCATGGAACACACAAAAAATGTTTTCATCGCATCATTCTTTGTTAGACTTATTAAAACAGAAGTTAGCATATCACAAAAACACAATATTAGTTTCAACAAAAATAACCATATCCCGTTTTTTTTAAAAGCTACATTACCTAGACATTGATTTGAGAGCAACTCAACTCCGCCATTAGTTGTGTTGAAACCACTTTTACACGTGCAGTTGTATCCACCAACAAAATTGTTACAGGTTGCATTAACTGAGCAGTTGTTATTGTCGGACAAGTCACATTCATTGATGTCTACAATAAACAAACAAGAAAAAATGTATTTAGTAAGAAATAACATCATTTTCTGAGAAAACAAACAACAAAATTCAATAAAACAAACCAGTTCAGAAACAGATTTTCAACAATGATATTTTCGAATGATGAAAATTCATCGAGTGAAAATGATGTGTAGATATTGCATTTAATACGGGCTCTTTATTTATGCAATATTTAAATGAAACTATACAAACAATTAACTGGTCATACATTTTTATACCTAATGCTAAAATAGCTAGTAACCTAAATAAACATTCATTCGACGTCTAACAAATTATAAAGCATTCAACAAAGCATATCAGCATTAACGAAAAACTCAAATTATATGGTCTTGTGACAATGTGCTCATATCTCGCTCAGTAACAAACGCTCTGTAAGTAATGAAAAACTATACGACATATTTAAAAAAATTAAAAAATTAACAAAAAAAAAGGGCATTTTTAATCGACAATACTGTTATGAAAAAAAGATGCTCATATATAAAAGCATCAAAATTTCTGCTCAGTTGAAAAACTAAGATAATTATTTGATGCATTTGTTAATTGTTCACACTGAATTTATTGCAACAAGATATCTTTTTTTTCTCTTTACTATTCAAACTGTTTTATTTATATGAATGTTTGTACAAAAACTTTTGTACTTTTTTAGTATTTTTTCGTTGGTTTCATTGAACTCAAATAAATGTGTTTACTGCGTACATATTTTATTACCGAGGCATTGGTCTGTCAGCAACTCTATTCCACCGTTACTCGTATTGAAACCACTTTTACATGTGCAGTTGTACCCACCAACCACATTGTTACATATTGCATTAACTGAGCAGTTGTTTTCGTTACAACAAAAACACATTCCATTAATATCTATAAGCATAAAAAAAAACTTATTAGTTGCAAAGTAACATATTGAAACAGAAGCTATCATATCATAAAAATGCAATAGCGTTCAAAAACAAAACTAACAACCCCAAAAGAACTTATAAAAATTATCGCCTATATTACCCAGACACTGATCGGAAAGAGATTCTATTCCTCCGTTACTTGAGTTGAACCCTCTTTTACAAGTGCAGTTGTATCCACCAACCAAATTATTACATATGGCATTAGCAGAGCGGTCTTCGCTCCACAATTCACACTCGTTAATGTCTCAACCAAAAAAGATATTAGATTGCACAAATTTTTATTCAAATTTAACAATCTTAAAAAAAGATTAAAACAAAAAAACGTTTTTTCGTTCTTTTAATTGTTTGCTTTCCAATTTGCAAATAGCATAGAACAAACAAAACATGTGTTCCATCTCCTTTAATTCATATTATTCATGAAGTAGTCTTTTATCATTTATAGGCCATCGTTTGCAACTAAATCTTGCTATATTATGCTGATTTCAAACTTGCGCCGGAGGGCACAGATTGACAGTTTGCCTCACAAAGATTACAACACGTTTCCAGCCTTTTTAAGTAGATCATGCTGATGAAATTCGCTGTTAACCGATTCCTCCAATTTCCAATAAAGCGTTCATGACAATTGTTGGCAATGTTTTAGAACAATTGAAAAAAAAGCTCGTGCTAATTATTAGGCAGGGCATTGAACACACAAAAATGTTTTTTAATTCATCATTTATTTATTCATTTATTAAAACAGAAGTTAGCATATCACAAAAACACAATATTAGTTTCAACAAAAATAACCATATCCCGTTTTTTTTAAAAGCTCACTCCTAGAACATATGATTTGGAGCAAATTCAACTCCGCCATCTAGTTGTGTTGAAACCACTTACAGTCATGTTTATATGCACCAACAAAATTGTTACAGGTTGCATTAACTGAGCAGTTGTTATATATGAACAGTCACAGTACATTAATGCTGCAAACAATTCTTAGGACAAAAATGTATTTAGTAAGAAAACATATAGTTTCTAGAAACAAACAACAAAAATAAATAAAAACAAACCAGTTTGAAAAACACAACTTTCAACAATGATATTTTCGAATGATGAAAATTCATCGAGTGAAAATGATGTGTAGATATTGCATTTAATACGGGCTCTTTATTTATGCAATATTTAAATAAAACTATACAAACAATTAACTGGTCATACATTTTTATACCTAATGCTAAAATAGCTAGTAACCTAAATAAACATTCATTCGACGTCTAACAAATTATAAAGCATTCAACAAAGCATATCAGCATTAACGAAAGACTTCAAATTATATGGTCTTGTGACAATGTACTCATATCTCGCTCAGTAACAAACGCTCTGTAAGTAATGAAAAACTATACGACATAGTGAAAAACATTAAAACATGAAGAAAAAAAAGGTCATTTTTTAATCGACAATACTGTTATGAAAAAAAAGATGCTCATATATAAAAGCATCAAAATTTATGCTCAGTTGAAAAACTAAGATAATTATTTGATGCATTTGTTAATTGTTCACACTGAATTTATTGCAACAAGATATCTTTTCTTTTTTGTCTTTTACTATTCAAACTGTTTTATTTATATGAATGTTTGTACAAAACTTTTGTACTTTTTTAGTATTTTTTCGTTGGTTTCATTGAACTCAAATAAATGTGTTTACTGCGTACACATGTTTTCTTCCAGAGGCATTGGTCTGTGAGCAACTCTATTCCACCGTTACTCGTATTGAAACCACTTTTACATGTGCAGTTGTACCCACCAACCACATTGTTACATCTTGCATTAACTGAGCAGTTGTTTTCGTTTGACAAACACATTCATCAATATCTATAAGCATAAAAAAAACTTATTAGTTGCAAAGTAACATATTGAAACAAGAAAAGTTATCATATTAGTAAAAATGCAATAGCGTTCAAAAACAAAACTAAGACCAAAAAGAACTTAGAAAAATAATCGCTTATATTACCCAGACACTGATCGGAAAGAGATTCTATTCCTCCGTTACTTGAGTTGAACCCTCTTTTACAAGTGCAGTTGTATCCACCAACCAAATTATTACATATGGCATTAGCAGAGCAGTTGTTTCGCTCCACAATTCACATTCGTTAATGTCTACAACAAAAAAGATATTAGATTGCACAAATTTTTATTCAAATTTAACAATCTTAAAAAAGATTAAAACAAAAAAACGTTTTTTCGTTCTTTTAATTGTTTGCTTTCCAATTTGCCGTCATAGAACAAACAAAACATGTGTTCCATCTCCTTTAATTCATATTATTCATGAAGTCATACTTTTTGTATGGTTTTCTGTTGGCGCAGGCCATCGTTTTCAACTAAATCTTGCTATATTATGCTGATTTCAAACTTGCTTTTAAGGCATAAGATTGACAGTTTGCCTCACAAAGATTACAACACGTTTCCAGCCTTTTAAGTAGATCATGCTGATGAAATTCAAGGTATTTTAACCGATTCCTCCAATTTGCAAATGATCAACTTTCATGCAACGACAATTGTTCGCAATGTTTTGAGACAATTTGAAAAAAAAAGTTCATGCTGATTATTGGCCGCATGGAACACACAAAAAATGTTTTCATCGCATCATTCTTTGTTAGACTTTAAAACAGAAGGAGCTAGGCATATCACAAAAACACAATATTAGTTTCAACAAAAATAACCATATCCATTTTTAAAAGCTACATTACCTAGACATTGATTTGAGAGCAACTCAACTCCGCCATTAGTTGTGTTGAAACCACTTTTACACCGTGCAGTTGTATCCACCAACAAAATTGTTACAGGTTGCATTAACTGAGCAGTTGTTATTGTCGGACAAGTCACATTCATTGACGTCTACAAATCGTTACAAACAAGAAAAAATGTATTTAGTAAGAAATAACATCATTTATTAAGAGAAACAAACAACAAAATTCAATAAAACAAACCAGTTTGAAAAACACAACTTCAGACAATGATATTTTAAATAATGAAATTCATCGAGTGAAAATGATGTGTAAGTATTGCATTTAATACGGGCTCTTTATTTATGCAATATTTAAATGAAAACTCCTACAAACAATTAACTGGTCATACATTTTTATACCTAATGCTAAAATAGCTAGTAACCTAAATAAACATTCATTCGACGTCTAACAAACTATAAAGCATTCAACAAAGCATATCAGCATCGCCGAAGACAATTCTATGGTCAATGAATGATATCTCGCTCAGTAACAAACGCTCTGTAAGTAATGAAAACAACATAGTGAAAAACATTAAAACATGAAGAAAAAAAAAGGTCATTTTTAATCGACAATATTGTTATGAAAAAAAAGATGCTCATATATAAAAGCATCAAAATTTGCTAAGATTGAAAAACTAAGATAATTATTTGATGCATTTGTTAATTGTTCACACTGAATTTATTGCAACAAGATATCTTTTCTTTTTTGTCTTTTGTTATTATTCAAACTGTTTTATTTATATGAATGTTTGTGTCAAAACTCTTGTACTTTTTTAGTATTTTTTCGTTGGTTTCATTGAACTCAAATAAATGTGTTTACTGCGTACATATTTTATTACCGAGGCATTGGTCTGTGAGCAACTCGATTCCACAGTTACTCGTATTGAAACCACTTTTACATGTGCAGTTGTACCCACCAACCACATTGTTACATATTGCATTAACTGAGCAGTTGTTTCGTTTGACAAAACACATTCCATTTAATATCTATAAGCATAAAAAAAAACTTATTAGTTGCAAAGTAACATATTGAAACAGAAGCTATCATATCATAAAAATGCAATAGCGTTCAAAAACAAAACTGACAACCAAAAAGAACTTAGAAAAATAATCGCTTATATTACCCAGACACTGGAAAGAGATTCTATTCCTCCGTTACTTGAGTTGAACCCTCTTTTACAAGTGCAGTTGTCTATCCACCAACCAAATTATTACATATGGCATTAGCAGAGCAGTTGTTTTAGCTCCCACAATTCACTCGTTAATGTCTACAACCAAAAAAGATATTAGATTGCACAAATTTTTATTCAAACAGCTGAATAATCTTAAAAAAGATTAAAACAAAAAAACGTTTTTTCGTTCTTTTAATTGTTTGCTTTCCAATTTGCAAATAGCATTAGACAAACAAAACATGTGTTCCATCTCCTTTAATTCATATTATTCATGAAGTCATACTTTTTGTGTGTGTGTGTGTGTGTGTGTGTGACTTATGTGGCACAGGCCATCGTTTTTGACTGAATATCTACTATGTATGATTCCGACCTTAAGCCCTAAGATTGACAGTTTGCCCTCACAAAGATTACAACACGTTTCCAGCCTTTTAAGTAGATCATGCTGATGATACAAACTGCACACAAACATCCAATTTGCAAATGATCAACTTTCATGCAACGACAATTGTTGGCAATGTTTTAGAGACAATTCTAAAAAAAAGTTCATGCTGATTATTGGCCGCATGGAACACACAAAAAATGTTTTCATCGCATGATTCTTTGTTAGACTTATTAAAACAGAAGTTAGCATATCACAAAAACACAATATTAGTTTCAACAAAAATAACCATATCCCGTTTTTTTTAAAAGCTACATTACCTAGACATTGATTTGAGAGCAACTCAACTCCGCCATTAGTTGTGTTGAAACCACTTTTACACGTGCAGTTGTATCCACCAACAAAATTGTTACAGGTTGCATTAACTGAGCAGTTGTTATTGTCGGACAAGTCACATTCATTAACGTGTACAGAACAACAACAGAAAAAATGTATTTAGTAAGAAATAACATCATTTCTGAGAAACAAACAACAAAATTAAATAAAACAGGTTTTGAAAAACACAACTTTCAACAATGATATTTTCGAATGATGAAAATTCATCGAGTGAAAATGATGTGTAGATATTGCATTTAATACGGGCTCTTTATTTATGCAATATTTCAAATGAAACTATACAAACAATTAACTGGTCATACATTTTTATACCTAATGCTAAAATAGCTAGTAACCTAAATAAACATTCATTCGACGTCTAACAAATTATAAAGCATTCAACAAAGCATATAGGCATTAACGAAAAACTCAAATTATATGGTCTTGTGACAATGTGCTAATATCTCGCTCAGTAACAAACGCTCTGTAAGTAATAGAAGAGCTTCTTCGACATAGTGAAAAACATTAAAACATGAAGAAAAAAAAGGTGATTTTTAATCGACAATACTGTTATGAAAAAAAAGATGTATATATAAAAGCATCAAAATTATGCTCAGTTGAAAAACTAAATAATTATTTGATGCATTTGTTAATTGTTCACACTGAATTTATTGCAACAAGATATCTTTTCTTTTTTGTCTTTTACTATTCAAACTGTTTTATTTATATGAATGTTTGTACAAAACTTTTGTACTTTTTTAGTATTTTTTTCGTTGGTTTCATTGAACTCAAATAAATGTGTTTACTGCGTACATATTTTATTACCGAGGCATTGGTCTGTGGGCCAACTCGATTCCACAGTTACTCGTATTGAAACCACTTTTACATGTGCAGTTGTACCAACCACATTGCTACATATTGCATTAACTGAGCAGTTGTTTTCGTTTGACAAAAACACATTCATTAATATCTATAAGCATAAAAAAAAACTTATTAGTTGCAAAGTAACATATTGAAACAGAAGCTATCATATCATAAAAATGCAATAGCGTTCAAAAACAAAACTGACAACCAAAAAGAACTTAGAAAAATAATCGCTTATATTACCCAGACACTAATTAAGAGATTCTATTCCTCCGTTACTTGTTATCGAACCCACTTTTACATGTGCAGTTGTATCCACCAACCAAATTATTACATATGGCATTAGCAGAGCAGTTGTTTTCGCTCCACAATTCACATTCGTTAATGTCTACAACAAAAAAGATATTAGATTGCACAAATTTTTATTCAAATTTAAATTTTTAAAAAATTAAAACAAAAAAACGTTTTTTCGTTCTTTTAATTGTTTGCTTTCCAATTTGCAAATAGCATAGAACAAACAAAACATGTGTTCCATCTCCTTTAATTCATATTATTCATGAAGTCATACTTTTTGTATGGTTTGTTGGCACAGGCCATCGTTTTCAACTAAATCTTGCTATATTATGCTGATTTCAAACTTGCTTTTAAGGCATAAGATTGACAGTTTGCCTCACAAAGATTACAACACGTTTCCAGCCTTTTAAGTAGATCATGCTGATGAAATTCGCTGTTAACCGATTCCTCCAATTTGCAAATAATAAACTTGCTCATGAACGACAACTGTTGGCAATGTTTTGAGACAATTGAAGAAAAAAGTTCATGCTGATTATTAGGCCGCATGGAACACACAAAAAATGTTTTCATCGCATCATTCTTTGTTAGACTTATTAAAACAGAAGTTAGCATATCACAAAAACACAATATTAGTTTCAACAAAATAACCATATCCCGTTTTTTTTAAAAGCTACATTGCCTAGACATTGATTTGAGAGCAACTCAACTCCGCCATTCGTGTTGAAACCACTTTTACACGTGCAGTTGTATCCACCAACAAAATTGTTACAGGTTGCATTAACTGAGCAGTTGTTATTGTCGGACAAGTCACATTCATTGACGTCTACAAATCGTTACAAACAAGAAAAAATGTATTTAGTAAGAAATAACATCATTTCTAGAGAAAACAAACAACAAATTGAATAAAACAAACCAGTTTGAAAAACACAACTTTCAACAATGATATTTTCGAATGATGAAAATTCATCGAGTGAAAATGATGTGTAGATATTGCATTTAATACGGGCTCTTTATTTATGCAATATTTAAATGAAACTATACAAACAATTAACTGGTCATACATTTTTATACCTAATGCTAAAATAGCTAGTAACCTAAATAAACATTCATTCGACGTCTAACAAATTATAAAGCATTCAACAAAGCATATCAGCATTAACGAAAAACTCAAATTATATGGTCTTGTGACAATGTGCTCATATCTCGGCTGGTAAACCGTTCTGTAAGTAATGAAAAACTATACGACATCATGAAAAACATAAAACATGAAGAAAAAAAAGGCGATTTTTAATCGACAATACTGTTATGAAAAAAAAGATGCTCATATATAAAAGCATCAAAATTTCTGCTGAGTTGAAAAACTAAGATAATTATTTGATGCATTTGTATAATCTTTCACACTGAATTTATTGCAACAAGATATCTTTTCTTTTTTGTCTTTTACTATTCAAACTGTTTTATTATATGAATGTTTGTACAAAACTTTTGTACTTTTTTAGTATTTTTTCGTTGGTTTCATTGAACTCAAATAAATGTGTTTACTGCGTACATATTTTATTACCGAGGCATGGTTTTATGAGCAACTCGATTCCACCGTTACTCGTATTGAAACCACTTTTACATGTGCCAGAGTGTGCCCCACCAACCACATTGTTACATATTGCATTAACTGAGCAGTTGTTTTCATTTTTTGACAAAACACATTAAGCATTAATATCTATAAGCATAAAAAAAACTTATTAGTTGCAAAGTAACATATTGAAACAGAAGCTATCATATCATAAAAATGCAATAGCGTTAAAAAACAAAACTGACAACCAAAAAGAACTTAGAAAAATAATCGCTTATATTACCCAGACACTGATCGGAAAGAGATTCTATTCCTCCGTTACTTGTTATCGACCCACTTTTACATGTGCAGTTGTATCCACCAACCAAATTATTACATATGGCATTAGCAGAGCAGTTGTTTTCGCTCCACAATTCACATTCGTTAATGTCTACAACCAAAAAAGATATTAGATTGCACAAATTTTTATTCAAATTTAACAATCTTTTTTAAAAAAGATTAAAACAAAAAAACGTTTTTTCGTTCTTTTAATTGTTTGCTTTCCAATTTGCAAATAGCATAGAACAAACAAACATCTTGTTCCATCTCCTTTAATTCATATTATTCATGAAGTCATACTTTTGTATGGTTTGTTGGCACAGGCCATCGTTTTCAACTAAATCTTGCTATATTATGCTGATTTCAAACTTATTAAGGCATAAGATTGACAGTTTGCCTCACAAAGATTACAACACGTTTCCAGCCTTTTAAGTAGATCATGCTGATAAAATTGACTATTAACCGATTCCTCCAATTTGCAAATGATACAACTTCATGCAACGACAATTGTTGGCAATGTTTTGAGACAATTGAAAAAAAAAGTTCATGCTAGTTATTAGGCCGCATGGAACACACCAAAAAATGTTTTCATCGCATCATTCTTTGTTAGACTTATTAAAAACAGAAGTTAGCATATCACAAAAACACAATATTAGTTTCAACAAAAATAACCATATCCCGTTTTTTTAAAAGCTACATTACCTACGACATTGATTTGAGAGCAACTCAACTCCGCCATTAGTTGTGTTGAAACCACTTTTACACGTGCAGTTGTATCCACCAACAAAATTGTTACAGGTTGCATTAACTGACAGTTGTTATTGTCGGACAAGTCACATTCATTGACGTCTACAAATCGTTACAAACAAGAAAAAATGTATTTAGTAAGAAATAACATCATTTCTAGAGAAAACAAACAACAAAATTCAATAAAACAAACCAGTTTGAAAAACACAACTTTCAACAATGATATTTTCGAATGATGAAAATTCATCGAGTGAAAATGATGTGTAGATATTGCATTTAATACGGGCTCTTTATTTATGCAATATTTGAAATGAAACTATACAAACAATTAACTGGTCATACATTTTTATACCTAATGCTAAAATAGCTAGTAACCTAAATAAACATTCATTTCGACGTCTAACAAATTATAAAGCATTCAACAAAGCATATCAGCATTAACGAAAAACTCAAATTATATGGTCTTGTGACAATGTGCTCATATCTCGCTCAGTAACAAACGCTATAATAATAGAAACTATACGACATAGTGAAAACCATTAAAACATGAAGAAAAAAAAGGTAACGTCGACAATACTGTTATGAAAAAAAAGATGCTCATATATAAAAGCATCAAAATTTCTGCTCAGTTGAAAAACTAAGATAATTATTTGATGCATTTGTTAATTGTTCACACTGAATTTATTGCAACAAGATATCTTTTCTTTTTTGTCTTTTACTATTCAAACTGTTTTATTTATATGAATGTTTGTCAAAACTTTTGTACTTTTTTAGTATTTTTTTCGTTGGTTTCATTGAACTCAAATAAATGTGTTTACTGCGTACATATTTTATTACCGAGGCATTGGTCTGTCAGCAACTCGATTCCACCGTTACTCGTATTGAAACCACTTTTACATGTGATTATTACCACCGCCACCCATTGTTACATATTGCATTAACTGAGCAGTTGTTTTCGTTTGACAAAACACATTCATTAATATCTATAAGCATAAAAAAAAACTTATTAGTTACAAAGTTGAACATATTGAAACAGAAGCTATCATATCATAAAAATGCAATAGCGTTCAAAAACAAAACTGACAACCAAAAAGAACTTAGAAAAATAATCGCTTATATTACCCAGACACTGATTGGAAAGAGATTCTATTCCTCCGTTACTTGTATTGAACCCACTTTTACATGTGCAGTAGTATCCACCAACCAAATTATTACATATGGCATTAGCAGAGCAGTTGTTTTCGCTCCACAATTCACATTCGTTAATGTCTACAACCAAAAAAGATATTAGAATTGCCAGAATTTTTATTCAAATTTAACAATCTTAAAAAGATTAAAACAAAAAAACGTTTTTCGTTCTTTTAATTGTTTGCTTTCCAATTTGCAAATAGCATAGAACAAACAAAACATGTGTTACCATCTCCTTTAATTCATATTATTCATGAAGTCATACTTTTTGTATGGTTTGTTGGCACAGGCCATCGTTTTCAACTAAATCTTGCTATATTATGCTGATTTCAAACTTGCTTTTAAGGCATAAGATTGACAGTTTGCCTCACAAAGATTAAGAACACGTTTCCAGCCTTTTAAGTAGATCATGCTGATGAAATTCGCTGTTAACCGATTCCTCCAATTTGCAAATGATCAACTTTCATGCAACGACAATTGTTGGCAATGTTTTGAGACAATTGAAAAAAAAGTTCATGCTGATTATTAGGCCGCATGGAACACACAAAAAATGTTTTCATCGCATCATTCTTTGTTAGACTTATTAAAACAGAAGTTAGCATATCACAAAAACACAATATTAGTTTCAACAAAAATAACCATATCCCGTTTTTTTTAAAAGCTACATTACCTAGACATTGATTTGAGAGCAACTCAACTTGACAGTTGGTTGTCTGAAACCACTTTTACACGTGCAGTTGTATCCACCAACAAAATTGTTACAGGTTGCATTAACTGAGCAGTTGTTCTGGACAAGTCACATTCATTAGACATCTTCAATAACAGAACAAGAAAAAATGTATTTAGTAAGAAATAACATCATTTCTAGAGAAAACAAACAACAAAATTCAATAAAACAAACCAGTTTTGAAAACAGGGAATTTCAACAATGATATTTTCGAATGATGAAAATTCATCGAGTGAAAATGATGTGTAGATATTGCATTTAATACGGGCTCTTTATTTATGCAATATTTTAAATGAAACTATACAAACAATTAACTGGTCATACATTTTTATACCTAATGCTAAAATAGCTAGTAACCTAAATAAACATTCATTCGACGTCTAACAAATTATAAAGCATTCAACAAAGCATATCAGCATTAACGAAAAACTCAAATTATATGGTCTTGTGACAATGTATAATATCACTCAGTAACAAACGCTCTGTAAGTAATGAAAAACTATACGACAGTGAGTGAAAAACATTAAAACATGAAGAAAAAAAAGGTCATTTTTAATCGACAATACTGTTATGAAAAAAAAGATGCTCATATATAAAAGCATCAAAATTTCTGCTCAGTTGAAAAACTAAGATAATTATTTGATGCATTTGTTAATTGTTCACACTGAATTTATTGCAACAAGATATCTTTTCTTTTTTGTCTTTTACTATTCAAACTGTTTTATTTATATGAATGTTTGTACAAAACTTTTGTACTTTTTTAGTATTTTTTCGTTGGTTTCATTGAACTCAAATAAATGTGTTTACTGCGTACATATTTTTACTACCGAGGCATTGGTCTGTGAGCAACTCGATTCCACCGTTACTCGTATTGAAACCACTTTTACATGTGCAGTTGTACCCACCAACCACATTGTTACATATTGCATTAACTGAGCAGTTGTTTTCGTTTAACAAAACACATTAGTCATATACTATAAGCATAAAAAAAACTTATTAGTTGCAAAGTAACATATTAAAACAGAAGCTATCATATCATAAAAATGCAATAGCGTTCAAAAACAAAACTGACAACCAAAAAGAACTTAGAAAAATAATCGCTTATATTACCCAGACACTGATCGGAAAGAGATTCTATTCCTCCGTTACTTGTATTGAACCCACTTTTACATGTGCAGTTGTATCCACCAACCAAATTATTACATATGGCATTAGCAGAGCAGTTGTTTTCGCTCCCACAATTCACATTCGTTAATGTCTACAACCAAAAAAGATATTAGATTGCACAAATTTTTATTCAAATTTAACAATCTTTAAAAAAGATTAAAACAAAAAAACGTTTTTCGTTCTTTTAATTGTTTGCTTTCCAATTTGCAAATAGCATAAAACAAACAAAACATGTGTTGCATACTCTTTAATTCATATTATTCATGAAGTCATACTTTTTGTATGGTTTGTTGGCACAGGCCATCGTTTTCAACTAAATCTTGCTATATTATGCTGATTTCAAACTTGCTTTTAAGGCATAAGATTGACAGTTTGCCTCACAAAGATTACGACACGTTTCCAGCCTTTTAAGTAGATCATGCTGATGAAATTCGCTGTTAACCGATTCCTCCAATTTGCAAATGATCAACTTTCATGCAACGACAACTGTTGGCAATCTTTTGAGACAATTGAAGAAAAAGTTCATGCTGATTATTAGGCCACATGGAACACACAAAAAATGTTTTCATCGCATCATTCTTTGTTAGACTTATTATAACATAAGTTAGCATATCACTAAAACACTATTTTAGTTTATCTTTAAATATCCTTATCGCGTTTTTTTTAAAATATACTTTACCTATTCATTGATTTGAGAGCAACTCAACTCCGCCATTAGTTGTGTTCAAACCACTTACACGTGCAGTTGTATCCACCAACAAAATTGTTACAGGTTGCATTAACTTGAGCAGTTGTTATTGTCGGACAAGTCACATTCATTGACGTCTACAAATCGTTACAAACAAGAAAAAATGTATTTAGTAAGAAATAACATCATTTCTAGAGAAAACAAACAACAAAATTCAATAAAACAAACCAGTTTGAAAAACACAACTTTCAACAATGATATTTTCAATAATGAAGAATCATCGAGTGAAAATGATGTGTAGATATTGCATTTAATACGGGCTCTATTTTATGCAATATTTAAATGAAACTATACAAACAATTAACTGGTCATACATTTTTATACCTAATGCTAAAATAGCTAGTAACCTAAATAAACATTCATTCGACGTCTAACAAATTATAAAGCATTCAACAAAGCATATCAGCATTAACGAAAAACTCAAATTATAGGTTACTGTGACAATGTGCTCATATATTCGCTCAGTAACAAACGCTCTGTAAGTAATGAAAAACTATACGACATAGTGAAAAACATTAAAACATGAAGAAAAAAAAGGGCATTTTTAATCGACAATACTGTTATGAAAAAAAAGATGCTCATATATAAAAGCATCAAAATTTCTGCTCAGTTGAAAAACTAAGATAATTATTTGATGCATTTGTTAATTGTTGACCACTGATTTGAGACAGATATCTTTTCTTTTTTGTCTTTTACTATTCAAACTGTTTTATTTATATGAATGTTTGTACAAAACTTTTGTACTTTTTTAGTATTTTTTCGTTGGTTTCATTGAACTCAAATAAATGTGTTTACTGCGTACATATTTTATTACCGAGGCATTGGTCTGTGAGCAACTCTATTCCACCGTTACTCGTATTGAACCAGCTTTTACATGTGCAGTTGTACCCACCAACCACATTGTTACATATTGCATTAACTGAGCAGTTGTTTTCGTTTGACAAAACACATTCATTAATATCTATAAGCATAAAAAAAAAAAAACTTATTAAGTTGCAAAGTAACATATTGAAACAGAAGCTATCATATCATAAAAATGCAATAGCGTTCAAAAACAAAACTGACAACCAAAAAGAACTTAGAAAAATAATCGCTTATATTACCCAGACACTGATCGGAAAGAGATTCTATTCCTCCGTTACTTGTATTGAACCCACTTTTCCTGTGCAGTTGTATCCACCAACCAAATTATTACATATGGCATTAGCAGAGCAGTTGTTTTTGGCTACCACAATTCACATTCGTTAATGTCTACAACCAAAAAAGATATTAGATTGCACAAATTTTTATTCAAATTTGACAATTTTAAAAAAGATTAAAACAAAAAAACGTTTTTCGTTCTTTTAATTGTTTGCTTTCCAATTTGCAAATAGCATAGAACAAACAAAACATGTGTTCCATCTCCTTTAATTCATATTATTCATGAAGTCATACTTTTTGTATGGTTTGTTGGCACAGGCCATCGTTTTCAACTAAATCTTGCTATATTATGCTGATTTCAAACTTGCTTTTAAGGCATCTAGACTGACAGTTTGCCTCACAAAGATTACAACACGTTTCCAGCCTTTTAAGTAGATCATGCTGATGAAATTCGCTGTTAACCGATTCCTCCAATTTGCAAATGATCAACTTTCATGCAACGACAACTGTTGGCAATGTTTTAGACAATTAAAAAAAAGTTCATGCTAATTTATCAGGGCCGCATGGAACACACAAAAAATGTTTTCATCGCATCATTCTTTGTTAGACTTATTAAAACAGAAGTTAGCATATCACAAAAACACAATATTAGTTTCAACAAAAATAACCATATCCCGTTTTTTTTAAAAGCTACATTACCTAGACATTGATTTGAAGCAACTCAACTCCGCCATTAGTTGTGTTGAAACCACTTTTACACGTGCAGTTGTATCCACCAACAAAATTGTTACAGGTTGCATTAACTGAGCAGTTGTTATTGTCGGACAAGTCACATTCATTGACGTCTACAAATGAGCCAAACAAGAAAAAATGTATTTAGTAAGAAATAACATCATTTACTAAGAGAAAACAAACAACAAATCAAATAAAACAAACCAGTTTGAAAAACACAACTTTCAACAATGATATTTTCCGAATGATGAAAATTCATCGAGTGAAAATGATGTGTAGATATTGCATTTAATACGGCTATTTATTTATGCAATATTTAAATGAAACTATACAAACAATTAACTGGTCATACATTTTTATACCTAATGCTAAAATAGCTAGTAACCTAAATAAACATTCATTCGACGTCTAACAAATTATAAAGCATTCAACAAAGCATATCAGCATTAACGAAAAACTCAAATTATATGGTCTTGTGACAATGTGCTCATATCTCGCTCAGTAACAAACGCTCTGTAAGTAATGAAAAACTATACGACATAGTGAAAAACATTAAAACATGAAGAAAAAAAGGTCATTTTTAATCGACAATACTGTTATGAAAAAAAAGATGCTCATATATAAAAGCATCAAAATTTCTGCTCAGTTGAAAAACTAAGATAATTATTTGATGCATTTGTTAATTGTTCACACTGAATTTATTGCAACAAGATATCTTTTCTTTTTTTGTCTTTTTACTATTCAAACTGTTTTATTTATATGAATGTTTGTACAAAACTTTTATTATTTTTTAGTATTTTTTTCGTTGGTTTCATTGAACTCAAATAAATGTGTTTACTGCGTACATATTTTATTACCGAGGCATTGGTCTGTGAGCAACTCGATTCCACCGTTACTCGTATTGAAACCACTTTTACATGTGCAGTTGTACCCCACCAACCACATTGTTACACATATTGCATTAACTGAGCAGTTGTTTCGTTTGACAAAACACATTCATTAATATCTATAAGCATAAAAAAAACTTATTAGTTGCAAAGTAACATATTGAAACAGAAGCTATCATATCATAAAAATGCAATAGCGTTCAAAAACAAAACTAGCAACCAAAAAGAACTTAGAAAAATAATCGCTTATATTACCCAGACACTGATCGGAAAGAGATTCTATTCCTCCGTTACTTGTATTGAACCCACTTTTACATGTGCAGTTGTATCCACCAACCAAATTATTACATATGGCATTAGCAGAGCAGTTGTTTTCGCTCCACAATTCACATTCGTTAATGTCTACAACCAAAAAAGATATTAGATTGCACAAATTTTTATTCAATTTTAACAATCTTCAAAAGATAAAACAAAAAAACGTTTTTTCGTTCTTTTAATTGTTTGCTTTCCAATTTGCAAATAGCATAGAACAAACAAAACATGTGTTCCATCTCCTTTAATTCATATTATTCATGAAGTCATACTTTTTGTATGGTTTGTTGGCACAGGCCATCGTTTTCAACTAAATCTTGCTATATTATGCTGATTTCAAACTTATTAAGGCATAAGATTGACAGTTTGCCTCACAAAGATTACAACACGTTTCCAGCCTTTAAGTAGATCATGCTGATAAATTCGCTGTTAACCGATTCCTCCAATTTGCAAATGATCAACTTTCATGCAACGACAACTGTTGGCAATGTTTCTGAGACAATTGAAAAAAAAGTTCATGCTGATTATTAGGCCGCATGGAACACACAAAAAATGTTTTCATCGCATCATTCTTTGTTAGACTTATTAAAACAGAAAATTAGCATATCACAAAAACACAATATTAGTTTCAACAAAAATAACCATATCCCGTTTTTTTTAAAAGCTACATTACCTAGACATTGATTTGAGAGCAACTCAACTCCGCCATTAGTTGTGTTGAAACCACTTTTACACGTGCAGTTGTATCCACCAACAAAATTGTTACAGGTTGCATTAACTCAGCAGTTGTTATTGTCGGACAAGTCACATTCATTGACGTCTACAAATCGTTACAAACAAGAAAAAATGTATTTAGTAAGAAATAACATCATTTCTAGAGAAAACAAACAACAAAAATTGAATAAAACAAACCAGTTTGAAAAACACAACTTTCAACAATGATATTTTCGAATGATGAAAATTCATCGAGTGAAAATGATGTGTAGATATTGCATTTAATACGGGCTCTTTATTTATGCAATATTTAAATGAAACTATACAAACAATTAACTGGTCATACATTTTTATACCTAATGCTAAAATAGCTAGTAACCTAAATAAACATTCATTCGACGTCTAACAAATTATAAAGCATTCAACAAACCATATGGCATTTAACTAAAAACTCAAATTATATGGTCTTGTGACAATGTGCTCATATCTCGCTCAGTAACAAACGCTCTGTAAGTAATGAAAAACTATACGACATAGTGAAAAACATTAAAACATGAAGAAAAAAAAGGTCATTTTTAATCGACAATACTGTTATGAAAAAAAAGATGCTCATATATAAAAGCATCAAAATTTCTGCTCAGTTGAAAAACTAAGATAATTATTTGATGCATTTGTTAATTGTTCACACTGAATTTATTGCAACAAGATATCTTTTCTTTTTTGTCTTTTACTATTCAAACTGTTTTATTTATATCAATGTTTGTACAAAACTTTTGTACTTTTTTAGTATTTTTTTCGTTGGTTTCATTGAACTCAAATAAATGTGTTTACTGCGTACATATTTTATTACCGAGGCATTGGTCTGTGAGCAACTCGATTCCACGTTACTCGTATTGAAACCACTTTTACATGTGCAGTTGTACCCACCAACCACATTGTTACATATTGCATTAACTGAGCAGATTGTTTTCGTTTAACAAGACATAGATTAATATCTATAAGCATAAAAAAAAACTTATTAGTTGCAAAGTAACATATTGAAACAGAAGCTATCATATCATAAAAATGCAATAGCGTTCAAAAACAAAACTGACAACCAAAAAGAACTTAGAAAAATAATTGCTTATATTACCCAGACACTGATTGGAAAGAGATTCTATTCCTCCGTTACTTGTATTGAACCCACTTTTACATGTGCAGTTGTATCCACCAACCAAATTATTACATATGGCATTAGCAGAGCAGTTGTTTTCGCTCCACAATTCACATTCGTTAATGTCTACAACCAAAAAAGATATTAGATTGCACAAATTTTTATTCAAATTTAACAATCTTAAAAAAGATTAAAACAAAAAAACGTTTTTTCGTTCTTTTAATTGTTTGCTTTATTCCAGAATGGCATAAAACAAACAAAACATGTGTTCCATCTCCTTTAATTCATATTATTCATGAAGTCATACTTTTTATCGTTTGTTGGCACAGGCCATCGTTTTCAACTAAATCTTGCTATATTATGCTGATTTCAAACTTATTTCATAAGATTGACAGTTTGCCTCACAAAGATTACAACACGTTTCCAGCCTTTTAAGTAGATCATGCTGATGAAATTCGCTGTTAACCGATTCCCTCCAATTTGCAAATGATCAACTTTCATGCAACGACAACTGTTGGCAATGTTTTGAGACAATTGAAAAAAAAGTTCATGCTGATTATTAGGCCGCATGGAACACACAAAAAATGTTTTCATCGCATCATTCTTTGTTAGACTTATTAAAACAGAAGTTAGCATATCACAAAAACACAATATCATTTCAACAAAAATAACCATATCCATTTTTAAAAGCTACATTACCTAGACATTGATTTGAGAGCAACTCAACTCCGCCATTAGTTGTGTCGGTTAACTTCTCACGTCAGTTGTATCCACCAACAAATTGTTACAGGTTCATTAACTGAGCAGTTGTTATTGTTGGACAAGTCACATTCATCGGCGTCTACAAATCGTTACAAACAAGAAAAAATGTATTTAGTAAGAAATAACATCATTTCTAGAGAAAACAAACAACAAAATTCAATAAAACAAACCAGTTTGAAAAACACAACTTTCAGACAATGATATTTTCAATGATGAAAATTCATCGTAAAATGATGTGTAGATATTGCATTTAATACGGGCTCTTTATTTATGCAATATTTAAATGAAACTATACAAACAATTAACTGGTCATACATTTTTATCCTTAATGCTAAAATAGCTAGTAACCTAAATAAACATTCATTCGACGTCTAACAAATTATAAAGCATTCAACAAAGCATATCAGCATTAACGAAAAACTCAAATTATATGGTCTTGTGACAATGTGCTCATATCTCGCTCAGTAACAAACGCTCTGTAAGTAATGAAAAACTATACGACATAGTGAAAAACATAAAACATGAAGAAAAAATTTAATTTTTAATCGACAATACTGTTATGAAAAAAAAGATGCTCATATATAAAAGCATACAAAATTTCTGCTCAGTTGAAAAACTAAGATAATTATTTGATGCATTTGTTAATTGTTCACACTGAATTTATTGCAACAAGATATCTTTTTCTTTTTGTCTTTACTATTAAACTGTTTTATTTATATGAATGTTTGTACAAAACTTTTGTACTTTTTTAGTATTTTTTTCGTTGGTTTCATTGAACTCAAATAAATGTGTTTACTGCGTACATATTTTATTACCGAGGCATTGGTCTGTGAGCAACTCGATTCCACCGTTACTCGTATTGAACCACTTACATGTCAGTATACCCACCAACCACATTGTTACATATATTGCATTAACTGAGCAGTTGTTTTCGTTTGACAAAACACATTCATTAATATCTATAAGCATAAAAAAAAACTTATTAGTTGCAAAGTAACATATTGAAACAGAAGTTATCATATCATAAAAATGCAATAGCGTTCAAAAACAAAACTGACAAAGAAAAAGAACTTATAAAAATCATCGCTTATATTACCCAGACACTGATCGGAAAGAGATTCTATTCCTCCGTTACTTGTATTGAACCCTCTTTTACAAGTGCAGTTGTATCCACCAACCAAATTATTACATATGGCATTAGCAGAGCAGAGTTGTTTTCGCTCCACAATTCACATTCGTTAATGTCTACAAAAAGATATTAGATTGCACAAATTTTTATTCAAATTTAACAATCTCGGGACAACAAAAAAACGTTTTTCGTTCTTTTAATTGTTTGCTTTCCAATTTGCAAATAGCATAGAACAAACAGAACATGTGTTCCATCTCCTTTAATTGATATTATTCATGAAGTCATACTTTTTGTATGGTTTGTTGGCACAGCCATGGTTTTGAACTAAATCTTGCTATATTATGCTGATTTCAAACTTGCTCTTAAGGCATAAGATTGACAGTTTGCCTCACAAAGATTACAACACGTTTCCAGCCTTTTTTAAGTAGATCATGCTGATGAAATTCGCTGTTAACCGATTCCTCCAATTTGCAAATGATCAACTTTCATGCAAGGACAATTGTTGGCAATGTTTTGAGACAATTGAAAAAAAAGTTCATGCTGATTATTAGGCCGCATGGAACACACAAAAAATGTTTTCATCGCATCATTCTTTGTTAAGACTTATTAAAACAGAAGTTAGCATATCACAAAAACACAATATTAGTTTCAACAAAAATAACCATATCCCGTTTTTTTTAAAAGCTACATTACCTAGACATTGATTTGAGAGCAACTCAACTCCGCCATTAGTTGTGTTGAAACCACTTTTACACGTGCAGTTGTATCCACCAACAAAATTGTTACAGGTTGCATTAACTGAGCAGTTGTTATTGTCGGACAAGTCACATTCATTGACGTCTACAAATCGTTACAAACAAGAAAAAATGTATTTAGTAAGAAATAACATCATTTCTAGAGAAAACAAACAACAAAATTCAATAAAACAAACCAGTTTGAAAAACACAACTTTCAACAATGATATTTCGAATGATGAAAATTCATCGAGTGAAAATGATGTGTAGATATTGCATTTAATACGGGCTCTTTATTTATGCAATATTTAAATGAAACTATACAAACAATTAACTGGTCATACATTTTTATACCTAATGCCTAAAATAGCTAGTAACCTAAATAAACATTAATTTAGAAGTCTTAACAAATTATAAAGCATTCAACAAAGCATATCAGCATTAACGAAAAACTCAAATTATATGGTACTGTGACAATGTGCTCATATCTTCACTAGTAACAGAACGCTCTGCAAGTAATGAAAAACTATACGACATAGTGAAAAACATTAAAACATGAAGAAAAAAAAGGTCATTTTTAATCGACAATACTGTTATGAAAAAAAAGATGCTCATATATAAAAGCATCAAAATTTCTGCTCAGTTGAAAAACTAAGATAATTATTTGATGCATTTGTTAATTGTTCACACTGAATTTATTGCAACAAGATATCTTTTCTTTTTTGTCTTTTACTATCAAACTGTTTTATTTATATGAATGTTTGTACAAAACTTTTGTACTTTTTTAGTATTTTTTTCGTTGGTTTCATTGAACTCAAATAAATGTGTTTACTGCGTACATATTTTATTACCGAGGCATTGGTCTGTGGAGCAACTCGATTCCAGCGTTACTCGTATTGAAACCACTTTTACATGTGCAGTTGTACCCACCAACCACATTGTTACATATTGCATTAACTGAGCAGTTGTTTTCGTTTGACAAAACACATTCATTAATATCTATAAGCATAAAAAAAAACTTATTAGTTGCAAAGTAACATATTGAAACAGAAGCTATCATATCATAAAAATGCAATAGCGTTTCAAAAACAAAACTGACAACCAAAAAGAACTTAGAAAAATAATCGCTTATATCTACCCAGACACTGATTGGAAAGGATGCTTATTCCTCCGTTACTTGTATTAAAACCACTTTTACATGTGCAGTTGTATCCACCAACCAAATTATTACATATGGCATTAGCAAGCAGTCTTTTTCAGTTCCCACAATTCACATTCGTTAATGTCTACAACCAAAAAAGATAGATTGCACAAATTTTATTCAAATTTAACAATCTTAAAAAAGATTAAAACAAAAAACGTTTTCGTTCTTTTAATTGTTTGCTTTCCAATTTGCAAATAGCATCAACAAACAAAACATGTGTTCCATCTCCTTTAATTCATATTATTCATGAAGTACCAACATTTTTGTATGGTTTGTTGGCACAGGCCATAGTTTTCAACTAAATCTTGCTATATTATGCTGATTAGAAACTTGCTTTTAAGGCATAAGATTGACAGTTTGCCTCACAAAGATTACAACACGTTTCAGCCTTTTAAGCAGATCATGCTGATGAAAATTCGCTGTTAACCGATTCCTCCAATTTGCAAATGATCAACTTTCATGCAACGACAACTGTTGGCAATGTTTTGAGACAATTGAAAAAAAAAGTTCATGCTGATTATTAGGCCGCATGGAACACACAAAAATGTTTTCATCGCATCATTCTTTTATTCATTAAAACAGAAGTTAAGGTATAAGAAAACACAATATTAGTTTCAACAAAAATAACCATATCCCGTTTTTTTTAAAAGCTACATTACCTAGACATTGATTTGAGAGCAACTCAACTCCGCCATTAGTTGTGTTGAAACCACTTCTGTTACACGTGCAGTTGTATCCCACCAACAAAATTGTTACAGGTTGCATTAACTGAGCAGTTGTTATGCTGGACAAGTCACATTCATTGACGTCTACAAATCGTTACAAACAAGAAAAAATGTATTTAGTAAGAAATAACATTAACCTAGAGAAAACAAACAACAAAATTCAATAAAACAAACCAGTTTGAAAAACACAACTTTCAACAATGATATTTTCGAATGATGAAATTCATGAAGATGAAAATGATGTGTACGTACATTAATACGGGCTCTTTATTTATGCAATATTTCGTGAAACTATATTACAAACAATTAACTGGTCATACATTTTTATACCTAATGCTAAAATAGCTAGTAACCTAAATAAACATTCATTCGACGTCTAACAAATTATAAAGCATTTCAACAAAGCATATCAGCATCAAAAGCTCAATTATATGGTCTTGTGACAATGTGCTCATATCTCGCTCAGTAACAAACGCTCTGTAAGTAATGAAAAACTATACGACATATAGTGAAAAACATTAAAACATGAAGAAAAAAAAGGTCATTTTTAATCGACAATACTGTTATAAAAAAAAGATGCTCATATAAAAGCATCAAAATTTCTGCTCAGTTGAAAAACTAAGATAATTATTTGATGCATTTGTTAATTCTTCACACTGAATTTGAGCAATTTTTGCTTTATTTTATTATTGGAACTTGTTTTATTTATATGAATGTTTGTACAAAACTTTTGTACTTTTTTAGTATTTTTTTCGTTAGTTTCATTGAACTCAAATAAATGTGTTTACTGCGTACATATTTTATTACAAAGGGCACATAGTTCTGTGAGCAACTCGATTCCACCGTTACTCGTATTGAAACCACTTTTACATGTGCAGTTGTACCCACCAACCACATTGTTACATATTTGCATTAACTGAGCAAGTATTTTCGTTTGACAAAACACATTCATTAATATCTATAAGCATAAAAAAAAACTTATTAGTTGCAAAGTAACATATTGAAACAGAAGCTATCATATCATAAAAATGCAATAGCGTTCAAAAACAAAACTGACAACCAAAAAGAACTTAGAAAAATAATCGCTTATATTACCCAGACACTGATCGGAAAAATCTTCTATTCCTCCGTTACTTGTATTGAACCCACTTTTACATGTGCAGTTGTATCCACCAACCAAATTATTACATATGGCATTAGCAGAGCAGTTGTTTTCGCTCCACAATTCACATTCGTTAATGTCTACAACCAAAAAAGATATTAGATTGCACAATTTTTATTCAAATTTAACAATCTTAAAAAAGATTAAAACAAAAAAACGTTTTTTCGTTCTTTAATTGTTTGCTTTCCAATTTGCAAATAGCATAGAACAAACAAAACATGTTACCATCTCCTTTAATTCATATTATTCATGAAGTCATACTTTTTGTATGGTTTGTTGGCACAGGCCATCGTTTTCAACTCAATATCTTGCTATATTATGCTGATTTCAAACTTGCTTTTAAGGCATAAGATTGACAGTTTGCCTCACAAAGATTACAACACGTTTCCAGCCTTTTAAGTAGATCATGCTGATGAAATTCGCTGTTAACCGATTCCTCCAATTTGCAAATGATCAACTTTCATGCAACGACAACTGTTGGCAATGTTTTGAGACAATTGAAAAAAAAGTTCATGCTGATTATTAGGCCGCATGGAACACACAAAAATGTTTTCATCGCATCATTCTTTGTTAGACTTATTAAAACAGAAGTTAGCATATCACAAAAACACAATATTAGTTTCAACAAAAATAACCATATCCCGTTTTTTTTAAAAGCTTATTTACCTAGACATTGATTTGAGAGCAACTCAACTCCGCCATTAGTTGTGTTGAAACCACTTTTACACGTGCAGTTGTATCCACCAACAAAATTGTTACAGGTTGCATTAACTCAGCAGTTGTTCTGGACAAGTCACATTCATTGACGTCTACAAATCGTTACAAACAAGAAAAAATGTATTTAGTAGAATAACATAGATTTCTAGAGAAAACAAACAACAAAATTCAATAAAACAAACCAGTTTGAAAAACACAACTTTCAACAATGATATTTTCGAATGATGAAGAAATTCATGAAGTGAAAATGATGTGTAGATATTGCATTTAATACGGGCTCTTTATTTATGCAATATTTAAATGAAACTATACAAACAATTAACTGGTCATACATTTTTATACCTAATGCTAAAATAGCTAGTAACCTAAATAAACATTCATTCGACGTCTAACAAATTATAAAGCATTCAACAAAGCATATCAGCATTAACGAAAAACTCAAATTATACTGGTCTTGTGACAATCTGCTCATATCTCGCTCAGTAACAAACGCTCTGTAAGTAATGAAAAACTATACGACATAGTGAAAAACATTAAAACATGAAGAAAAAAAAGGTCATTTTTAATCGACAATACTGTTATGAAAAAAAAGATGCTCATATATAAAAGCATCAAAATTTCTGCTGAGTTGAAAAACTAAGATAATTATTTGATGCATTTGTTAATTGTTCACACTGAATTTCTTGCAACAAGATATCTTTTCTTTTTTGTCTTTTACTATTCAAACTGTTTTATTTATATGAATGTTTGTACAAAACTTTTGTACTTTTTTGATGTTTTCCGTTGGTTTCATTGAACTCAAATAAATGTGTTTACTGCGTACATATTTTATTACCGAGGCATTGGTCTGTGACAACTCGATTCCACCGTTACTTAATTCTGAAACCACTTTTACATGTGCAGTTGTACCCACAGACCACATTGTTACATATTGCATTAACTGAGCAGTTGTTTTGGTTTGACAAAACACATTGATTAATATCTATAAGCATAAAAAAAAACTTATTAGTTGCAAAGTAACATATTATGAAACAGAAGCTATCATATCATAAAAATGCAATAGCGTTCAAAAACAAAACTGACAACCAAAAAGAACTTAGAAAAATAATCGCTTATATTACCCAGACACTGATCGGAAAGAGATTCTATTCCTCCGTTACTTGTATTGAACCCACTTTTTAGTGTCCGTATATCCACCAACCAAATTATTACATATGGCATTAGCAGAGCAGTTGTTTTCGCTACCACAATTCACATTCGTTAATGTCTACAACCAAAAAAGATATTAGATTGCACACAAATTTTTATTCAAATTTAACAATCTTAAAAAAGATTAAAACAAAAAAACGTTTTTTCGTTCTTTTAATTGTTTGCTTTCCAATTTGCAAATAGCATAGAACAAACAAAACATGTTGTTCATCTCCTTAATTCATATTATTCATGAAGTCATACTTTTTGTATGGTTTGTTGGCACAGGCCATCGTTTTCAACTAAATCTTGCTATATTATGCTGATTTCCGACCTTTCAAGGCATAAGATTTGACCGTTTGCCTCACAAAGATTACAACACGTTTCCAGCCTTTTTAAGTAGATCATGCTGATGAAATTCGCTGTTAACCGATTCCTCCAATTTGCAAATAATAGACTTTCATGCAACGACAACTGTTGGCAATGTTTTGAGACAATTGAAAAAAAAAGTTCATGCTGATTATTAGGCCGCATGAAAAACACACAAAAATATTTCATCGCATCATTCTTTGTTAGACTTATTAAAACAGAAGTTAGCATATCACAAAAACACAATATTAGTTTCAACAAATGGGCCACCCGTTTTTTTTAAAAGCTACATTACCTAGACATTGATTTGAGAGCAACTCAACTCCGCCATTAGTTGTGTTGAAACCACTTTTACACGTGCAGTTGTATCCACCAACAAAATTGTTACAGGTTGCATTAACTGAGCAGTTGTTATTGTCGGACAAGTCACATTCATTGACGTCTACAAATAGTTACAAACAAGAAAAAATGTATTTAGTAAGAAATAACATCATTTCTAGAGAAAACAAACAACAAAATTCAATAAAACAAACCAGTTTGAAAAACACAACTTTCAACAATGATATTTTCGAATGATGAAAATTCATCGAGTGAAAATGATGTGTAGATATTGCATTTAATGGGCTCTTTTATTTATGCAATATTTAAATGAAACTATACAAACAATTAACTGGTCATACATTTTTATACCTAATGCTAAAATAGCTAGTAACCTAAATAAACATTCATTCGACGTCTAACAAATTATAAAGCATTCAACAAAGCATATCAGCATTAAAAGTCAAATTATATGGTCTTGTGACAATGTGCTCATATTTCGCTCAGTAACAAACACTATGTAAGTAATGAAAAACTATACGACATAGTAAAAACATTAAAACATGAAGAAAAAAAAGGTCATTTTTAATCGACAATACTGTTATGAAAAAAAGATGCTCATATATAAAAGCATCAAAATTTCTGCTCAGTTGAAAAACTAAGATAATTATTTGATGCATTTGTTAATTGTTCACACTGAATTTATTGCAACAAGATATCTTTTCTTTTTTGTCTTTTACTATTCAAACTGTTTTATTTATATGAATGTTTGTACAAAACTTTTGTACTTTTTTAGTATTTTTTTCGTTGGTTTCATTGAACTCAAATAAATGTGTTTACTGCGTACATATTTTATTACCGAGGCATTGGTCTGTGAGCAACTCGATTCCACCGTTACTCGTATTGCAACCACTTTTACATGTGCAGTTGTACCCACCAACCACATTGTTACATATTGCATTAACTGAGCAGTTGTTTTCGTTTGACAAAACACATTCATTAATATCTATAAGCATAAAAAAAAACTTATTAGTTGCAAAGTAACATATTGAAACAGAAGCTATCATATCATAAAAATGCAATAGCGTTCAAAAACAAAACTGACAACCAAAAAGAACTTAGAAAAA
This sequence comes from Hydra vulgaris, assembly GCF_038396675.1. Taxonomy (NCBI): domain Eukaryota; kingdom Metazoa; phylum Cnidaria; class Hydrozoa; order Anthoathecata; family Hydridae; genus Hydra; species Hydra vulgaris. Next base: position 34,970,276 of record NC_088920.1, read on the forward strand.
TAATCGCTTATATTACCCAGACACTGATCGGAAAGAGATTCTATTCCTCCGTTACTTGTATTGAACCCACTTTTACATGTGCAGTTGTATCCACCAACCAAATTATTACATAGCAGAGCAGTTGTTTTCGCTCCACAATTCACATCGTTAATGTCTACAACAAAAAAGATATTAGATTGCACAAATTTTTATTCAAATTTAACAATCTTAAAAAAGATTAAAACAAAAAAACGTTTTTTCGTTCTTTTAATTGTTTGCTTTCCAATTTGCAAATAGCATCCAACAAACAAAACATGTGTTCCATCTCCTTTAATTCATATTATTCATGAAGTCATACTTTTTGTATGGTTTGTTGGCACAGGCCATCGTTTTCAACTAAATCTTGCTATATTCTGATTTCAAACTTGCTTTTAAGGCATAAGATTGACAGTTTCCCTCACAAAGATTACAACACGTTTCCAGCCTTTTAAGTAGATCATGCTGATGAAATTCGCTGTTAACCGATTCCTCCAATTTGCAAATGATCAACTTTACATGCAACGACAACTGTTGGCAATGTTGACAATTAAAAAAAAGTTCATGCTGATTATTAGGCCGCATGGAACACACAAAAAATGTTTTCATCGCATCATTCTTTGTTAGACTTATTAAAACAGAAGTTAGCATATCACAAAAACACAATATTAGTTTCAACAAAAATAACCCATGTCCGTTTAAAAGCTACATTACCTAGACATTGATTTGAGAGCAACTCAACTCCGCCATTAGTTGTGTTGAAACCACTTTTACACGTGCAGTTGTATCCACCAACAAAATTGTTACAGGTTGCATTAACTGAGCAGTTGTTATTGTTGGACAAGTCACATTCATTGGCGTACCCAAATCGTTACAAACAAGAAAAAATGTATTTAGTAAGAAATAACATCATTTCTCAAGAAAACAAACAACAAAATTCAATAAAACAAACCAGTTTGAAAAACACAACTTTCAACAATGATATTTTCAATGATGAAAATTCATCGAGTGAAAATGATGTGTAGATATTGCATTTAATACGGGCTCTTTATTTATGCAATATTTAAATGAAACTATACAAACAATTAACTGGTCATACATTTTCTATACCTAATGCTAAAATAGCTAGTAACCTAAATAAACATTCATTCGACGTCTAACAAATTATAAAGCATTCAACAAAGCATATCATCATTAACGAAAAACTCAAATTATATGGTCTTGTGACAATGTGCTCATATCTCGCTCAGTAACAAACGCTCTGTAAGTAATGAAAAACTATACGACATAGTGAAAAACATTAAAACATGAAGAAAAAAAAGGTCATTTTTTAATCGACAATACTGTTATGAAAAAAAAGATGCTCATATATAAAAGCATCAAAATTTCTGCTCAGTTAAAAACTAAGATAATTATTTGATGCATTTGTTAATTGTTCACACTGAATTTATTGCAACAAGATATCTTTTCTTTTTTGTCTTTTACTCTCAAACTGTTTTATTTATATGAATGTTTGTACAAAACTTTTGTACTTTTTTAGTATTTTTTTCGTTGGTTTCATTGAACTCAAATAAATGTGTTTACTGCGTACATATTTTATTACCCGAGGCATTGGTCTGTGAGCAACTCTATTCCACCGTTACTCGTATTGAAACCACTTTTACATGTGCAGTTGTACCCACCGGCACTTGTTACATATTGCATTAACTGAGCAGTTGTTTTCGTTTAACAAAACACATTCATTAATATCTATAAGCATAAAAAAAAACTTATTAGTTGCAAAGTAACATATTGAAACAGAAGCTATCATATCATAAAAATGCAATAGCGTTCAAAAACAAAACTGACAACCAAAAAGAACTTAAAAATCATTATATTTACCCAGACACTGATTGGAAAGAGATTCTATTCCTCCGTTACTTGTATTGAACCCACTTTTACATGTGCAGTTGTATCCACCAACCAAATTATTACATATGGCATTAGCAGAGCAGTTGTTTTTCGCTCCACAATTCACATTCGTTAATGTCTACAACCAAAAAAGATATTAGATTGCACCGTTTCTCAAATATCACAATCTTAAAAAAGATTAAAACAAAAAAACGTTTTTTAGTTCTTTAATTGTTTGCTTTCCAATTTGCAAATAGCATAGAACAAACAAAACATGTGTTCCATCTCCTTTAATTCATATTATTCATGAAGTCATACTTTTTGTATGGTTTGTTGGCACAGGCCATCGTTTTCAACTAAATCTTGCTATATTATGCTGATTTCAAACTTGCTTTTAAGGCATAGAATTAGACAGTTTGCCTCACAAAGATTACAACACGTTTCCAGCCTTTTAAGTAGATCATGCTGATGAAATTCGCTGTTAACCGATTCCTCCAATTTGCAAATGATCAACTTTCATGCAACGACAACTGTTGGCAATGTTTTGAGACAATTGAAAAAAAAGTTCATGCTGATTATTAGGCCGCATGGACACCACGAAACCTTTTCATCGCATCATTCTTTGTTAGACTTATTAAAACAGAAGTTAGCATATCACAAAAACACAATATTAGTTTCAACAAAAATAACCATATCCCGTTTTTTTTAAAAGCTACATTACCTAGACATTGATTTGAGAGCAACTCAACTCCGCATAGTTGTGTTGAAACCACTTTTACACGTGCAGTTGTATCCACCAACAAAATTGTTACAGGTTGCATTAGCTGAGCAGTTGTTATTGTCGGACAAGTCACATTCATTGACGTCTACAAATCGTTACAAACAAGAAAAAATGTATTTAGTAAGAAATAACATCATTTCTAGAGAAAACAAACAACAAAATTCAATAAAACAAACCAGTTAAAACAACTTTCAGACAATAATATTTCGAATGATGAAAATTCATCGGGTGAAGTCATCTGTAGATATTGCATTTAATACGGGCTCTTTATTTATGCAATATTTAAATGAAACTATACAAACAATTAACTGGTCATACATTTTTATACCTAATGCTAAAATAGCTAGTAACCTAAATAAACATTCATTCGACGTCTAACAAATTATAAAGCATTCAACAAAGCATATCAGCATTAAACGAAAAACTCAAATTATATGGTCTTGTGACAATGTGCTCATATCTTCGCTCAGTAACAAACGCTCTGTAAGTAATGAAAAACTATACGACATAGTGAAAAACATTAAAACATGAAGAAAAAAAGGTCATTTTTAATCGACAATACTGTTATGAAAAAAAAGATGCTCATATATAAAAGCATCAAAATTTCTGCTCAGTTGAAAAACTAAGATAATTATTTGATGCATTTGTTAATTGTTCACACTGAATTTATTGCAACAAGATATCTTTTCTTTTTTGTCTTTTACTATTCAAACTGTTTTATTTATATGAATGTTTGTACAAAACTTTTGTACTTTTTTAGTATTTTTTTCGTTGGTTTCATTGAACTCAAATAAATGTGTTTACTGCGTACATATTTTATTACCGAGGCATTGGTCTGTGAGCAACTCTATTCCACCGTTACTCGTATTGAAACCACTTTTACATGTGCAGTTGTACCCACCAACCACATTGTTACATATTGCATTAACTGAGCAGTTGTTTTCGTTTGACAAAACACATTCATTAATATCTATAAGCATAAAAAAAAACTTATTAGTTGCAAAGTAACATATTGAAACAGAAGCTATCATATCATAAAAATGCAATAGCGTTCAAAAACAAAACTGACAACCAAAAAGAACTTAGAAAAATAATCGCTTATATTACCCAGACACTGATCGGAAAGAGATTCTATTCCTCCGTTACTTGTATTGAACCCACTTTTACATGTGCAGTTGTATCCACCAACCAAATTATTACATATGGCATTAGCAGAGCAGTTGTTTTCGCTCCACAATTCACATTCGTTAATGTCTACAACCAAAAAAGATATTAGATTGCACAAATTTTTATTCAAATTTAACAATCTTAAAAAAGATTAAAACAAAAAAACGTTTTTTCGTTCTTTTAATTGTTTGCTTTCCAATTTGCAAATAGCATAGAACAAACAAAACATGTGTTCCAGCTCCTTTAATTCATATTATTCATGAAGTCATACTTTTTGTATGGTTTGTTGGCACAGGCCATCGTTTTCAACTAAATCTTGCTATATTATGCTGATTTCAAACTTGCTTTTAAGGCATAAGATTGACAGTTTGCCTCACAAAGATTACAACACGTTTCCAGCCTTTTAAGTAGATCATGCTGATGAAATTCGCTGTTAACCGATTCCTCCAATTTGCAAATGATCAACTTTCATGCAACGACAACTGTTGGCAATGTTTTGAGACAATTGAAAAAAAAGTTCATGCTGATTATTAGGCCGCATGGAACACACAAAAAATGTTTTCATCGCATCATTCTTTGTTAGACTTATTAAAACAGAAGTTAGCATATCACAAAAACACAATATTAGTTTCAACAAAAATAACCATATCCCGTTTTTTTTAAAAGCTACATTACCTAGACATTGATTTGAGAGCAACTCAACTCCGCCATTAGTTGTGTTGAAACCACTTTTACACGTGCAGTTGTATCCACCAACAAAATTGTTACAGGTTGCATTAACTGAGCAGTTGTTATTGTCGGACAAGTCACATTCATTGACGTCTACAAATCGTTACAAACAAGAAAAAATGTATTTAGTAAGAAATAACATCATTTCTAGAGAAAACAAACAACAAAATTCAATAAAACAAACCAGTTTGAAAAACACAACTTTCAACAATGATATTTTCGAATGATGAAAATTCATCGAGTGAAAATGATGTGTAGATATTGCATTTAATACGGGCTCTTTATTTATGCAATATTTAAATGAAACTATACAAACAATTAACTGGTCATACATTTTTATACCTAATGCTAAAATAGCTAGTAACCTAAATAAACATTCATTCGACGTCTAACAAATTATAAAGCATTCAACAAAGCATATCAGCATTAACGAAAAACTCAAATTATATGGTCTTGTGACAATGTGCTCATATCTCGCTCAGTAACAAACGCTCTGTAAGTAATGAAAAACTATACGACATAGTGAAAAACATTAAAACATGAAGAAAAAAAAGGTCATTTTTAATCGACAATACTGTTATGAAAAAAAAGATGCTCATATATAAAAGCATCAAAATTTCTGCTCAGTTGAAAAACTAAGATAATTATTTGATGCATTTGTTAATTGTTCACACTGAATTTATTGCAACAAGATATCTTTTCTTTTTTGTCTTTTACTATTCAAACTGTTTTATTTATATGAATGTTTGTACAAAACTTTTGTACTTTTTTAGTATTTTTTTCGTTGGTTTCATTGAACTCAAATAAATGTGTTTACTGCGTACATATTTTATTACCGAGGCATTGGTCTGTGAGCAACTCTATTCCACCGTTACTCGTATTGAAACCACTTTTACATGTGCAGTTGTACCCACCAACCACATTGTTACATATTGCATTAACTGAGCAGTTGTTTTCGTTTGACAAAACACATTCATTAATATCTATAAGCATAAAAAAAAACTTATTAGTTGCAAAGTAACATATTGAAACAGAAGCTATCATATCATAAAAATGCAATAGCGTTCAAAAACAAAACTGACAACCAAAAAGAACTTAGAAAAATAATCGCTTATATTACCCAGACACTGATCGGAAAGAGATTCTATTCCTCCGTTACTTGTATTGAACCCACTTTTACATGTGCAGTTGTATCCACCAACCAAATTATTACATATGGCATTAGCAGAGCAGTTGTTTTCGCTCCACAATTCACATTCGTTAATGTCTACAACCAAAAAAGATATTAGATTTCACAAATTTTATTCAAATTAAACAATATTTGCACAGGTTATCGCTTTTAACTCAAACTTGGTATGTTATGCTTATTTCAACTTTGTTTTAAAGCATATTATATAGCGGACAGTTTGTGTCAAAAAAAAAAAGAATAGAAACACCATGTTTCTACGCAAACAATGCTAATGAAAGTTGCTCTACAAATAGTGACAAACTTTGATAGGGCGTCATTCGTTGTTAATGATTTTTAAATACACTTTTGCTACATTTTATGCTGATCTTTAGGCAAGTAACACGAGTTTACAAAAAAATGTTTTGATAAGATCATTTTTTTGTTACACTAATAAATGCAGAAGTCAGCATATGACTTAAACACAATTATATTTGACTAATCGAAAAAGAAAATAACAATATATATTTTATTATAAGTTTTATTACCAAGACATTGACTTAACAGCAACTCTATTCCACCATTACTTGTGTTGAAACCACTTTTACATGTGCAGTTGTATCCACCAACAAAATTGTTACAGGTTGCGTTCACTGAGCAGTTATTTTTGTTTGACAAAGCGCATTCATTAATGTCTATAACCATAGAAAACATAATGAGTTTATGCAACACATTGAAACCTGAAACTTTTATATCTTAAACATGCGGAATCGCTAAAAATAATTAGCAATCAAAAATAACTGATAATTTATCACTTGTATTTTTACCCAAACACTGATTTAAAAGAGATTCTATTCCTCCGGTACTTGTGTTGAACCCACTTTTACATGCGCAGTTGTATCCACCAACTAGATTGTTACATGTTGCATTCACTGAGCAGTTGTTTTTGTTTGACAAAGCACATTCATTAATATCTATAAACATAAATAAATGTCGATAGACGCAAACTTTATGCAACAAATTTAAACAGAAACTTTTATATCAAAATAAAATGCAACATTCTTTTAAAAATAAATTGAAACAAACGAAAAAACAACATACTCATAATCACTTATATTACCTAAACACTGGTTTGAAAGATATTCTATTCCTCCGCCACTTGTATTGAACCCACTTTTACATGTGCACATGTATCCACCAACCAAATTGTTACATATTGCATTAGCAGAGCAGTTGTTTTTGCTTGAAAATTCACACTCATTAATGTCTATAACCAAAAAAGATACTAGATTTTACAAATTATAATTCAAATTTTATGATCTTAAAAAAGATTTAAACAACTTTTTTAATTTTTTTTAAGATTGTTAAATTAAAAGCAGAGCAGTTGTTTTTGCTTGAAAATTCACATTCGTTAATGTCTACAACCAAAAAAGATATTAGATTTCACAAATTTTTATTCAAATTAAACAATATTTGCACAGGTTATCGCTTTTAACTCAAACTTGGTATGTTATGCTTATTTCAACTTTGTTTTAAAGCATATTATATAGCGGACAGTTTGTGTCAAAAAAAAAAAGAATAGAAACACCATGTTTCTACGCAAACAATGCTAATGAAAGTTGCTCTACAAACAGTGACAAACTTTGATAGGGCGTCATTCGTTGTTAATGATTTTTAAATACACTTTTGCTACATTTTATGCTGATCTTTAGGCAAGTAACACGAGTTTACAAAAAAATGTTTTGATAAGATCATTTTTTTGTTACACTAATAAATGCAGAAGTCAGCATATGACTTAAACACAATTATATTTGACTAATCGAAAAAGAAAATAACAATATATATTTTATTATAAGTTTTATTACCAAGACATTGACTTAACAGCAACTCTATTCCACCATTACTTGTGTTGAAACCACTTTTACATGTGCAGTTGTATCCACCAACAAAATTGTTACAGGTTGCGTTCACTGAGCAGTTATTTTTGTTTGACAAAGCGCATTCATTAATGTCTATAACCATAGAAAACATAATGAGTTTATGCAACACATTGAAACCTGAAACTTTTATATCTTAAACATGCGGAATCGCTAAAAATAATTAGCAATCAAAAATAACTGATAATTTATCACTTGTATTTTTACCCAAACACTGATTTAAAAGAGATTCTATTCCTCCGGTACTTGTGTTGAACCCACTTTTACATGCGCAGTTGTATCCACCAACTAGATTGTTACATGTTGCATTCACTGAGCAGTTGTTTTTGTTTGACAAAGCACATTCATTAATATCTATAAACATAAATAAATGTCGATAGACGCAAACTTTATGCAACAAATTTAAACAGAAACTTTTATATCAAAATAAAATGCAACATTCTTTTAAAAATAAATTGAAACAAACGAAAAAACAACATACTCATAATCACTTATATTACCTAAACACTGGTTTGAAAGATATTCTATTCCTCCGCCACTTGTATTGAACCCACTTTTACATGTGCACATGTATCCACCAACCAAATTGTTACATATTGCATTAGCAGAGCAGTTGTTTTTGCTTGAAAATTCACACTCATTAATGTCTATAACCAAAAAAGATACTAGATTTTACAAATTATAATTCAAATTTTATGATCTTAAAAAAGATTTAAACAACTTTTTTAATTTTTTTTAAGATTGTTAAATTAAAAGCAGAGCAGTTGTTTTTGCTTGAAAATTCACATTCGTTAATGTCTACAACCAAAAAAGATATTAGATTTCACAAATTTTTATTCAAATTAAACAATATTTGCACAGGTTATCGCTTTTAACTCAAACTTGGTATGTTATGCTTATTTCAACTTTGTTTTAAAGCATATTATATAGCGGACAGTTTGTGTCAAAAACAAAAAGAATAGAAACACCATGTTTCTACGCAAACAATGCTAATGAAAGTTGCTCTACAAACAGTGACAAACTTTGATAGGGCGTCATTCGTTGTTAATGATTTTTAAATACACTTTTGCTACATTTTATGCTGATCTTTAGGCAAGTAACACGAGTTTACAAAAAAATGTTTTGATAAGATCATTTTTTTGTTACACTAATAAATGCAGAAGTCAGCATATGACTTAAACACAATTATATTTGACTAATCGAAAAAGAAAATAACAATATATATTTTATTATAAGTTTTATTACCAAGACATTGACTTAACAGCAACTCTATTCCACCATTACTTGTGTTGAAACCACTTTTACATGTGCAGTTGTATCCACCAACAAAATTGTTACAGGTTGCGTTCACTGAGCAGTTATTTTTGTTTGACAAAGCGCATTCATTAATGTCTATAACCATAGAAAACATAATGAGTTTATGCAACACATTGAAACCTGAAACTTTTATATCTTAAACATGCGGAATCGCTAAAAATAATTAGCAATCAAAAATAACTGATAATTTATCACTTGTATTTTTACCCAAACACTGATTTAAAAGAGATTCTATTCCTCCGGTACTTGTGTTGAACCCACTTTTACATGCGCAGTTGTATCCACCAACTAGATTGTTACATGTTGCATTCACTGAGCAGTTGTTTTTGTTTGACAAAGCACATTCATTAATATCTATAAACATAAATAAATGTCGATAGACGCAAACTTTATGCAACAAATTTAAACAGAAACTTTTATATCAAAATAAAATGCAACATTCTTTTAAAAATAAATTGAAACAAACGAAAAAACAACATACTCATAATCACTTATATTACCTAAACACTGGTTTGAAAGATATTCTATTCCTCCGCCACTTGTATTGAACCCACTTTTACATGTGCACATGTATCCACCAACCAAATTGTTACATATTGCATTAGCAGAGCAGTTGTTTATGCTTGAAAATTCACACTCATTAATGTCTATAACCAAAAAAGATACTAGATTTTACAAATTATAATTCAAATTTTATGATCTTAAAAAAGATTTAAACAACTTTTTTAATTTTTTTTAAGATTGTTAAATTAAAAGCAGAGCAGTTGTTTTTGCTTGAAAATTCACATTCGTTAATGTCTACAACCAAAAAAGATATTAGATTTCACAAATTTTTATTCAAATTAAACAATATTTGCACAGGTTATCGCTTTTAACTCAAACTTGGTATGTTATGCTTATTTCAACTTTGTTTTAAAGCATATTATATAGCGGACAGTTTGTGTCAAAAAGAAAAAGAATAGAAACACCATGTTTCTACGCAAACAATGCTAATGAAAGTTGCTCTACAAACAGTGACAAACTTTGATAGGGCGTCATTCGTTGTTAATGATTTTTAAATACACTTTTGCTACATTTTATGCTGATCTTTAGGCAAGTAACACGAGTTTACAAAAAAATGTTTTGATAAGATCATTTTTTTGTTACACTAATAAATGCAGAAGTCAGCATATGACTTAAACACAATTATATTTGACTAATCGAAAAAGAAAATAACAATATATATTTTATTATAAGTTTTATTACCAAGACATTGACTTAACAGCAACTCTATTCCACCATTACTTGTGTTGAAACCACTTTTACATGTGCAGTTGTATCCACCAACAAAATTGTTACAGGTTGCGTTCACTGAGCAGTTATTTTTGTTTGACAAAGCGCATTCATTAATGTCTATAACCATAGAAAACATAATGAGTTTATGCAACACATTGAAACCTGAAACTTTTATATCTTAAACATGCGGAATCGCTAAAAATAATTAGCAATCAAAAATAACTGATAATTTATCACTTGTATTTTTACCCAAACACTGATTTAAAAGAGATTCTATCCCTCCGGTACTTGTGTTGAACCCACTTTTACATGCGCAGTTGTATCCACCAACTAGATTGTTACATGTTGCATTCACTGAGCAGTTGTTTTTGTTTGACAAAGCACATTCATTAATATCTATAAACATAAATAAATGTCGATAGACGCAAACTTTATGCAACAAATTTAAACAGAAACTTTTATATCAAAATAAAATGCAACATTCTTTTAAAAATAAATTGAAACAAACGAAAAAACAACATACTCATAATCACTTATATTACCTAAACACTGGTTTGAAAGATATTCTATTCCTCCGCCACTTGTATTGAACCCACTTTTACATGTGCACATGTATCCACCAACCAAATTGTTACATATTGCATTAGCAGAGCAGTTGTTTATGCTTGAAAATTCACACTCATTAATGTCTATAACCAAAAAAGATACTAGATTTTACAAATTATAATTCAAATTTTATGATCTTAAAAAAGATTTAAACAACTTTTTTAATTTTTTTTAAGATTGTTAAATTAAAAGCAGAGCAGTTGTTTTTGCTTGAAAATTCACATTCGTTAATGTCTACAACCAAAAAAGATATTAGATTTCACAAATTTTTATTCAAATTAAACAATATTTGCACAGGTTATCGCTTTTAACTCAAACTTGGTATGTTATGCTTATTTCAACTTTGTTTTAAAGCATATTATATAGCGGACAGTTTGTGTCAAAAAGAAAAAGAATAGAAACACCATGTTTCTACGCAAACAATGCTAATGAAAGTTGCTCTACAAACAGTGACAAACTTTGATAGGGCGTCATTCGTTGTTAATGATTTTTAAATACACTTTTGCTACATTTTATGCTGATCTTTAGGCAAGTAACACGAGTTTACAAAAAAATGTTTTGATAAGATCATTTTTTTGTTACACTAATAAATGCAGAAGTCAGCATATGACTTAAACACAATTATATTTGACTAATCGAAAAAGAAAATAACAATATATATTTTATTATAAGTTTTATTACCAAGACATTGACTTAACAGCAACTCTATTCCACCATTACTTGTGTTGAAACCACTTTTACATGTGCAGTTGTATCCACCAACAAAATTGTTACAGGTTGCGTTCACTGAGCAGTTATTTTTGTTTGACAAAGCGCATTCATTAATGTCTATAACCATAGAAAACATAATGAGTTTATGAAACACATTGAAACCTGAAACTTTTATATCTTAAACATGCGGAATCGCTAAAAATAATTAGCAATCAAAAATAACTGATAATTTATCACTTGTATTTTTACCCAAACACTGATTTAAAAGAGATTCTATTCCTCCGGTACTTGTGTTGAACCCACTTTTACATGCGCAGTTGTATCCACCAACTAGATTGTTACATGTTGCATTCACTGAGCAGTTGTTTTTGTTTGACAAAGCACATTCATTAATATCTATAAACATAAATAAATGTCGATAGACGCAAACTTTATGCAACAAATTTAAACAGAAACTTTTATATCAAAATAAAATGCAACATTCTTTTAAAAATAAATTGAAACAAACGAAAAAACAACATACTCATAATCACTTATATTACCTAAACACTGGTTTGAAAGATATTCTATTCCTCCGCCACTTGTATTGAACCCACTTTTACATGTGCACATGTATCCACCAACCAAATTGTTACATATTGCATTAGCAGAGCAGTTGTTTATGCTTGAAAATTCACACTCATTAATGTCTATAACCAAAAAAGATACTAGATTTTACAAATTATAATTCAAATTTTATGATCTTAAAAAAGATTTAAACAACTTTTTTAATTTTTTTTAAGATTGTTAAATTAAAAGCAGAGCAGTTGTTTTTGCTTGAAAATTCACATTCGTTAATGTCTACAACCAAAAAAGATATTAGATTTCACAAATTTTTATTCAAATTAAACAATATTTGCACAGGTTATCGCTTTTAACTCAAACTTGGTATGTTATGCTTATTTCAACTTTGTTTTAAAGCATATTATATAGCGGACAGTTTGTGTCAAAAAGAAAAAGAATAGAAACACCATGTTTCTACGCAAACAATGCTAATGAAAGTTGCTCTACAAACAGTGACAAACTTTGATAGGGCGTCATTCGTTGTTAATGATTTTTAAATACACTTTTGCTACATTTTATGCTGATCTTTAGGCAAGTAACACGAGTTTACAAAAAAATGTTTTGATAAGATCATTTTTTTGTTACACTAATAAATGCAGAAGTCAGCATATGACTTAAACACAATTATATTTGACTAATCGAAAAAGAAAATAACAATATATATTTTATTATAAGTTTTATTACCAAGACATTGACTTAACAGCAACTCTATTCCACCATTACTTGTGTTGAAACCACTTTTACATGTGCAGTTGTATCCACCAACAAAATTGTTACAGGTTGCGTTCACTGAGCAGTTATTTTTGTTTGACAAAGCGCATTCATTAATGTCTATAACCATAGAAAACATAATGAGTTTATGCAACACATTGAAACCTGAAACTTTTATATCTTAAACATGCGGAATCGCTAAAAATAATTAGCAATCAAAAATAACTGATAATTTATCACTTGTATTTTTACCCAAACACTGATTTAAAAGAGATTCTATCCCTCCGGTACTTGTGTTGAACCCACTTTTACATGCGCAGTTGTATCCACCAACTAGATTGTTACATGTTGCATTCACTGAGCAGTTGTTTTTGTTTGACAAAGCACATTCATTAATATCTATAAACATAAATAAATGTCGATAGACGCAAACTTTATGCAACAAATTTAAACAGAAACTTTTATATCAAAATAAAATGCAACATTCTTTTAAAAATAAATTGAAACAAACGAAAAAACAACATACTCATAATCACTTATATTACCTAAACACTGGTTTGAAAGATATTCTATTCCTCCGCCACTTGTATTGAACCCACTTTTACATGTGCACATGTATCCACCAACCAAATTGTTACATATTGCATTAGCAGAGCAGTTGTTTATGCTTGAAAATTCACACTCATTAATGTCTATAACCAAAAAAGATACTAGATTTTACAAATTATAATTCAAATTTTATGATCTTAAAAAAGATTTAAACAACTTTTTTAATTTTTTTTAAGATTGTTAAATTAAAAGCAGAGCAGTTGTTTTTGCTTGAAAATTCACATTCGTTAATGTCTACAACCAAAAAAGATATTAGATTTCACAAATTTTTATTCAAATTAAACAATATTTGCACAGGTTATCGCTTTTAACTCAAACTTGGTATGTTATGCTTATTTCAACTTTGTTTTAAAGCATATTATATAGCGGACAGTTTGTGTCAAAAAGAAAAAGAATAGAAACACCATGTTTCTACGCAAACAATGCTAATGAAAGTTGCTCTACAAACAGTGACAAACTTTGATAGGGCGTCATTCGTTGTTAATGATTTTTAAATACACTTTTGCTACATTTTATGCTGATCTTTAGGCAAGTAACACGAGTTTACAAAAAAATGTTTTGATAAGATCATTTTTTTGTTACACTAATAAATGCAGAAGTCAGCATATGACTTAAACACAATTATATTTGACTAATCGAAAAAGAAAATAACAATATATATTTTATTATAAGTTTTATTACCAAGACATTGACTTAACAGCAACTCTATTCCACCATTACTTGTGTTGAAACCACTTTTACATGTGCAGTTGTATCCACCAACAAAATTGTTACAGGTTGCGTTCACTGAGCAGTTATTTTTGTTTGACAAAGCGCATTCATTAATGTCTATAACCATAGAAAACATAATGAGTTTATGCAACACATTGAAACCTGAAACTTTTATATCTTAAACATGCGGAATCGCTAAAAATAATTAGCAATCAAAAATAACTGATAATTTATCACTTGTATTTTTACCCAAACACTGATTTAAAAGAGATTCTATTCCTCCGGTACTTGTGTTGAACCCACTTTTACATGCGCAGTTGTATCCACCAACTAGATTGTTACATGTTGCATTCACTGAGCAGTTGTTTTTGTTTGACAAAGCACATTCATTAATATCTATAAACATAAATAAATGTCGATAGACGCAAACTTTATGCAACAAATTTAAACAGAAACTTTTATATCAAAATAAAATGCAACATTCTTTTAAAAATAAATTGAAACAAACGAAAAAACAACATACTCATAATCACTTATATTACCTAAACACTGGTTTGAAAGATATTCTATTCCTCCGCCACTTGTATTGAACCCACTTTTACATGTGCACATGTATCCACCAACCAAATTGTTACATATTGCATTAGCAGAGCAGTTGTTTTTGCTTGAAAATTCACACTCATTAATGTCTATAACCAAAAAAGATACTAGATTTTACAAATTATAATTCAAATTTTATGATCATAAAAAAGATTTAAACAACTTTTTTAATTTTTTTTAAGATTGTTAAATTAAAAGCAGAGCAGTTGTTTTTGCTTGAAAATTCACATTCGTTAATGTCTACAACCAAAAAAGATATTAGATTTCACAAATTTTTATTCAAATTAAACAATATTTGCACAGGTTATCGCTTTTAACTCAAACTTGGTATGTTATGCTTATTTCAACTTTGTTTTAAAGCATATTATATAGCGGACAGTTTGTGTCAAAAAGAAAAAGAATAGAAACACCATGTTTCTACGCAAACAATGCTAATGAAAGTTGCTCTACAAAAAGTGACAAACTTTGATAGGGCGTCATTCGTTGTTAATGATTTTTAAATACACTTTTGCTACATTTTATGCTGATCTTTAGGCAAGTAACACGAGTTTACAAAAAAATGTTTTGATAAGATCATTTTTTTGTTACACTAATAAATGCAGAAGTCAGCATATGACTTAAACACAATTATATTTGACTAATCGAAAAAGAAAATAACAATATATATTTTATTATAAGTTTTATTACCAAGACATTGACTTAACAGCAACTCTATTCCACCATTACTTGTGTTGAAACCACTTTTACATGTGCAGTTGTATCCACCAACAAAATTGTTACAGGTTGCGTTCACTGAGCAGTTATTTTTGTTTGACAAAGCGCATTCATTAATGTCTATAACCATAGAAAACATAATGAGTTTATGCAACACATTGAAACCTGAAACTTTTATATCTTAAACATGCGGAATCGCTAAAAATAATTAGCAATCAAAAATAACTGATAATTTATCACTTGTATTTTTACCCAAACACTGATTTAAAAGAGATTCTATTCCTCCGGTACTTGTGTTGAACCCACTTTTACATGCGCAGTTGTATCCACCAACTAGATTGTTACATGTTGCATTCACTGAGCAGTTGTTTTTGTTTGACAAAGCACATTCATTAATATCTATAAACATAAATAAATGTCGATAGACGCAAACTTTATGCAACAAATTTAAACAGAAACTTTTATATCAAAATAAAATGCAACATTCTTTTAAAAATAAATTGAAACAAACGAAAAAACAACATACTCATAATCACTTATATTACCTAAACACTGGTTTGAAAGATATTCTATTCCTCCGCCACTTGTATTGAACCCACTTTTACATGTGCACATGTATCCACCAACCAAATTGTTACATATTGCATTAGCAGAGCAGTTGTTTTTGCTTGAAAATTCACACTCATTAATGTCTATAACCAAAAAAGATACTAGATTTTACAAATTATAATTCAAATTTTATGATCTTAAAAAAGATTTAAACAACTTTTTTAATTTTTTTTAAGATTGTTAAATTAAAAGCAGAGCAGTTGTTTTTGCTTGAAAATTCACATTCGTTAATGTCTACAACCAAAAAAGATATTAGATTTCACAAATTTTTATTCAAATTAAACAATATTTGCACAGGTTATCGCTTTTAACTCAAACTTGGTATGTTATGCTTATTTCAACTTTGTTTTAAAGCATATTATATAGCGGACAGTTTGTGTCAAAAAGAAAAAGAATAGAAACACCATGTTTCTACGCAAACAATGCTAATGAAAGTTGCTCTACAAACAGTGACAAACTTTGATAGGGCGTCATTCGTTGTTAATGATTTTTAAATACACTTTTGCTACATTTTATGCTGATCTTTAGGCAAGTAACACGAGTTTACAAAAAAATGTTTTGATAAGATCATTTTTTTGTTACACTAATAAATGCAGAAGTCAGCATATGACTTAAACACAATTATATTTGACTAATCGAAAAAGAAAATAACAATATATATTTTATTATAAGTTTTATTACCAAGACATTGACTTAACAGCAACTCTATTCCACCATTACTTGTGTTGAAACCACTTTTACATGTGCAGTTGTATCCACCAACAAAATTGTTACAGGTTGCGTTCACTGAGCAGTTATTTTTGTTTGACAAAGCGCATTCATTAATGTCTATAACCATAGAAAACATAATGAGTTTATGCAACACATTGAAACCTGAAACTTTTATATCTTAAACATGCGGAATCGCTAAAAATAATTAGCAATCAAAAATAACTGATAATTTATCACTTGTATTTTTACCCAAACACTGATTTAAAAGAGATTCTATTCCTCCGGTACTTGTGTTGAACCCACTTTTACATGCGCAGTTGTATCCACCAACTAGATTGTTACATGTTGCATTCACTGAGCAGTTGTTTTTGTTTGACAAAGCACATTCATTAATATCTATAAACATAAATAAATGTCGATAGACGCAAACTTTATGCAACAAATTTAAACAGAAACTTTTATATCAAAATAAAATGCAACATTCTTTTAAAAATAAATTGAAACAAACGAAAAAACAACATACTCATAATCACTTATATTACCTAAACACTGGTTTGAAAGATATTCTATTCCTCCGCCACTTGTATTGAACCCACTTTTACATGTGCACATGTATCCACCAACCAAATTGTTACATATTGCATTAGCAGAGCAGTTGTTTTTGCTTGAAAATTCACACTCATTAATGTCTATAACCAAAAAAGATACTAGATTTTACAAATTATAATTCAAATTTTATGATCTTAAAAAAGATTTAAACAACTTTTTTAATTTTTTTTAAGATTGTTAAATTAAAAGCAGAGCAGTTGTTTTTGCTTGAAAATTCACATTCGTTAATGTCTACAACCAAAAAAGATATTAGATTTCACAAATTTTTATTCAAATTAAACAATATTTGCACAGGTTATCGCTTTTAACTCAAACTTGGTATGTTATGCTTATTTCAACTTTGTTTTAAAGCATATTATATAGCGGACAGTTTGTGTCAAAAAGAAAAAGAATAGAAACACCATGTTTCTACGCAAACAATGCTAATGAAAGTTGCTCTACAAACAGTGACAAACTTTGATAGGGCGTCATTCGTTGTTAATGATTTTTAAATACACTTTTGCTACATTTTATGCTGATCTTTAGGCAAGTAACACGAGTTTACAAAAAAATGTTTTGATAAGATCATTTTTTTGTTACACTAATAAATGCAGAAGTCAGCATATGACTTAAACACAATTATATTTGACTAATCGAAAAAGAAAATAACAATATATATTTTATTATAAGTTTTATTACCAAGACATTGACTTAACAGCAACTCTATTCCACCATTACTTGTGTTGAAACCACTTTTACATGTGCAGTTGTATCCACCAACAAAATTGTTACAGGTTGCATTCACTGAGCAGTTATTTTTGTTTGACAAAGCGCATTCATTAATGTCTATAACCATAGAAAACATAATGAGTTTATGCAACACATTGAAACCTGAAACTTTTATATCTTAAACATGCGGAATCGCTAAAAATAATTAGCAATCAAAAATAACTGATAATTTATCACTTGTATTTTTACCCAAACACTGATTTAAAAGAGATTCTATTCCTCCGGTACTTGTGTTGAACCCACTTTTACATGCGCAGTTGTATCCACCAACTAGATTGTTACATGTTGCATTCACTGAGCAGTTGTTTTTGTTTGACAAAGCACATTCATTAATATCTATAAACATAAATAAATGTCGATAGACGCAAACTTTATGCAACAAATTTAAACAGAAACTTTTATATCAAAATAAAATGCAACATTCTTTTAAAAATAAATTGAAACAAACGAAAAAACAACATACTCATAATCACTTATATTACCTAAACACTGGTTTGAAAGATATTCTATTCCTCCGCCACTTGTATTGAACCCACTTTTACATGTGCACATGTATCCACCAACCAAATTGTTACATATTGCATTAGCAGAGCAGTTGTTTTTGCTTGAAAATTCACACTCATTAATGTCTATAACCAAAAAAGATACTAGATTTTACAAATTATAATTCAAATTTTATGATCATAAAAAAGATTTAAACAACTTTTTTAATTTTTTTTAAGATTGTTAAATTAAAAGCAGAGCAGTTGTTTTTGCTTGAAAATTCACATTCGTTAATGTCTACAACCAAAAAAGATATTAGATTTCTAAAACTTTTATTCAAATTAAACAATATTTGCACAGGTTATCGCTTTTAACTCAAACTTGGTATGTTATGCTTATTTCAACTTTGTTTTAAAGCATATTATATAGCGGACAGTTTGTGTCAAAAAGAAAAAGAATAGAAACACCATGTTTCTACGCAAACAATGCTAATGAAAGTTGCTCTACAAACAGTGACAAACTTTGATAGGGCGTCATTCGTTGTTAATGATTTTTAAATACACTTTTGCTACATTTTATGCTGATCTTTAGGCAAGTAACACGAGTTTACAAAAAAATGTTTTGATAAGATCATTTTTTTGTTACACTAATAAATGCAGAAGTCAGCATATGACTTAAACACAATTATAT
This sequence comes from Hydra vulgaris, assembly GCF_038396675.1. NCBI lineage: Eukaryota > Metazoa > Cnidaria > Hydrozoa > Anthoathecata > Hydridae > Hydra > Hydra vulgaris. The sequence goes on from NC_088920.1 coordinate 34,989,687, forward strand.
TTGACTAATCGAAAAAGAAAATAACAATATATATTTTATTATAAGTTTTATTACCAAGACATTGACTTAACAGCAACTCTATTCCACCATTACTTGTGTTGAAACCACTTTTACATGTGCAGTTGTATCCACCAACAAAATTGTTACAGGTTGCGTTCACTGAGCAGTTATTTTTGTTTGACAAAGCGCATTCATTAATGTCTATAACCATAGAAAACATAATGAGTTTATGCAACACATTGAAACCTGAAACTTTTATATCTTAAACATGCGGAATCGCTAAAAATAATTAGCAATCAAAAATAACTGATAATTTATCACTTGTATTTTTACCCAAACACTGATTTAAAAGAGATTCTATTCCTCCGGTACTTGTGTTGAACCCACTTTTACATGCGCAGTTGTATCCACCAACTAGATTGTTACATGTTGCATTCACTGAGCAGTTGTTTTTGTTTGACAAAGCACATTCATTAATATCTATAAACATAAATAAATGTCGATAGACGCAAACTTTATGCAACAAATTTAAACAGAAACTTTTATATCAAAATAAAATGCAACATTCTTTTAAAAATAAATTGAAACAAACGAAAAAACAACATACTCATAATCACTTATATTACCTAAACACTGGTTTGAAAGATATTCTATTCCTCCGCCACTTGTATTGAACCCACTTTTACATGTGCACATGTATCCACTAACCAAATTGTTACATATTGCATTAGCAGAGCAGTTGTTTTTGCTTGAAAATTCACACTCATTAATGTCTATAACCAAAAAAGATACTAGATTTTACAAATTATAATTCAAATTTTATGATCTTAAAAAAGATTTAAACAACTTTTTTAATTTTTTTTAAGATTGTTAAATTAAAAGCAGAGCAGTTGTTTTTGCTTGAAAATTCACATTCGTTAATGTCTACAACCAAAAAAGATATTAGATTTCACAAATTTTTATTCAAATTAAACAATATTTGCACAGGTTATCGCTTTTAACTCAAACTTGGTATGTTATGCTTATTTCAACTTTGTTTTAAAGCATATTATATAGCGGACAGTTTGTGTCAAAAAAAAAAAGAATAGAAACACCATGTTTCTACGCAAACAATGCTAATGAAAGTTGCTCTACAAACAGTGACAAACTTTGATAGGGCGTCATTCGTTGTTAATGATTTTTAAATACACTTTTGCTACATTTTATGCTGATCTTTAGGCAAGTAACACGAGTTTACAAAAAAATGTTTTGATAAGATCATTTTTTTGTTACACTAATAAATGCAGAAGTCAGCATATGACTTAAACACAATTATATTTGACTAATCGAAAAAGAAAATAACAATATATATTTTATTATAAGTTTTATTACCAAGACATTGACTTAACAGCAACTCTATTCCACCATTACTTGTGTTGAAACCACTTTTACATGTGCAGTTGTATCCACCAACAAAATTGTTACAGGTTGCGTTCACTGAGCAGTTATTTTTGTTTGACAAAGCGCATTCATTAATGTCTATAACCATAGAAAACATAATGAGTTTATGCAACACATTGAAACCTGAAACTTTTATATCTTAAACATGCGGAATCGCTAAAAATAATTAGCAATCAAAAATAACTGATAATTTATCACTTGTATTTTTACCCAAACACTGATTTAAAAGAGATTCTATTCCTCCGGTACTTGTGTTGAACCCACTTTTACATGCGCAGTTGTATCCACCAACTAGATTGTTACATGTTGCATTCACTGAGCAGTTGTTTTTGTTTGACAAAGCACATTCATTAATATCTATAAACATAAATAAATGTCGATAGACGCAAACTTTATGCAACAAATTTAAACAGAAACTTTTATATCAAAATAAAATGCAACATTCTTTTAAAAATAAATTGAAACAAACGAAAAAACAACATACTCATAATCACTTATATTACCTAAACACTGGTTTGAAAGATATTCTATTCCTCCGCCACTTGTATTGAACCCACTTTTACATGTGCACATGTATCCACCAACCAAATTGTTACATATTGCATTAGCAGAGCAGTTGTTTATGCTTGAAAATTCACACTCATTAATGTCTATAACCAAAAAAGATACTAGATTTTACAAATTATAATTCAAATTTTATGATCTTAAAAAAGATTTAAACAACTTTTTTAATTTTTTTTAAGATTGTTAAATTAAAAGCAGAGCAGTTGTTTTTGCTTGAAAATTCACATTCGTTAATGTCTACAACCAAAAAAGATATTAGATTTCACAAATTTTATTCAAATTAAACAATATTTGCACAGGTTATCGCTTTTAACTCAAACTTGGTATGTTATGCTTATTTCAACTTTGTTTTAAAGCATATTATATAGCGGACAGTTTGTGTCAAAAAAAAAAAGAATAGAAACACCATGTTTCTACGCAAACAATGCTAATGAAAGTTGCTCTACAAATAGTGACAAACTTTGATAGGGCGTCATTCGTTGTTAATGATTTTTAAATACACTTTTGCTACATTTTATGCTGATCTTAAGGCAAGTAACACGAGTTTACAAAAAAATGTTTTGATAAGATCATTTTTTTGTTACACTAATAAATGCAGAAGTCAGCATATGACTTAAACACAATTATATTTGACTAATCGAAAAAGAAAATAACAATATATATTTTATTATAAGTTTTATTACCAAGACATTGACTTAACAGCAACTCTATTCCACCATTACTTGTGTTGAAACCACTTTTACATGTGCAGTTGTATCCACCAACAAAATTGTTACAGGTTGCGTTCACTGAGCAGTTATTTTTGTTTGACAAAGCGCATTCATTAATGTCTATAACCATAGAAAACATAATGAGTTTATGCAACACATTGAAACCTGAAACTTTTATATCTTAAACATGCGGAATCGCTAAAAATAATTAGCAATCAAAAATAACTGATAATTTATCACTTGTATTTTTACCCAAACACTGATTTAAAAGAGATTCTATTCCTCCGGTACTTGTGTTGAACCCACTTTTACATGCGCAGTTGTATCCACCAACTAGATTGTTACATGTTGCATTCACTGAGCAGTTGTTTTTGTTTGACAAAGCACATTCATTAATATCTATAAACATAAATAAATGTCGATAGACGCAAACTTTATGCAACAAATTTAAACAGAAACTTTTATATCAAAATAAAATGCAACATTCTTTTAAAAATAAATTGAAACAAACGAAAAAACAACATACTCATAATCACTTATATTACCTAAACACTGGTTTGAAAGATATTCTATTCCTCCGCCACTTGTATTGAACCCACTTTTACATGTGCACATGTATCCACCAACCAAATTGTTACATATTGCATTAGCAGAGCAGTTGTTTTTGCTTGAAAATTCACACTCATTAATGTCTATAACCAAAAAAGATACTAGATTTTACAAATTATAATTCAAATTTTATGATCTTAAAAAAGATTTAAACAACTTTTTTAATTTTTTTTAAGATTGTTAAATTAAAAGCAGAGCAGTTGTTTTTGCTTGAAAATTCACATTCGTTAATGTCTACAACCAAAAAAGATATTAGATTTCACAAATTTTTATTCAAATTAAACAATATTTGCACAGGTTATCGCTTTTAACTCAAACTTGGTATGTTATGCTTATTTCAACTTTGTTTTAAAGCATATTATATAGCGGACAGTTTGTGTCAAAAAAAAAAAGAATAGAAACACCATGTTTCTACGCAAACAATGCTAATGAAAGTTGCTCTACAAACAGTGACAAACTTTGATAGGGCGTCATTCGTTGTTAATGATTTTTAAATACACTTTTGCTACATTTTATGCTGATCTTTAGGCAAGTAACACGAGTTTACAAAAAAATGTTTTGATAAGATCATTTTTTTGTTACACTAATAAATGCAGAAGTCAGCATATGACTTAAACACAATTATATTTGACTAATCGAAAAAGAAAATAACAATATATATTTTATTATAAGTTTTATTACCAAGACATTGACTTAACAGCAACTCTATTCCACCATTACTTGTGTTGAAACCACTTTTACATGTGCAGTTGTATCCACCAACAAAATTGTTACAGGTTGCGTTCACTGAGCAGTTATTTTTGTTTGACAAAGCGCATTCATTAATGTCTATAACCATAGAAAACATAATGAGTTTATGCAACACATTGAAACCTGAAACTTTTATATCTTAAACATGCGGAATCGCTAAAAATAATTAGCAATCAAAAATAACTGATAATTTATCACTTGTATTTTTACCCAAACACTGATTTAAAAGAGATTCTATTCCTCCGGTACTTGTGTTGAACCCACTTTTACATGCGCAGTTGTATCCACCAACTAGATTGTTACATGTTGCATTCACTGAGCAGTTGTTTTTGTTTGACAAAGCACATTCATTAATATCTATAAACATAAATAAATGTCGATAGACGCAAACTTTATGCAACAAATTTAAACAGAAACTTTTATATCAAAATAAAATGCAACATTCTTTTAAAAATAAATTGAAACAAACGAAAAAACAACATACTCATAATCACTTATATTACCTAAACACTGGTTTGAAAGATATTCTATTCCTCCGCCACTTGTATTGAACCCACTTTTACATGTGCACATGTATCCACTAACCAAATTGTTACATATTGCATTAGCAGAGCAGTTGTTTTTGCTTGAAAATTCACACTCATTAATGTCTATAACCAAAAAAGATACTAGATTTTACAAATTATAATTCAAATTTTATGATCTTAAAAAAGATTTAAACAACTTTTTTAATTTTTTTTAAGATTGTTAAATTAAAAGCAGAGCAGTTGTTTTTGCTTGAAAATTCACATTCGTTAATGTCTACAACCAAAAAAGATATTAGATTTCACAAATTTTTATTCAAATTAAACAATATTTGCACAGGTTATCGCTTTTAACTCAAACTTGGTATGTTATGCTTATTTCAACTTTGTTTTAAAGCATATTATATAGCGGACAGTTTGTGTCAAAAAAAAAAAGAATAGAAACACCATGTTTCTACGCAAACAATGCTAATGAAAGTTGCTCTACAAACAGTGACAAACTTTGATAGGGCGTCATTCGTTGTTAATGATTTTTAAATACACTTTTGCTACATTTTATGCTGATCTTTAGGCAAGTAACACGAGTTTACAAAAAAATGTTTTGATAAGATCATTTTTTTGTTACACTAATAAATGCAGAAGTCAGCATATGACTTAAACACAATTATATTTGACTAATCGAAAAAGAAAATAACAATATATATTTTATTATAAGTTTTATTACCAAGACATTGACTTAACAGCAACTCTATTCCACCATTACTTGTGTTGAAACCACTTTTACATGTGCAGTTGTATCCACCAACAAAATTGTTACAGGTTGCGTTCACTGAGCAGTTATTTTTGTTTGACAAAGCGCATTCATTAATGTCTATAACCATAGAAAACATAATGAGTTTATGCAACACATTGAAACCTGAAACTTTTATATCTTAAACATGCGGAATCGCTAAAAATAATTAGCAATCAAAAATAACTGATAATTTATCACTTGTATTTTTACCCAAACACTGATTTAAAAGAGATTCTATTCCTCCGGTACTTGTGTTGAACCCACTTTTACATGCGCAGTTGTATCCACCAACTAGATTGTTACATGTTGCATTCACTGAGCAGTTGTTTTTGTTTGACAAAGCACATTCATTAATATCTATAAACATAAATAAATGTCGATAGACGCAAACTTTATGCAACAAATTTAAACAGAAACTTTTATATCAAAATAAAATGCAACATTCTTTTAAAAATAAATTGAAACAAACGAAAAAACAACATACTCATAATCACTTATATTACCTAAACACTGGTTTGAAAGATATTCTATTCCTCCGCCACTTGTATTGAACCCACTTTTACATGTGCACATGTATCCACCAACCAAATTGTTACATATTGCATTAGCAGAGCAGTTGTTTTTGCTTGAAAATTCACACTCATTAATGTCTATAACCAAAAAAGATACTAGATTTTACAAATTATAATTCAAATTTTATGATCATAAAAAAGATTAAAACAACTTTTTTAATTTTTTTTAAGATTGTTAAATTAAAAGACTTTATTTTGTTCTTTTAATTGTTTGCTTTTATTTTGGAAATAGCATAGAACAAACAAAATGTGTGTTCTATTTCTTTATATTTTTTATATTATTCATATTTTTTATGAAGTACATATTGTATTTACTGTGCTATTGTATTAATTGTGTATTGTACTGTACAGTGTAGTGTTACAGTAAGCATATTGTATTTACTGAGCAGTTTTTTTTGTTTGACAAGCATTCAATAATATCTATAACCATAGGAAAATGTTTGAAGTTTATGCAACATATCGAAAAGAAAACTTTGTCTTAAAAAAAATTTTTTGGACCTAATTTCTGTAATAGAAAAGTACTTAAGCGATTGGTAATAATTTTTTAAATAACAAGTTTCATGTTGTAAATTAAAGTAAGGCATGTATTTATAAATGCCTTGACTATTTTTATGGTTAAACATTACCAGCATTAAAAATTGTAAAATATTATGGTTTTCCTATTAAATTTATATTAATTTTCTTATGACATTAGGAGGACTCCATAAGATTTAACTGCCAGTTTAAAACCTAAAATGTTTTTTTTTTTTTTAAAGCAATGAAATTCTAAAAAATCTCAAACTTACTCAGATGGTCATCTTCGGCAAATCTGAATCTCACTTAGGTATTAACTTTTAGGTAACCTTTAGGTACTTAGGTACTATCTTTCGGCTAATCAGAAATACGACTTACAAGGCTGTATTTAACTAAATTATTGTATATATTAATAGCAAAGAAGTTGTTTTTCTCAGGTAAAACATATTCATTAATGTTCATCAACCAAAATAAATATATACATATATTTATATTATTAATCTTGGTAATTAAGAGAAAGAAAAATTTAAAGCTTGAAAAATTTAACACATCCTAAGGATAATAATTTTATTATGACTTTTAAACTTTTATTAACAAAACATTGATCAGAGAGGGATTCTATTACACCATTACTTGTGTTGAAACCATTTTTACATATACATTTGTATCCACCAACCAAATTGTTGCAGGTTGCCTTGACTGAGCAGTTGTTTTTGCTGGTCACAGCACATTCATTTATATCTATATATCAGATGGCATGAAATAAAAATAAAATTAATATAAAAAACAAAAGATTTTAAAACATTCATATTGGAATCAAAGGCTAATTTAATGCTATATACAATAAATTTAAAACAGTCAAATGATTCAAAATAAAATGCAGAAATGAAAATGAAAACTTAAAACAGGTATTGTCTTTATGATATTTAATATTTATCTCTAATAAATAAATTATTTTAATCAATAACTAATAAACTACATAGCTTTAATTAATAAAGTTATTATAATTAATCAACTTTTTAAAGTCAATCAACTTTTTAATTAAGTTTTTATTTAAAGAGAGATGGTAGGTAAAATATTTTTTCTTTGTGATTGCTTTTAACAAGTTATTTTAAGCTTTAATCAATTCTCTATCAAATCATGTCTATCAAAACAATTAAGAAGAACCTAAGAAGGTCTTGAACACAAACAATATCAAGACTAACACCAGACCAAGCACACAAACAACAATTAAAAATACAAAACTACTGACAAAAGTGAGACTTTTCAAGATGACTTCAAATTTAAACCAAAAGAATAGAATAAGGAGTTGAAGTTATATTTAACCAAATGTAAATTAAAAAATATTATAGCTTTGATTATGGAGAATTAACAAAACATCTCAAAGGATTAAAATGTTTAAAAAATTTATACTTATTAAAATCATAACAGAATTATGCATTTCTATTATTATGATTAATTTTATAAAAATAAAATCAAACTAATATATTAAGTATTCTAAGTTACCTAGACAAAGATTAGAGAGCAATTCTATATCACCATTACTTGTATTAAAACCACTTTTACATGTGCAATTGTATCCACCAACGAAGTTATTACAACTAGCATTAGCTGTACAATTGTTTGTACTTGATAAAGCACATTCATTAATGTCTAAAAACAAATACTTGATTATTCTTACAATTATTATAATCATTGTTGTGGGGGATTAGATTTATTGCAGCAATATTTTTGTGGGAAATTTTTTCCAATATGTTGTTGTTATGTTGTTGTTTCAAGATGTTGTTGTCATGGGTTTTCTTGCTGCTTTTTTTTATTTCAGTTTGCAACATGATTGATTTTTTTAAAGTTAGTTTTGTCAATGTGAACTTTGTTATGACAGATCAAAAAATGAAAACAGTATTGACAACAGAAAAAAAACTCTTCTTTTTTTTATTTCATAAACAAAATCTCAATGTTTACCTTCGCATAGATTGGATGTGTCATTGAATGCAAAACCAATTTTACAGACTAAAAACAAAAAATTATACAAATTTTTAAAAATTAAATGCAATCATGGTTTTACATATATTTGCATAAATATATATATATACATATATATATATACATATATATATATATATATATATATATATATATATATATATATATATATATATATATATATATATATATATATATATATATATATATATATATATATATATATATATATACATACTCGGTGCTTACAGGGACATGTTTCTTTGTTCCCGTTTTGTTTTTTGTTTTTTCTATACTATTTTTATCATAAATATAATATTTTTTTAATTTTTATCACATTTTTGTTTATATTTATAGATATTTAAATTCATTTTTTATTATAAAACTATGTTTTTTATATTTATTTTTGTTATTTTTATTTATTTGTTATATATTATATATTTCGTTTTTATTTTAATCTATTTACAAAAATGATTAATTACAGTAATATAACCATATTTAAACCTTTCCGTAACCCTAACCCTGAGCCTGATCTTGATGCTGATCCAAACCAAACCCTCAGTCAATGTAGTAGAACTCCACTGCGAGTCAGTCTATTTGATAGTTGATGTATGTACTTTTCATTTTCTATAAAAGATGCTTATGGGGACATTTTTTTTACAAAAAAACGATGCTAATGGGGACAAAAAATTAACGGGTACACTAAAATCTCCCTAATAATGCTAATGTCCCTGTAAGTGTTCATTTTACTGTAAAATTTTTCCCCGTAAGTGATACTACAAGTGTATGCATATATTAAGTATATGAATATATATATATTTATTCATTTATATATATATAAATATACATATATATATATATATATTTATATATTCATATGACTACCCGATATATATACACACATATATATATATATATATATATATATATACACATATATATACATATATATATACATATATATATACATATATATATATATATATATATATATATATATATATATATATATATATATATATATATATATATATATATATATATATATATATATATTATTAAATACATATATATATATATATATATATACATATATATACATATATATATATACATATATATATATATATATATATACATATATATATATATATATATATATATATATATATATATATATATATATATATATATATATATATATATACATATATATATATATATTCAGTAATAAAAAAAATTTTTAACAAATATTATATTAACATAAGTAATTAAAAATAACAAATATGAGTAAAAGTTCCAGGAAAAGAAAAACTAAAGAAAAACAGTTAATACTTTGATGAATAAAGTATATTTGTTAGAAAAATTTTAACAAATATTTTCATTTTTTCTTTAACAAAGAAGACCTTTCATATAAAATATTCAGCTGTGTATGAGATTTACTAAACTATAAAAACCTCTTTATATTGAACTTCCAATAAAAAATTTTTAAAGGGAATTAATTTTTATATAAAAAAAAAAAAAATTAATTAACAATTATATAGCATAACTTGATTTTTATTGGTAAGGAAATATTAAAAGTAATGTGAAAATTACTTATTGCTTATATGTTCATTGTGCCATGTCCCTGTTTATGTAGGTGAGTTCATAAATAAGAAGTAAATTCTTATTTGAGAGTTTTAACATTGGAAATAATTTAAAAAAAGGTTCATTTTTATATATTAATAACTTAAGATTAAGTAACTTAAGATAAACTAATCTGTATATCTACACATGCACTAATCTACAATCTACACATACACTAGAACAGGTGTTTGTTCAGATAAATTAGCTTTTTAATTGCCATAAAAATTTTCTTAAAAAATGAAATACAAATTGTTTTTTAAAAAAAACACTGTATTATGTGGTAATTTGGTATTCCATTTTAGCTAGTAGCCTAATGAAATCCCAATCACCTTTGACATATGTCTTCAATTTTAGTTGAAGAGGTGATAAGATTTTTTCAATGAGTACAAAATGATATTGTGTAGGTGAAAAAGAACCTCCTGCTATTGGTCTTCCTTTTAGATCATCTGGGCATAAACATTTAATATAATCTTTATTGGATTCTTCAACAACACCTTGTATTGCAATTGATTTGTGAATTTTTGATAACACATAAAAATAGATAGTTTTCCATACAGTGTCTTTTATATAGGTAGTTTCCTTTTTAATTAAACATTTACTGAGCTTATCAACGAGATTTATGAGTTTTTTTGAAACAATTATCTGTCTTGCTGTCATTTTTATTATATATTTTTAATAATAAATGGTCTTGATATACAAGTTTATCTCTATAGTTATCTACATCCACCCAAACCAAGCAACCTCCTTTATCAGCAGATTTAATGACAATCCCTTTTTAACTCTTCAGCTCCTCTAAAGCATATTTGTTGCATAATGCTTGATAAAAAGGGATTAGGTTTGAACATATCGGGGTTAGATTTATTTTGACTAAAGAATTATCACTGTATTCATTTTCATAAAATTTATTAATGATTACTTTGCTTGTACAATCTTTTAAATCAGATTTCAGTGAAAGTAAATTACCTTTGGTTGAGGGAGTAAAATTTAGAATTTTAAGTAATGGAGATATTTGTAGCTTTGTTAACTTCGTTTTGGATAAATCTGAAATTTTACCAGTTATTTTTTCAATTTCACTGCTTATTGGGGTCGCTGGTTATTTTTTCATGTTAAAGTACTATCAGATGAAAATGAATCATTAATTTGAAAAGTGTTTTTTTGTTGTTGTTCAGTTTCAATACCCTGACTATTGGTTGTAATTTGGCTAATATTTGTTGTTTTATTGTTTTTTTTAATAATGATTTTGATTTTAGTTTGTCGCTTTCATATACTTTTCTTATTCATTTAATTCTGTAGGCCCACTTTTTGTTTGTATAAAACGTTTTGCGGCATATTGATGCTTCTTCTTTCTCTTTTATGTCAATATTATTGTTTCAAAATTTACAGAGTATAAGTAAATTCTCTTTTTTCAATTCATTTTTTTCATTCATTCATCCATTCATACATTCAGTGTAAATCTTCGGTATAGTTCTTTTAGAGCGTTGATGTTGATTAAAAACTTTTTGACTTTTGTCAAAAAAAGAAGTCAACTGTTTATTTACAGAAAATTTATTATTAACTCCAAAATCTCCCATATTTAATAAAAAATTTTATGCAACAAGTAAAATGAATTTTTGAAAACTCGAATATATATACACAGTATACATATATAAATATATATTAAAATACACAATATTTACCAGCCAAAATCTATATGTACTAATATGTACCAACTGATTTTTTGTTAACAATTGAAAAAAACTGACCTTAATCGTGAAATATTAGTTAAAATAAACTTAAAATTTTTCAGCTTTACAAATATGAGGTAAATCTTGCATTAATTTTTAGTTTTAGCATTACTTCTTGTAAAATCTGTCAAGTCCTTCATAACGCTAAGATTTTCATTCATAACGCTAATTTAACAGAGAAATTAAATATTGTATTTTGAATTATACGAGATTATACTCTGCATAATATAATCTCCTTTTGAACATTTAGTCTTAACTTTGAACCTCTTTTTCAGAAATTTGGATAAAAAAATAAGGGTGTTCAAAGGCATTTGTCCATTTAAGTATAAGTTTAATATATATGGTCCATGAATTCCATCTGACATTTTGTACAGAGGGTAAATTACACCATTCACCAAAAGCATGTCTTTTTTAAAAAACCAACAAAATACTTCACTTAACTTAAATAGAAGAATATCAAGAATTAATAGAAATTTAAAATCATCTCTCAAACCTAGACTTTCAATGTCATTTTCAGGCTTTAGAACAGCAGCAACTAATCGCAATGTTTTAGCCTACACATATTCATAATTACAATGTTTTAGCCTACACATATTCATAATTACAATGTTTTAGCCTACACATATTCATAATTAAAATGTTTTGAGCCTATACATAATCATATGCTAAAATGTTGATGAAGGTTGAAACTGTAATATCAAACTTATAGTTTTAACAAGAATCTTTATACTGTGTTGATTAAGACATGCTATCCATTGCATCTAGCTGTTTTGTACCCAGTGCCACTGTGTCACATGATCATTAAAAAAAACTTCAGGCATTAAAATCATACAACAAACATTTTTTTAAAGTATCCAGTGAACTTGGTAGTATCTACTGAATCTAGTGAACAGTGCAAAAGTTTTGAAAAGACCTGATTTTACTTATGATTATTCAAAACTTTTTTTTTTTATTTTTTTTTATATATATTATCAAAATAGAGTCAGAATAAATTATTACTACTTACTAAATACTTAATTGATGGTGATGAAAGGTTCCTTCAATGACTAAACTAACAAAAACTTTAATGTTTTATTAGAAACAAATTTTAGGAAACTTGTAGCCTAGCTTATGAAATATTAGTCGCTCACACTCTATTTGAAGGGTGCATTTAAGATCAATGAGCAATTCGATAATTTTGGTTTTCTTTCTTCTCAGCAGTAAATTTTTTGTCTGTTGAAAAAAATTTTGGTGATTTATAAAATATCTTTTTGGTATTATCGAGTGACTGATAAATGTTTCAATAATTAGGATATTCTTGTTGTATTACCAGAAAGATATTGCCTTTACGATTGCATATTTTTTCAATGTATTGAATTCATTTACTAATAGTAGTGTTTACAATATCAAGTCTGGCTAACAGAGCCAAATGTTGATTAATTAAATTACATTTTTAAATGTACATAAAGTATTAAGTAAAAAACCTGTTTTAAATATAAATAATTTATAGATGATAATTGTGACAAAAAAAATAAAAATAAAATTGCATTTTTCTATATTTCTATATTTCTTTTTATGAGGAGATTTTCAAATCTATAACACATACACACAGACTCTACTGAACAACATAAACAGCACAGACTTACACATTACACCTATACACCCTTATGCACATACAGCCTTTTTACATCGTTTCCATGCTTTTTATTCTTTTATTAGATAAACTATCTTTGTTTGAACTCATTCTTATTTAGATAATATTTTCTTTTAATAGATAGTATGTGGTTGTAATGTAGATATAGATTTGTATGTCATGTACATGTGGTTATCATGTGTGATTGAGTTTTAATTTTAGGGTTCATATACATTCAATTTTGTATTGTAGCTTATATATATATATAAGAGCGATTGTTTTTAACTAGAGGCTTTCGAAGTGTTTTGTTGATGGACATCTTTTCAATGTTGTTTTGTTATTGTCTCAAAATTACATTTAATTCAGACCATACAGATAGCTTTACTTTTTGGAAATTTCAATTTAGATATGGTCTCAAAGTTACTTTTAATACGAACCATAGAGAAAGCTTTACTTTTTGGAAATTTTGATTTAGATATGGTCTCAAAGTTACTTTTAATTTGGACCGTAGAGAAAACTTTACTTCTAAACAATATTTTTTCCTGCTTCATACATCTTTTTTATATCACAACTTATATTATTGTTATATCATCCAAAAATAACTTTTTAAGTACTTATTTGGCTAAAATTTATCTGGTCTTATTTTAGTATTTAGTTAATCTTATTACAATATTTTTAATATATTATTTATCCGCTGATTTTCATATTATTACTATTATCAAGGAACTTTTATGCTATATTATCTTACATTCATTACTCAGCTTTGTTTTAATTTCCACACGCACAATTTTCGTCTTTTATTATTATTCAGAGAATTTCTTTTATCTTCCACCACATGTTTAAATCTTAACATATTTGCAGGCAATATAAATATATATATATATATATATATATATATATATATATATATATACATATATATATATATTTCTACTACCATATATTACTTGATTTTTAGTAATGATTTTAAGTTGCGTCGGTTATTCATTTTCTTACACTTTAGATTGGTTAACAAAATTCAAATGAAGTATCTATGATAGCGTTAGAGTTTTTTTGAAGACACTATTGTGTTTTATTTAATTTTAAAAGAGTTTTTAATAGGGTATATTGCTATTTGATTGTTTTTGGTTTATTTATGCTAGAAGTACCTATTTGGATTGAGTTAGGGGAAGATTTATTAGTATTTTCTGTTTGCATACTTAAATTGCTTTAGTTTTGTTCCGGTGTTTTTATTAGAATTTTAATTTATTGTGCTTAGTGTTTTCTACCGGTGGTATGGTAAGTGGTTTATTTAGTTATTTTTATTTATATTGTATAGTAAATCTACACTTTTTACGTCATCTCATCAAAAAATATCAGTGTTATACAAAGTTGGATATGGTTGGGTTTTGGCTATTTGTAGTGAGTCCTTTTTTACTGCAGTATGGATCAGGCGTAAGTCGCGGGGTAAAACATAAGTTTGTCTGACAAGATAAACTAATTAGTGCTGATCCTCATCAAAACGCCAGTAATAATAGACGCAACTCTGGGGAGATGTTTATTACTTAATCACTACACAAATTATGTGTACACATTAGCATTAATGTTTTTTTTCCATTCTGAGGCCTTTCATTGTTGTATGCTTTCTAGTTTTGTAATCAAATTTTTGTTATGTTTATTTTTTGTTTAGTGACTTATTTTTTGTATATCTTCGTTAATATTAATGTTTATAAAACAATTTACTGTTTATTATTATTGTTAGTGCTGTTTAGGTGCATTGTCTGTCTTATCTATTTTTTAAATATTCCTCTATTAATCTTTATTTTTGTCTTGACATCTGTCAAAATATGCTTTGTTCGATAAATAGTTCTCTTTTATTCTAATGTACTTCATTTCTTCCCTCAGGCGTTCACTGCTCGTGTGTGACCATTCGGCGAATTTTATATGCCAATGTTTTAAAATAATATATAGATGATTATTGTGACAAAAAAAATAAAAATAAGTTTGCATTTTTCAAGTTATTTTAATAGTTTGTCACATTAAAAATGTGACAAACTATTAAAATAAATGATTAATTCAATAAGCTTCAAAGTATCAAACAATTAAAAAAATAGTTTTTGAATAATAAACAATTAATTGGTGCTGAATTTCATTGTATTCAACAGATAGAAAAAAGTATTTAAGATCAATTACAGGAGAAACTACAGTACAAAAAAATTTTTTTTCGCCATGCTCTGGGTGCCTATCACACACATAATCAAGACATTGGTTTCTTCATCAGTTCAGTCAAGACTTATGTAAAAAATCTTTTATTCAATGTAAAAACAATAAGTATATTAGAAAAGCAACTTAAAGTATAAAGCACCTTGATAAATGCAGATATCGTCAAACCTTATGAATTCACCATTTCCATAAAGATTAAACTAAATATAAATACAAAACTTCTTTAATAAAATCTTAAAATCAGCTTTATATATCATAACATGGTATATGAACTGTATATACCACATCATTAACTATAAATTACATATCAAACTAAATGAAGTTATAATTAAAGGATGAATTTAGCTGTTTTCAAAAAACAAACACAATGAAAATAAGTTTACTATGCAATTTTTTAAGACTTTTTTATAAACCTAATGGTATAAAGATAGCATTTTGTATTGTTCCTCAAATAGATCAACCATTATGATCCAAAATTATATTTCAACTAAGGCAAGATTTTATAAACTTTATATATGGATCCTATATTATGAGGAAAAAGAAGATTGTTTTTAAATAGATGTACTTGAACAAGTAACACTAACAACATACATTATAACACTAACAACATACTTGTAACACTAACAACATACATTATAAAATGAATTTAATGCTTATAACATTATAAGCATTAAATTCATTTTATAATGTATGTTGTTAGTGTTACAACCCTAGTAGAAAAACTAACTACATTTTGTGATTTTCTGTTAATGAATTTACATCATTTTTCACTTTCATTGTCTTTTGTTTTTTTTGCCATTTGTTTGGTAAACTTTAAAGCCCAAACCTCATGTTAATATATCATGTTAATATATTCAGACAAACTTAAAAGTATTTTTTAGGGATTGTTCCATGAGTAAATTTATTTATGTAAAGCTGAAATAACTATCTAATCAAATACTCAACATTTAAAAAACACAACTCTACTGATTCCCATTAAATAAAAGTTTTTGAAAAGTTTTACCTCAACTGTAAATGAAAAAAAATATACAAAAAATGAAATAAAATTTTTGGACTTTTTTTTCTGCTACTTTTATGTATAAAATAACTTCAGAAAAACAAGAATATTTTATAAGAGTTCTACTACAATTACATCCATAAGTGATTATTTGAACACTCAAAATAAAAAAATGTTCATCATCCTTTCTAAGAATAATACACTTTAACTCACAATCTGCTGTTTTAAAATAACTTTAAAATATATAATAAACTTTATTAAGCAATAGACTTTTTTTTCTTTTTTAAATAATTTACTCTCAACAGCGCTGCAAGCAACCTAAAAGTTGTACTGTTTTAAAACACTGTTTAAGTTTGGAGTTAGGAGAACACAAATTGTTAAGGAACAAGAAAAGAGTTGACAGACAATTTAAAAAAACTGTAAATTGTTTGAGCCAGGAAAAAAGGATGATTGATGAGAATTCTAAAGCATTGATGTACAAACAAACTAAACAAAAAAACTAGAAGAACATGGTTATAAATGCAACAGCCTGTTTGAGCAGGAACCATGATACCAATTATAGAAAACAGAAAGTGGTGCAACCTTTTGATGATAATGCAGAGGCTCAGTTTGGCAGCTAAAGCAGGTTCAACAACATTTGCATTATATTTTAGACCTTTCCTAGAAGAGAAAGGCCATTATTAGAAAAACCAGCACAAATATGACAACGATATTTCCATTCCATAGGAATAATAAGAGAATCTGTAATAAAAAAACAAAAACATGAAAAAGAGAAACAACTTCAGCAAATGCTAACTTTGCAATAGATATTTTATATGGTTTCCATTAATGAATGATAATCCAAGAGGACATTAAGTAGTGGACTGAGTAAGAGTGTTCCTATTCATTAATAAAGGAAAATCAACAACATGGCAACAAGAGTTATCAATAGGAAACAAGTCAATTTTGTTTAAAATTCACCATCTCAACCCTGTCAAAGGAAAGACCACACTCATAGCCAGCTGTTCTAAGTAATCAAATTTTTCTTTACTTATAACAGACAGCATTATCATTAAGAACAGACAGCATTATCATTAAGAACAGACAGCATTATTATTAAGAACAGACAGTATTATCAAACATTATAATTATAACTGGCTTATCATTATTAAATTGTTTAGAGAGCAATCAAGATTTTCTGGACATCACTATAGTAAGAATATGTTGTCTGAACTACAAACAGTAGATGAGCTTAGAGAGAAATAACTCAAGTAGTTGAAGTCAGAGTAATTTAGAAGGATAACAATTGATTAACTATGGATAGATTGACTTTGCTTGAAAATTGTTCTTTTGAAAAAAAAGTGGTGCTACTGTTGCATAAATTTTTTTACACACACAATACAGAACGCTTGTATGAAAAAACTTATCTTTAGTTGTTAATTATAACCATATAATTATTATTATTACCTTTGTGTACTTTAAGTAATTAATAAATTAGTTTAACATTATTTTTTAGTTTTTAAGTATTATTTTTAGCAACCTGTTTTCAGACTTTTATATTGTTACTTTGAACTATTTGTCACTTAATAGAAACACTCATTAAATATGCGTAATATATATATATATATATATATATATATATATATATATATATATATATATATATATATATATATATATATATATATATATATATAAATAGATAGATAGATAGATAGATAGATAGATAGATGTAGATATAGATATTCTCCGGCTTTATTTTACTCCTCAAAATAAACAAAATTTATGTAAACAGTTATAATGTTAACTTCTAAATTTATTAGCAATAATAACTTTTGCTGATAGATAAAAAAGAAAGTGCTTGGTCAATATATTCAGAAATAAAATTAAAAAGAGTACAGTCTAGGTAAGCTAGGTGAGAAGGAGAAGAATAAATTAAACAAAAGGAAGGTGATTAAGTCAAGAAGTGCTAAACGAAAACATATAAAAGAATAATCAGAGGATTCAAACCTAATACAATGACAAATAGTATAAAAACTAATATACAAATATATGCCCAAGTCTTTCCCAGGTCTTTTCGCAGATCTTTCTAAATCAAAGGATAACAGCCATCAACACTTAAATCCAAAGATAAAACTTTAACTTCAGCTAAATCTTACTTAGTCTGACTAAGAGCAAGTAAGTCAGAAGTTCAAAAGAATACTAACATACATTGACATATGTTTACATACAATCTAATTAAATGTTTACAAACAATCTGACATTTTGTTTTTTAAATTTTTATCACGTTAAAATAAAAATTACATTATTAACTTTAAAAATAATGTAATTTCTTATTTTGATGTGTTAAGAATTTTCTTAATTTAATTAATATGGAAAAATTTTACTGCCTACACTCAATGCCATGCTAGTCAATATTGCAATAGTATTACACTTAAAGGGTAAAAAGTCTTAAACTCTATTCCAGCTTCTAGTCCAGCTCAATTCTTAGAGATCATAAAAATTTGGTAAGGGATGTGTGTAGTGTAAATTTTTGTACAATCAAATAAAAAGACATACAAATATACATTTTTGTATGCACATATATTAAAATAAACATATACAAGATGCTTAAATAGAATGCCAAACAGATAAAAATAACACAAAACAGATAAAAAAAGTTCACTTCACACAAAACAGACTCAGGGCATAATCAAAAATCATTTGCAAAGATAAAAAAAAAAAAAAAAAAATCAGTAGACAATTCCAATACTTAAAAAAAAAGATAAAGCAATAAGTATGATATATTATGATAATATTGTAATAGAGGTCTGGTGTCAAGTATAAGTATTTTTTAGCATTTTTTAGGTATGCAAATACCTGGTTATTAATTTCAAGGTTTTCTCTACATTATGAATGTTTCCTTTTTGATTATAAATATGTTGATAGATGGTTATAATCTAAATATATATACTAAATATATATACAATATATAAACTTTATATTTATACTTTTAGGTCAAGCTCAGTGTTTGTGGTTTACCATGTTCTTATTTTACCTCTTTAAGCAATCACATTGCTCTCATTCATCTGCTCTTGCTTATGGTATGGGCTTTCAGTATTTCTGTTGTTAGCTTTTATTAAAATGCTTTCTAGTTTAGCATTTTTTTGATTAACTATTTTTATGATTAAATATTTTTGTCATTATTTTAAAGAACATTTATGTGGTATAATCAGAGGATTCAAACCTAATACAATGACAAATAGTATAAAAACTAATATACAAATATATGCTCAAGTCTTTCCCAGGTCTTTTCGCAGATCTTTCTAAATCAAAGGATAACAGCATCAACACTTAAATCCAAAGATAAAACTTTAACTTCAGCTAAATCTTACTTAGTCTGACTAAGAGCAAGTAAGTCAGAAGTTCAAAAGAATACTAACATACATTGACATATGTTTACATACAATCTAATTAAATGTTTACAAACAATCTGACATTTTGTTTTTTAAATTTTTATCACATTAAAATCGTTTTATATTACTATACCTATATTGTGAATGCTCTGTTTTTGCTCAGTGCATACCAACAAAAACAGAGTTATAATGAGTGCTTATAATGAGTCTTATAATGAGTCTACATCGTTATAATGAGTCTACATCGAATATCAGGAAACAAAAATGACCTCAAAAAATAAGAATAAAAACATAATAGAGATTTCACCATTCTTTGAACCTCAATTCACCTATTTACAGCGCAATGGGATACAGTATCTCTAGATTGAGACAGGATTTTATTTAATTAGTCAATAAAAAGTAATTTTCAATCATCACATGAATGTCAAACAATTATTTTAAATGGTGATTTCAAAAGTTTTTACATATTTAAAAGTGTTGAATTGTTTATATATATAGTTTATTTTTCTACATGTTAAAAGGTGTTGCATTGTTTATATGTATAGCTTATAACTACATGTTAAACGTTTCAAAACCAATTTTATAGTTTAACACAATAAATTTCAAGAAATAAACAACTTACACTAAAACCAGGCGAAGTAAGAGGATATCTTGCATTTAAAACAACCCAATTGACTGTATATGAGCTATTTGTAAGAACACTTAAATAATTATAAAAAACTCTGTTGGTATTTGCCACTCCAAAATCTATAAAAATATAGAGAACCTATAACAACAACAATAGTGATATAGCCATAAAAAATAATTTCTCACTCTTAAATCTCAAATGTATTTAAAAAAAATATTATTTAGAAGTAAAGAAAAGTTACTAAAAATATTGAAGATTTTATGTTTTGTTCAAGTGTAAACTGCAGAACAAAAGCCTTTTTAAAATTTAATACACACATAATATTCAGAAATTACAGTCAAAATTCAAAAATTCAAACAAAACAGAGAAATTACACAATCTTTTAAAAGATCTAATTGATTGTTATGAGTATTATGTTATATGTATTGCAAGATTACCTATAGCTAAGTACGAAATTATAAACCAATCCAATTTGTGAACAAGTAACATGTGACATATACTGTTTAAGACAAATGGAGCTGAGAAAATTAGAAGAATTTGATTACAGTGCAACAGTTGTGAGGTTAAACTGTATAATAAAACATCAAAACAAAAGAAAAGGATGATATGAAGAATGTTATTGAGACAATAGATAGGGAAAACATGAAAGGCAAGGATGCAATTATGAATTATGGAAAGAGTAATAACAAAATGCAAAAATTAACACAATATTTTGATTTTTTCAAAAAGAATTTAACAATTGAAGCAAGCTAAATCAGAAAATTAAAATTATATACAAAATAAATTAACAAATTATAAAAAGAAATATAATGAATACAAAAGAAAAAATATAAAAATAATAAAAATAAAAGTAAATCTTACAATATGTTCCCTTTGTAAAGAAATACCCAATTGTTAAATAAAGATCAAAATTTTTTATATCATTATATGAGGTTGCAGGAACATCAATACGAAATGAACCAACATCTCCATAAACATATCCAGGACCATTGCCTTAATAAAAAAAGAAAAAGCAAGCTTAACTTGTGCAAAAATACATACATTTGTATCACAGTATTGACTAATGTTAATTTCTACAAATTAATTCATTATTGAAATAATTTGTAGAACTTGACAAACTTTGATTTTAAAATTAAACTTTATCATTTTCATTAAGGCTTTTTCAAGACCACATATTTTTAATGTGTCCTAGTATTTTTGAAAGGGATACCAACCAAAACCTCAAAAGGAACAGAATAAAGAACTAAATTGGAAAAAATAAAATTTTATTATAAGTTGAAAAAGTAAAGAATAAAAATAAAAACTTTTTTTTTCGAATATTTTTACAGACATTATTTTTTCTTTGTGAAAATAATGTTTTCAAATTCAGTTTGTTCACATTATTAAAACAAATATTTAAATATGTTGAAGAAATTCTTTACAGATATTAAGGTGCTATATATAAAAGGTCCTGGAGCCTGAAGAAGTTATTTAATTAGAAAAGACTTATTTCTTTAATTTTGCTTTTTTTTTAATTTTCTTTCGATTAAAACAATAGGGAACAGTTTGTAACCGCAATAAATATATATATATATATATATATATATATATATATTAAGGCGGGTCATACTTTTTTTTTTGTGTGGCTATAGCATAAAAAGTTGTTCTATTGGTCCAAAATCTAGGGACCATAAGATTTTTTAAATTTTAAGCTCAGTAAGTACTTGCAACTTGTAGTTGAAAATGTGGAAATAATGTGAAAACGTATATCAATTTTATAAAGGCATATTCTTATTAGTGTTCACTGCGTTTAGTTTATATTACATTCGCTGGTACATGAAATGAGATTAGATAAGTCTAAGTAACCATAAATTAATCATACATTACCTTAACTCAACCAAAAGTAATCCTAGCATATCGTAAATTTACCCTCATCAAACTCTGTATTACGGTAATATATGTGTTTAACATGTTCTGTTTTATATTTTAGATTGTTTAAAAAAAGTGGTAATTGATTCTTGCTACAACAGGGTTTATTTCAATCAGTTGTTTATAATCAATCTTTTCTAATTGTAATATGATATTGTTTGGACAAGTTGGTTTCCATTGTATTGAGTATTAATAAATGGCGTCCGTCAGCACAAGACTTGGGACTAAACACTCGGTTCTGGGGCAGCCTGCAGTTATAAAAAAAAATCAACTTCCTACATCTAGTGATGTTTACAGACTGTATGACTACTACTTAAAGCACAATAAATATGATTGTATGCAGAAGAGAGTGACAGCTGTAGCACATGAAGTTGTAAGTATCTACAACACTGCGAGTATCCCAGTAATTGACACAAAGAGTGTAGTCAATCGTATAAAGAAATTGATTGATAAAGTTAAGGGTCTTGCTAAATATCCCAGTTCTAAGAAGACATCCATCAACTACCAAGACTGTTTGAAATCATTACAAACTGTATTTGATATATGTACTTGTAAATATGTTGACAGCGGTATACAAGAGAATTCACAATGTATTTGTCCACTGTCGCATAAAATACCTCCAACAGAATGGTCTTTCTGGTTGGACCAAAAAACTGAAAGGAAAATGTGTATAGGTGCTATAGATATAAAAGCAACAGGTATGTTGCAAAAGAAAGAAATGAGAGCAGTCAAACGTTTAAAATTTGAGCCCAATCAGAAAATAAAATATGAGACAAAAATAAATTATATCTACAACAACATGAGTGATGATGCTGATGATGATGGTGGTGAGGACGTAGAACTTCAACTAAACATGGGTGATGAAGTTCTTGATTATGAAATTTCCAGTGGTGAATCTGATGATGGTGTTGCAGCACCCAGAAACATGAAACAATATCCGGAGTTGTGCAAAGCTTTGGACAGATGCAAGATTAGTAACAGAGAAGCTTGTCTTGTAGTGAATGCAGTGCTAAAAGATATGAAGCTATTTTTGGCAGAAACTGCAATAGATCCTGCAAAACTTAGACGTCAGAGAGGTCTTTGGCGGCAGAAACAAGTTTCTAAGCATGCTGCCGAGATGCAAGAACTAATTTGTATTGGATTTGATGGGAAGAAAGACTTAACTTTTGTTAAGGGTGTCTGGTATACGTAGAAGCATAAAGGAAGAACATTATGTTATTGTATCATTTCCAAACAATAACTACATTGATCATGTAATGCCAGAAACAGGTAAAGCAGTTGACGTTGCAAATGAGATATTATCGATAATTGCAAATACAAATTCAGCAAGTACGCTACTAGCAGTTGTTTGTGACAGTACAGTAACCAATACAGGCAAACGAAATGGTGTGATTCGAAAATTAGAGAAAGGCTTTGCAAGACCACTACAATGGCTTGTTTGCCTGTTGCATGCTAATGAACTACCATTTCGGAAATACATTTCTGCTATTGATAGAGGATGTACAAGAGGTCCTAGTAGTTCCAGTGGTGTAATTATGAGTGCGCTAGACTTTGACTCCAAGGATTTACCAATCTCAAAGTTTAAAGCTATGTTAGGAAAAGTGGTTGAGATTAATGATGAGGTTAAGAACAGTCTAAGTATAGATCAAATATATCTTCTTAGAGCATGCTTAGCAGTGCAGCAAGGTTATACAAATAGTGATGAAATTAGGTCTTTACAGAACGCAATGCCAGGAAATTTAAACCATGCTAGGTGGCTGACAAAAGCCAACAGAATTTTGAGATTGTATATGTCAAAAGAAGTCTGTTCCCCATCACTATACAAAATTGTACGCTTTATAGTAAATGTTTACGCTCCTTCATTGTTCAATATCAAGAGTCATCCTTCTTGCGCTGATGGTGCAAAGAACTTTTTTTACTTGCTGAAGCAGTGTCATAAGCTTGGAGCAGAAGATTGGAAAATATTAGAGCCTGTGTTGCAGAACAACAACTACTTTGCCCACTCCGAAAACATTCTTCTTTCTGGTGTTTGTGACAATGATGATTCTGTGCGACATTTCTGTTGTGAAAAAATAATTAATTTAAGAAGTACTTCGTGTAGTTCTTCTGTGCGTGTTTTTGATAAGTCAAGTATCAAGCTAAACGCCAATGCTTTGACTTACGTTGATATGACTGGACTACAGCTAACCTCACACCACCACCGTTGCTAGCAGCTATTGAAAGTGAAAAACTTCAACACTGTCAGTTTGATTTCATTTTTGGTATACCCTGTCACTCTCAGGCAGTTGAGCGTGCTATCCAAGATATCTCTGCAGCAAGCTCAACCGTTTTTGGGCATGAATCGCGACATGGAATGATTTTACAGTGTACTGCATCAAGAACAGAACTACCTAGTGTTAGCTGTAAATCAGACTTTTTGTAAATTACGTTTGATTATATTGTTTCATTGAACTAATAATATCTAGAACTTCACCATTTAAGTGAATTTTATGTTTCGACGTCGATAACACCCCCTTATCGTTGACAGGGCCGCAATTAAGGGGGTGCATCTTTTTTTTTAACTTTTTTTTATAGTAAGCAAAAAATGCTTATAAAACCCCCAAAAAAATACTTTTTTGCGCTAGCCATGGATATGGCCTTTGTATCATATTATCATATATGCTTGATGAATTTCTTATATTTTTAGCTATAAGCCATTAAAGGGTAAATCTTTGCGGTAAAGTTGCAAGTACAAGACACCTGTTGTTTTAAATGTTTTTGGCCTTTTTACAATAAGTAGCACCTA
>NC_088920.1:35020000-35185000 GCF_038396675.1 Hydra vulgaris
AGTGGGTGAGAAACTGCTGCAACAATCCTGCATGAATTACTTACATCAAATCTCAACTTCTTTTCAAAACGAATTTTCATTTTTGCTAACATTGTTGCAGCAAATAATTTAGCATATTTTAACTGGCAATTTTGAAACGCTTCCAATTTCACTTGTTAGCTATGCAAATGTGGAAACACATGACCATAATAAACATTATCTCCTTGTAAAGTATCTAATGTTCTAGCAACAGGCTTCATTACCATGACATATTCTTGCAGGCTTACTATTTCTTGCTTTTTAAATTTCTCAATGCATTGCATATATTTTTAAGGCTGTCACATAATTCAAGTAATCGCTTGATAGCATAGTACTGAGAATTCCAGCGTATTGGCACGGGACAGAGTATTGCTTTGTCTGTAATATGTGACACATCATTTGATGCTTTACTACTTCGTCGAGTTGCATTCCATATTAAAGTGCATTTTGCAAGAGCTGCACGGTAAATGCGCTTAAACACACTATCTGTATCACATGCTTTGTTAGCATCATTAGTTGCCAACAGATTCAGCGAATGGCTGATACATGTTTCTTGAGATGGCAAAGAAATTCTCTCAGCTAAGGAATCATCATTATCAACATCATCATCATCATCATTTTTTGATGAAAATGAAAGAATGTCTCCAATATTAATTACATCAACTTCAAAATCATTAACTGCATCCTCTTCCATGTCCTCTTGCTCTTCAGATCTATTAGGTGTGATAGTCATACTTACACTAGTTGCTGCAGCAACTAGTGTAGTTGACTTTTCAAAAAATTCTCTAAATGCTTTTCCAAAATTTGACACATTGTCGGTGACAGTTGCTGAGATTTTTTCTACGTTAAGGTCATATTGACAATGAATTTGAGAAATCATTGCAGCAATTGTGTTATGTGTGACTACTATAAAATCAACGGCAAGCAAGGGATACTGATGCTTGTGAAACCGAACTAGATTTGTTTAGGGACATTTCAATGAAGTATGCAGTCATGCCAAAATAACTTTTTCTATTCAATGACCATATATCAACAGTTGTGCAAACAAATGATGCTTCTTTCAGATTGCTTCTTATTTTTTCATGCATCTTAAAAAGCTTTGAATTTAAACGTTTGTTAAGAGTCTTGCGACACAGGATGCTTACATATGAATGAAACACTTAGGAATGAATCCACGAAGCAGTCAATGAAAAGCTGGTTTTTCAATGGTAGCCAAAGGACGCATCTCTTCTGCAATGATATTCACAATTAAGTTGTCAGTTTCTTCTTGCGATATAATACAACATCGTGCTGATAATTCTGATACTGCTTCATGGTAAGTAGTTTGTTTAAACTTTTTTATAGCAGGGCCTTCCTCAGCCGTTCTTATGTAACTTAGTCTCCAAAGCGATTCTTGTGCAAGTTACAGTAAACATAAAACCTTTTAAAAGTTAAGTTTTTACTCTGCTGTAACTGAGTAAGTATTGTAAATTTCGATTAATATTAATTTATACTGCAACATTGAATAACTGCTTGTTAATAATCAATTGCATATTGTTCAGAAAAGATAAATAGACTAATTTAACTAATACCGAATTGAAAATTACCTTCAAATGCTTAACAAAGTTTGATGTTGATGCCAGCGTGCCCAATAATGGCTTTGAATTACGTACACATAATAAGCATATTGCTGATATTTTATTACTTTTTTTTGATCTGATGATTTTGAAAAAGGTACCATCTACAATGGCTGGTAAAATTTTATTATTTTCTTGATTTTCATTTACTTATTCAAAAGTCTTTTTATTTTCGCTGTTACCTGCAGCCATCTTTAATTTAAAAAAGCTCCCACTATATAATTTAATAATTACCCTAATGAAACCAAGGTAAATATATAAAACAAGAAATAATTCAGAATAAATAGTGGCTAAGTGACACTTCAGAATAAATGTGCATTGCAAAGGCTTTAAGCAGTATTTGAACTATAAGTTTTTTCAATAAGTATTTTCAATGAGTATAAAATAAAAAGTATTTTAAATACATATATGAAATACTTCCAACAAAAGTATTTAAAATACAAGTACAAATACAGTGATAGTACTTAAAACAGTATTTTAAATACTCGATATTTAAAATACTCCCAGCACTGTATATAAGTATACATATATATATATATATATATATATATATATATATATATATATATATATATATATATATATATATATATATATATATATATATATACAATATATATATATATATATATATATATATATATATATATATATATATATATATATATATGTATATATATTGTATATATATATATATATATATATATATATATATATATATATACATATATATATATATATATATATATATATATATATATATATATATATATATATGTATATATATATATATATATATATATATATATATATATATATATATATATATATATGTATTATATATATATATATATATATATAATATATTATTTGATATATTATATTGTATATATATAATATATATATATATATAATATATATGATATATATATTATAATATATATATATTATATATATATATATATATATATATATAAATATATATATATATTATATATATATATATATATATATATATATGTATATATATATATATATATATATAAATATATATATATATATATATATATTTATATATATGTATATATATATATATATATATATAAATATATAAATAGATGCAAAAAAACGTGTTTTTTTGCTATCGTGTTTGTCTCACCCAAAAAAGCGTGTTTTTTTGTTTTTTTTGGGGTTTTTTTGGTTTTTTTGAAGATTTTTTGTTTTTTTTGCAGTTTTTTTGGTTTTTACAGATCCTTATAGTGTTTTTTTTTTACCTAATTTTAACTTTTTTTAAATGTTTCCAATTTATCTAAAATGTTTCTATTTAGTTTTGTTTAAAATTAATTTATAAAAGCATAAACAGGGTTCACAAAAGAGTTAAATTAACGATTTTTTTATTGCTAAAATGGTTAACAAACTATTTGTTCTTTTCAAAATTTGAATTCAAAAATTGATAAGAAACAATTCTATTTTAAGTTTTTTAATCTAAAACAACATTCTTGGTCAAGTGACTCAAATTCTTGTTAAGGTGACTCTTCATTCGAAACATTTATTGATTCGTGAGATTTATCTGAAATATTTATTAGTTCTTTAGACAGAATTGGTTATTGTGTTGCACAGATATCCATTGCTTCAAGTTTGAAATTTTGCGATACAAACTCTAATTTTGCTGCTCTTTCATTTGTTAATCTGTTTCTTTTGGCACTGTGAATATTTGCATAACTGCTAAAACTTCTTTTAGCAGTTATGCAAACCCCCAGTGAGGCTAGACTACTCTATTATTACTACTCATTAGTATGTTCTAATCAAACAACTAAGTGATGTGACTATTTTGATTAGAAAACTGTTTAATTAATGCTTACAATACCTTATAATGGCTATAAAATAATTTCATAATTCAGTAATATTATTAAAAAACTACTAATAATAATTGTATCACTGAAAATTTACTTTACTAAAAATTATGATAAACTGGAACATTAGGTATTTTCAAAACAAAAATATATCATCATTAATAATCTTATGTTTCAAAACTATTAACATAAAGGTATAAAATTAAAAAATAAAAATACTACAACACACTTATGCAATATTATTTATAACATGATTGAAAATACTATTTCCGCTTTCTGAAAGTAAATGTTGACAAATTTAATTTATTTGCAAATGCAGAAATAAAACTAAAAAACAAAAAACATAAAATAAAATTGCAAAATTAAAAAAAAATTAAAACTATGCAAAACTTATACAATACATATAAATTCTGCGTTGCAGTGTTACTTCATTTATAAATTAAAAACTTTATTTATAAATTATAAAGTTCTCATTCATTCTACAAATTACAATAATTAGTTTTTATTCATTCTTTTGAAAAATTTGTTAACGTTAAGGAAAAATAGTTTTGAACTTAAAAAACATATCTACATAAAAAAACAAACAAAAACAGACCCTTTACTTATGTTGTCTTTGTATTTTATAAAAAAAATGTTTCTTTAAATAATTTTTTTAATTTTATTTTAGCTTAATATAAGTAAGTTATTGAAGAAAAATTATTAAAGTTATTTGATGAACATTTGAAGAACTTGTAAAACAAGACAGATAAATTGTATGTTAAATAGAAGAATGACAAAGTCTTTTAATAAATATCTCCTAAAAACACACTGTTGAGGTGATATTTATTTAAATGTTAAAGTTCAAGGTGTTAAAGTAGTTAGTTAAAAAAATACACACACACAAAAAAAGGAGGGGGGATCTGCTACTTGAAGAACTTTAGGCAATTCTAATAAAATCATATGTTAAATAAAAGAATGAAAACTCTCCTTTAATAAATAAGACCTAAAAACAAATTTTTAAAATTATTAGTGTTGAAAATAAGAAAAATAGTAATTAAAAAAAAAAACAAAAAAACCAAAAAACGAAGCAGTTTATTTTTTTGGCAAAAAAAACAGGTTTTTTGGCAAAAAAACAGGTTTTTTGGCAAAAAAACAAGAACCAAAAAAACGACTCACATCTCTACATACATACATACATATATACATTTATATGTAATTAAACAAACAATTTAATAAATAATAAACTTTTTTAATGGGTAATAATACCCATTAAAAAAGTTTATGGAAAAGTTATTACAATAAAACTTACTTGGATTAAAAGAACTTTTCGGAAGTCTAGCACTTGGATTATCTATACTTTTGTTAAAACTTGATATTTGATAGTTGCAATTCTGTTTATTAAAGGAACATGCTACTATACGATTAACAAACCCACCTTGAGAAAAAGTATATAATAAGTCAGATTTATTAATATATATATATATATATATATATATATATATATATATATATATATATATATATATATATATATATATATATATATATATATATATATATATATATATATATATATATATATATATATATATATATATATAAGTACTGGCCAAAATTATACCACAAATGTAAATTAAAAATTGAATGATAAAAATTCAACGGAGGGTTGAATGAAAAGTTGTAATTATTTTTTTTAACTGAAAAATAACATTTTACTTTTTACAAAAATGAATGAAAATTGAAAATAATTCAAATTTAAATATTCAAATTTTTTTTTAATTTTCATTCAAAAATGAATGAAAATTGAAAATAATTCATTAATTTAAAGTTAACATGTTTTAAAGTTCACTTAGGAATAATACAAAAAAATAAGCAGGTCAAAATTATAGCACATAGTACTAATTTTAGATAAAAAAAACATTAGAATTTGATTTAATATGAAGAAATAATAGATCCTTTAGCTCTAAAAATTCGAGAAATATGATCTGGAACAGAATTTACCAATTTAATCTAAAGATCAATTGAAGTCTTGTCCCAAATGTCTTGAATTGCATCCTTAAATCATTTGTGCTTTTGGCCAATAATTGACCGAAGATTTTCGATCAGATTTGCATCTAATAAAGTGGATGGTCATTCTAGGAGCTGCATATTCTTTGTTGCAAGCCATTCCAGAGTTTTTTTGCTTTGTGACACAATGTGTTGTCTTGCATAAAATAACAATCATCAGCTTCAGAATCAAAAAGTGTCAATTTAGTCAGGTAATTCAGCAATAATTTCTAAATAATGAGAAGCATTCAAACAACCTTCATAAAACTTCAATAAACCTATTTTATTTTCAGAAAAACATTCCCATACAGAAAAAGTTCCACCATCACTTTGTGCTTTTGTTGTAAAATTAAATGGTATATCTTTTTCAATAGGAAGATGACGTACAAACTTGTGATTCTTTTTATTATGACTTCAAAATGTGATTTGCCACTAAATATTACATGATGCCATTGATTTTGAGTCCAATCAACATTTATTTTTCTGAATCTTATTTCGATAACAATGTTGTTTCTGTGTGTAACTTTTCAACCCTTTTTCTAACAAACGACAATTAACTGTACTTGCACTAGTAGTTTTTTCTTTTGCAGCATTCAACTCCATAGCAATTTTTCTACTTGAATCAGTATGATTCAAATGGAAAACTTGCTATGGAGTTAAACAGTACAGTCTTCTGTAGAATTAGTGCATATACGATGTCCTTGACCTGGTTGATTTTTAATTGGTAAATTGAATTTAATTTTATCAGCAAAATTGTAGACAAATTTTCTGGAACTTTTAGCACATTTAACAATATCAGCAATACTAAATTGCTGTTGAAGTAAATTTTTTACAAGTTGTTACCGCTCAGAGCTTACTGCTTTGCAACCCATTGCATAAATATGTTTTAATTTTAAAATTACTGAAAAAACATTAAAAAATTGTAAGACTATTTTAGATAATTAACTATGATGCTAGTAGATAAATAAAATATCAAATGCGTCAATGTATTTAATCATACACACTGTCAAAATTACATTTGAATGTGTGCTATATATTTGACCAACATTTTTTGTATATGTGTGTAAAATTCTTCATTTCTAAAATGAATAATGAATAAAATCTTTAATTTTATGTGCACATTTTAAATGACTAATGTAAATACATTTCAAAAATACAGTACCTCTCAACAATATGATTACTGCATACAAAAATTTGATATGACTATCTTATTTTAAGAGGTTGTGCTATAATTCTGACCAGTACTTTTTAAATATTTATATGTGTGTGTGTGTGTAAATAAATTATTTTTTTGGCATTGCATTTATCACATTATTAATTTTATAGCTGTATGATTGTATTCAAGTATTATTCTATGATAAGCAACCATGGCACAATAGTAAGTTTTCCAAATTCAAGAACCTTGAGTTTTACACTTCCTCGAAGGATAGAAGACCAGAATCGTCTAGATAAATATCTTTTTAAAAAAAAGAATATCCCATTCTTAACTGAATAACTCTAAAACAAAAAAAGTTGTGACTTATTGAAAATAATCCAAAAGTAACCATTAAAGAGTCGAAAAAAACTTTTGCTTATTATTTCATCATTGTTTTACAAGTGAATGAACCAATTATGTTTAATTATGAAACATAACCCCAGTCAAATAAAAGAACCCTGAGATAAAGCTTGAATAAAGAATGTCATTCATGAAGAATTAGCATGAAAGAATTAATTAATAATACTAAACGTATATTAGGATTTTTTGAATACCTTCTTGTAAACTCATTTTTGAGGAAACATGTGATCATTAATAAAAATACTGCAGTATTTAATTATTCTGTTTTACTAACAGAATTATAAAAATATTTCAATCATAGTAAATTCCTGGATCCGTCACTGAACACAGCATCTATTCTACAAAAATAATTTGGGCAGCAGTACATTTTTGAGCTTGGGTATAAACCCACTTTTTAAAAGGATCTAGTTTTGAGTCACACAATGCAACCATCAATAGTGTTCTTCTAATAAATAAACATCTTGATCTTGTATGCCTCGACACATCCAAGCATATCTTAAAGTAACCAGACCATCTAATTACACTTATTTTACACAAAAATGATCATTTACATTTCACTTTCAAGTTTAACACTAGATCTGTAGCCTTTAAATTGTCTGAAAAACTTTAATTCTATTATACTACTACAAAAAGTAGACTACAAGAAATAAATAGACTACAAACTAATGACTAGATTAGGAGTTAAATGATATTTAATTTTTTTATTTTATTATCGAATAAACTATGATATATTAGTCTAATAACCTATACTTATAGAATTAAATATATAGATTATTTTATAAAAAATTTTTTTACTAATCGATCGTTCAATTTGCCTTTGGAATTTTTGTCACTTTTTGAAATTTTTAATAAGTTTTATAAATTTTTTTTAACTAGTTCAACAGTACAAAAAATTGGTTTAGGAAATTTTGATATGTCAATTTCTAGAGATACAGCTATTATAACATGAGGTTATAAAGGCCAAAAAAACAACGCCAAAAAAAAAAAACGCGTGATTAAGGGCGAAATGCGTAACTAAATAAACGTATTGCTGGACTAAATAAGCGCGAAACATTGGATTAGCATTAATGTTTCCCGCATTCCAATGACGTAATGATGTAATGACATCAGGCAATGATAAAACGTAAATATCGAAATAATTGTTAAAAAAATGAACTCTCAAGTAGAACATGTTCTGATAGATTTACAAAATTATTCAACTGAAATACCAATTGTTTTAGAAATAAATAGAAATAGAAATATTTTACATAACTTTAAATCTGCAGATGAAACTTTAGCATGGTGTAAAAGTTTAAAATACTTACACTATTCAATATTAAAGAAATAGAAAACTACAGAAAAAAAAGAAGCTAAAAGCAAAAATATTGCAATAAAAAAAAACATTTGAAAGAGGTAAAAGATTTAAATCTGAACGATATATATCATCCGATAGTAACTACACTTCGTATAACCTAACGGAGCACATTGCTCGTGCTGGAAATAGTGGTTATTGTAATCACGTGATGGCTTTATTATTTGAACTTGCAGTATATTCTTTAAATTTACTTGAATATGTACCTGAAGAGATTGCTTGTACAAGTAAATCAAGGCAATGGGGCATTCCAGGTCATAAAACTAAAACAATTAAAAATCCTGTTGTTTACAAATGTTCAAAAATTTGAATTTAAGCGTGGCATTAAGCCTACTTTATATGATCCAAGGCGAATAAAATGTAAAGAAGAAACTTTAAAAGGAAATATTAACAATCTAAAATCAAATGTTGCTTTTTTCAATAAAGATATTGGTATTGTTCATTGCTTACCTGACATTTTTAGTTTTACTAAAACATCATTTGGAAATTTTCCAATTGGTTCTCCTTTATCTTATCAACTCCAGATAAATGAGAGCTTTGAACTTATCACTAATATTGAAAAACTTAAAGCCATTTTTTTTAATGTGTCTAATACCCTACCTCCTTTACCTTTTGACTTTTATAATAAAAATCATTGCTATATACCTTACAATTGGGAGCTTAATGAGAAACAAAAGACTTTTTGTTATTAATAAAAGTATCTTCTGAACAAAGCAGAAAGTATGAAGCTGATACAGTTACACAAAATAAAAATCAGCTGTGGTTTAATCTAGGAAAACATCGCTTAACTTCAAGTATTTCTCATAAAATTTATATACGCAAAAGGCAATTTGAAACTCTTGCTCAACAGTTAATTAATAACTCACAAAAAGTTGACTTGCCTAAATTTGTTCAAGAGTCTTTAGACCACGGGCTTGCTTTTGAGCCGCATGCACGAGAGAAATATATTGATGTTTTAAAAAATAGATTAAATCGCAATGTTTCAGTTAGGACAACTGGAATTGTAATACAACCTAATTTATTTTGGTTATCTGCGAGTCCGGATGGTCTTGTATATGATGAAGAGGCTAAATATTATTATGGTTTAATTGAAATTAAATGTCCTAGAATGAAAAAGCACTTGTCTATTTCCGAATGTTTGAATGACAATGATTTTTATATTGGACTAGACAATGGACACCTATATTTAAAAAAAGATCAATATACTGGTTATTATACACAAATACAAATGGCTATGGGGTTAAGTAATTCTCAGTTTTGTGACTTTGTTGTGTACACATTTAAAGGAATTGCTATTATAAGAACACCTTTTGACCATCAGTTCTTTTTTGAATTAATTACAAAGTTAAATAATTTTTACATTAACTATTTTTTACCACATGTATTGGACAATAATGTAAATACCAAAGAAAGTATATCACCCTCTATATGTAAATAAATGTTTTCACTTTTGATTTTTAATGAGTGGTGGCAAAAAGTTACATAAAAGACAAGTTACTGTCCATAGTTGGTTAATTGAACCATGAAACACCAAAGGAATTTCATTACTTATTTAGTGAAATACTTTAATTCTTCGAATAGCACGTTCTACATGAATTCTCAATGATGCAATGGTTTGACTTTCTAAAGCATCTTCTTTACTTAGCTGTAGTTGTCCATTTAAAAAAGATGGTATATTTAATTTAACATTGATTGTGTTTAAATGGTCAGAAATGGTAAACCCACGATCAGCCATAACTGAATCATTTTTGTTCCAGACTTCTTTATTAAGGAAACCTGATCTTACAACAATTTCTTTGTCAGAAATAGCTCCATCATAAAGTTGACTTATAAAAGTTATTGCTCCTGAAGGAGAAATACCTAACAACCCTTTGTAAGTTACATGATGTTTATAACTAGAGAATAAAGAACTCTGGTGTCTCAGTGATGAAGGTTTCTGACAAAACAGTTCAGTACAATCAATAATGCATCTTGTTGATGGAAATGTCATCTTAAAGCTTTCTGGCATAAACTTATTAACTTGTTCGCGTGAAGGCCAAATAGGTACACTTCCCAAAGAAAAATATAGAAAGTTTGTCCATGTTATTAAATAACGAGATGTTGTTGATTTTGAAATTTTAAATAACCAAGATGTGTGCAAAATTGTAAATCCATTTTTTAGCCACACTAAAAACATAAATAACTGATTTTCTGTGTTTAATTTTGTTTTTGGACCAGTTTTTGCCTGATTACCTAACCTGATTGCCTAATCCTGAGTTGTGGTTTTTAACATTTTCACCATTTTTTCCTGGATTTAAAAACTTGTACAAATTAATATACTTCATGTTCAATGTCAGTATATTTTTGAAACAGTTTTGTCTGTTGACATATTTTCATAACTAAGTATATATTTACTTTTATATTGATTCAGTTGATTTTTTATTTTTTGATTTTTAGATTCTAAAATGCTTATTTGAGATTTCAACTCGTGTTTTTCTTTTTCCAGTAGATCAATTTTGTTTTGTAGTTCAACACAACATAAGCAAACTTTCTCAACCTCAAAATCAATTAGTAGTTCTCTATCGTTAGTTTTAAAATTGTCTTCATTTCTAGAAACGTTTTTAATATCAAAGTTTTCGATAAATTTTCTTTTTTTAGGCGAACATCGCTTTTGTACATCAACTTGTTTTTTAAATTCAAAAATAGATGGAAATGCTTCTTTTTTTAAAGATTTTCTATCAATATTGGATAAAAATTGAATGTCTTCATTTTTAAAATGAAGCTCGCATACTAGAGTCGTGTCCTTAATAACAAAATTATCATTACCACCTTTTCTTCTAAATTGAGAAATAATTTTTGCCCACTTATTTCGACGAGCAGTATTCTTGGGTATTTTAAAAAATCCAATTCCTGACTTTTTTTTTTTGAAAATCGTAGAATGAACTTTTCTTGGGTATTTTAAAAAATCCAATTCCTGACTTTTTTTTTGAAAATCGTAAAATGAACTTTTGCATTGTCGAATACAGCAATAAGCTCCACTTCCTCCTCCTTTATTTAATGTACAACAGGCAAAATCACTCATGTTAATTTGAAATAATTAAAACTACAATATTCTAATGTTTACGCTTTATGTCATTGCCTGATGTCATTACATCATTACGTCATTGGAATGCGGGATACGTCTATTTTGCTTGATGCACTGATGTTAATTTGCATTTATGCCAGTTCGCACTTATACCAGTTCTTGTAACTGATTTGCACTAATGCAGTTTGAATGCTTGCAAATAATTTTGGCGCACTAGTTGCTAGTTCGCACTTATAAAATGCTAGTTCGCACTTATAAAATTCGTTCTTAATCAGTCCTCCCGCCATTTACGCATGTTATTGTTATTCTAATTATATATTTACACTTTTTTTTATTTTCACTTCGCACTTATGCCAGTTTTTGCAACTGCTTCGAAGCAGTTGCAAAAATAGGCATAAGTGCAAAAATAATAATGCCTGAAAAGTACGACTGCTTCTGAAAACTTCCTCTCTCCCCCCCCCCCCCCTTTCTTCCTATATGAATGAAAATATTTTTAATTTATAAAATATTGTATAAATTACGAAATATTTCTTAAAGTAGAACGTGCATACTTTTAAATTTGATCATACTCTACTTCCCCTCCCTCCTAACCCGCCCCTCCCCCACATTACTTTATTGAACGCAATTTGCAGATCTCTCCTTCCCTAATCTTCCATAGATACTTTATAGGATCCCAAAACAGTGATGGATCTAGCATTCTAACTTTCAGACATAGAGCAAACTCCAAACATTTTTATGTTCATATTTATGTCAAATAGTGATGATTTGCAAAAAATTGCGATGAATGGATGCTGGGAACAAAAAGCCCTAAAATTTCATCTCCCATTCCCCAACCCAAACATGAAGGCGATAAGTTGATTAAAATTTTTTTATACAATTCTCATTATATCTCAGCGTTGTTAAATTATGACCAAATAAAATTTTTGACCCCGCAAATTAAGGGAAGTTTAAACTTTATATAGTCATAATTTTTGAACGCTGAGAGATAATACTATGAAACTTAAAATTTATTAATGAATATAAGTCTAATTGAGAATAGTACAAAAAAATATTTTACCTAAATGTTCCCCTCATGTTTTTTTGGGGGGTGAGTATGAATCTTTAGGACTTTTTTGTTTCCAGCCTCCAATTATCGCAACTTTTTGCAAAACAACATTATTTGACATAAGTATTAGCATACAAATGTTTAGAGTTTGCTCCATGTCTAAAAGTTAGCTATTTCATAAACCATAATATGCTTGATCCTTCACTGCCCCATATATAACTTTTTTTTTAGTTGTTTTAGTAATGAATTAAATAAATAGTAGCTTTTCTTAGAGAGGGACGTTTTCCCCTCTCTCCTTCTCTACACCATACATTTTTTTAAGTTGGCAAAGTAGGATTCAAAGTCATAAAATTAATTTGGTTAGCTGGCAAATTATGGACAACGATGAGGTTTTATTTTTATAAAGTAAGTTTTTATTTTTTTCACTTTTAAAAAAAATGTTTTTATTTATTTAAAAATATTTAGTTATAAACAAGTACTTTTTAATTTTGATAAATTAGAAAAACAGCAATTTTTTTTTTGATTTCGTGCGTACGTACTTTTATATTGAACCCCCCCCCCTTTTCCTCTCTCCCTCCCTTCTTTTCCTCATTAATTTCAGTAGAGTTTATTCAAACATATGTTCAGTTTGAATAAACTTTAATGTGACAGTTTTTAAAAACTTAAAAAATAAATCTGAAATTTTAAATCAATAAATTATATGCGTTTAGAGTAAATACTTTAGTAAGCATTTGTTTTGAAAGCCATTTACCTTGAACAGCTTTATCAAGAATTGGTGGGCATATCATCGTGGCATTGTCAGTGATATTATCATTCAATAATGCATTAGTAACTGATATACAGCATATTATCCAAATAAAAGTTTTGCAGTATATCTAAAAATAAAGGTAATATTAATTTACAAAATATGTGTGTACTATGCAATAAAAATCTTTTCGATAAATCAAGTTTTAATGTTTATCATGGGCAATTGATTAGTTTAATATATTTCTAAAAATATTAAAAAGGAATCCCAAGATGACTGCTTAAGATAATAAAATTGATTAATTTTAAAAATTAGGAAAACATGCATTTATGAAAAAAGCTATACAGCTAATAAGTGCTTAAGGCTTTTAGAAAAAAAATGTTGTAAATGAATATAAAAAAAATAAAAAAATAAAAAAGAACTTTTTTGAACAATCTCATAAAACATAATATTTTTTAATGAAATTTTACTTAACAAATAGAAGATAAGGATTTGACAGAGTTAAAGGTTGCTCTGCGAAAAGACCGACAGGACTTCTTGGGGCACCTCAATAAAATAAAATAAAAAAATAAAAAAAGTTATATATAATAAACTTTAAAACTTCAAGAGATACATGGTCCACATAACCGAAGGAGGAGGAGGGAGTCAGGGGGCATTACTCCTTCCCTACGCACACACTTTTTTTTTTTTAGAAATTTCTAGGTATCAGGGGCGTGTCTAGGGGATGTCTCTTATGTCGTTGAACGTACCCAAAAAATGAAATAATTTTAATCAAAAACATAATCAACTTTTTAACTTGACTATATTGTTGGAAAAAAAAAGTTTTACTATATATAACTATTTAAACCTGATTATAACAAAAACTAAACAAATTATGCACGGTTAATTATCTGAAACGGTTGGAAAGAAATTAAAAACCGGAAAGCATAATAGTATTTCGGTTTCATAATTTTGCGATTATTTTACAAAATAATTACAATATTTCGATGGAGGGTAAACTAACTTTTGAGTTGTATAACTTAATTAGAAACTTGAATTGACGTACCTTATTTTATTTTGTTATATAGAACTTTATTTTTTAAATGTTCTCTTTTATTAGTTTATAAAAAATCAAAATGATTATTTTAGTTAGAACAAATTTTGGACTTTCCTTTTCAGATACACCCTGAGTAAAATTTGTATCAAGTTTTATTGTTTAACTATAATCAGGATGCGAAATTAGTCAGTAACAACAAGTATACATCAAAATATATCAATGTACATCCCCAGTTTTATTACACTAGACTGCGTATCATTTTAATAACTTGCATTTTGAATGATAAATATATAGAGAAAAAGTTTTAAATATGGAAAGTAAAATTCGGACTTCCCTTTCAGCATACATTCTGCTTAACTGGTGCTTTAATAAATCTGTGTTTATTAATAGCAGCAACGGAATCGTGGAAAACCTTACTGGATAATTGAAACATGGTAGGGACTCTGCTTGTTGATCCTTCTAAGGCCTTTGAATCAGTTCCTACAACCTTCTTCTGAAAAGATTGTAAGCCATTGGGTGCAATACGGATACTCTCCTCTGGTTTCAAAGTTATTTATATGAAAGAGAGCAAAGTGTGGTTGAGAACATTTGTACCCCCCCCCCCCCCTTGAAAAAAAAATTACTTGTGGTTTTTTACAAGGCAGTGGCCTCAGTATACAACTATTTAACATCTTTGGTAATATCTTACCAAATTGTATTGGTTGTGAGCTGTTTCAATTTGCTGATGATATTGCTCTATCTGCTGAAGCTAAATTTTTTCAAATAGTGCCAGATAAGCTTATTAATGCCTATGAGAATATAAAGATATTCTGCAACATGGTCATGATCAACCATGGTAAAATAATACTTGTTCTAATTAAATCTCCTGGAACCAAACTGCCTGACAATACTGACCTGCATGCAAGGTACATTGCAAATTCAACCTGTAACTAATGTAAAACTCCTTGATACTCACATCTACAGTCATTTAACCTTAGAGCTACATGTTGATAAGTTAGTCAAAAAATGTCATGATATCCTATATGTGCTTCTAAAATCTGCTCCTCTACTTCCTCGGAAACTTCTATTATTAGCATATTCAGCACTAATTAGAACTCATCTTGAGTATGACAGCATATTGCTAGCTCCTATAGGTAAGACCCACTTGAAAAAACTCAATATTGTACAGAAGATTGTATTGCGCATTACTTGTAAATCCCCGTGTATTGCTCACTCTATTCAACTACAAGACAGTCTTGGTCTGGAGTCATTGGAGGTTAGACG
The DNA here is from genome assembly GCF_038396675.1 of Hydra vulgaris. NCBI lineage: Eukaryota > Metazoa > Cnidaria > Hydrozoa > Anthoathecata > Hydridae > Hydra > Hydra vulgaris. Next base: position 35,035,572 of record NC_088920.1, read on the forward strand.
TTACAATCGCATGGTCAACTTGGAAAATTTGCTTATGGGAAATGCCATCTCTTCAAGATCTGTTTGTGGTTCTAGAGGACGGGTATGTTTAACTACTAAAGTCCGATAAAACTTTTGGTGATAAGCGGTTTCTCTGTTTTGCAGCGAACTATTTTAATGAAATGAATTTATATAGCACTTCAAAGAAATAGTTAGGCTGTTGGAGAAAAACATCATTTCCTTTAAAGTTAGGCAACCAAACATATTAATTGTGTAGAATTTTCGGTTTCACAATATCTTTTGAATACAAGAAAAGAAGACAGAGAGTTATTACAAGAAGAAGCTGTTTATAATTGCATCGATAAAAAGTAGTCTTTGTTTGCTTGGTTTTAATGGATAATCAAGCATTTGTGGCAAAAAATCAGAAGGTCTATATCTAGATTTTGGACTTGTTAAATATAAATTATTATTTAGCTAAATTGTTTATCCTTTATGAGAACGATTATCCCCTTTGTTTTCAAAGAGCTATATTTCTTAAGTTATGATTAAACTTTAAATGATTTTTCTGCCCTTTTCTACACAATCATATTTTTTTAGTTCATCAATTTTCAAAAGCAGAAATGATCACATTTATTAGGTATGATCATTTAAAATATTTTAATTGATTAAATCAATTAAAAATATGCTACAAAAAAATGTTTTGTAGCATATTTTTAAAGAATTTTATATTAACTTAGAAGTTTTTTAAAAGTAGAATTGTCAAACTTTTTTAAAGATTTTTTTTTATTATATTGACGCAAGTTAAAGTGTTATTTATTGATATCAAAAACTGTGTTGTACTTCTTGTGCTTAGTAAATGTTGAAAATAAGATCTTTTTTTTTTCTATCCTATTCTTTTTTTTAAGTTTATACGTTTTCTATGCACATGCCAAATTTCAAGAATTTATTTTAACTATCAGATTCCCTATAATTACCCTCACTTTTGGTACCTAAATATTGTTTTTCCGACTTCTGTTTTGGGGAGAAGGGGGGGGGGATGCTGAAGGATATTCAATATTCATTTTTATAAGCCAATAATAATTATTAAAATATTTATGTGATTTTTCTATACAATGATTTTGTGATACAAGTACTAATATTACATTTATCAATGTAAAAATAACATTTATTATATATAAAATCAATAATACATATTTTTTGCTCAGTCCAATCATATTACATTTTAAAAAAGCTTTAAAACATATAATAATAAAATATATTGCTTTTTTATGTATTTAGAGTATATCATATATCAGTAATACACTAATATTTGTCCAAAAATATATATACATATAATATATTTATAGTATATTATATTTAATATACTACTTATAGTATATTATATTTATAGTATATTATATATTTAATATATACTATATTGATTATTATATGAAAAAATTCCAGCTAGTTGCTGACATTGTATCCGGTAAGTTGATGTTTTCCTAATGTGAATATGTTGCCATTATTTTTTGATAATTGGACATGCATTTTATTATCCTACATGATTTTACTCTTTTTTGACTATATATATATATATATATATATATATATATATATATATATATATATATATATATATATATATATATATATATATATATATATATATATATATATATATATATATATAAGATGTACAGCGAGTAGTGGAACTTGCAAAAATATAAAGCGAGTAGTGGAAGTTGCAATTTTTTTGATAGACCGGTCTGGCTCACGTTCACGCTGTGTCTATTGTTAACAATGATTAATACATAGTTTCATTAATGGAATTTGATATCTTAATCATTAACTAAAAGCCAAGACGCAAACTAATTAAAATAATATTATAAAACATTTTTTGTTTTAAAAATTTTTTTCTTTGTGATGGGAAACCATCACAAAGCATTGTGTGATGTATTTTGAATTTCGGGAAAAGATGTTTTTATACTAAAGTTTATTATTTTAATTACATTTTAAATATTTTTTCGAATCTCATTAAAAGTAGAACTTTTTTTTAAGTTGTAAAAAGAGGGGGGGGGGGGGCGATGACACGCCCCCTTCCCCATCTACACCCCTTGAAACAAAGGTCGCGCTGCTATTGATGTTGTAAAGTAGTAACATATAATTTTTGATATGAATACTAGATTTCTTTTTAATTATAAAGATAAATATTTATAAAAAAAAGAGTCGTTTTTGATAATAGGGTGTTTGAAACCATCACCCTTACATCCACCCAAAGACAATGATAAAACTTCTATACTTGACTGTGGTCTGATAGCTAATTACAAAAATATCTTGCGTATAAAAATTTACATTTTGATTTTAGAAAAAAAAAACTTTTTTATAAATATAGTCTTTATTGCCGGTAAGGATGTTGATTTTGTGCCCCCTCTTGCCCCTAGATGCGGCCGTAATCTAGAAATCTCTATAAATTTGTAGATAACACTTGTATCTATCTTTTGATACCAAGATATAAACTTTTGGATAAGAATTAATTAAGTTATAATAGTTTTAGTTAATAAAAACTTTATTTTGACCACAGATAATAAAAACTTTATTTTTAAATCAACAAATCCTAATATCAAAAAATCGGTACTAAAAACGTCATAACTTTTTGTAGGGTGGTTCGATTTTAAATATTTTTTAGAATATTGAAATGAAGCTCTTTTTAATGGTATATAACAACCTAGAATTTGATAAGTTTAAAAATTTCATGTAACATACATTTATGTAAGCAAATTTTTACGATATGATGGATTTGCACTTCATAAGATTTAAGGTGGTACACCACCATATATTCCAAAATGCTCAAAAAAATAAATAGATAATTTTTATATTAATAAAAAATTTCATTAATTTAGAATGCTATTGTATAATTCATTTTAATTTGCCTCGATTACTTTGCCTCGAATTTATCGAAAAACATTCATTTTAATGGGTCCATTCAAAACACGATAACTTGAAATATATTGACACAACGTCCTTAAAACATTTTACCTATGTTCTAGACATGTCAGGTAAGGTATTGACATTTGGATTTTAAGATTTTCAAAGTACATAAAAAATTATGTCAGTTTTTTTACATCAAGTTAAAAAAAAACTTTTTTAAACCTTAAAATTAAAAAAAAAAAAAGATTGGAGCAGAATTCATAAATTTCGAATTGTCATTTCCTAGAATATAGTATATCAAACATTTCCTGAAAATTTGAAGTGATTTGCACTTCTGCTTCACAAGATATGTTTACAATCAGACAATGTTTCGTAAAATTTGAAAACGGAGAAAAACGCAAAAGAAAATTAAATATTCTTGTCATTCCTATACAAGCTTTTTTTAGTTAGTTTATTTATCCAAAAAAAAAAAAAAAGTTGGGAATAAGCTTTTTATATTATTAATCTACAATAAATTGCCTGTCAAATGAGCGAAATATCAAAAATTCACTTTTTTTTTCAATTTTCAGAAAATATTTGGTGTTGTACCACCTTAAGCTTTTTAAGCTATTTAAGCTTTTTTTAGAATTTTCATTGAAACTCATTTAGAAAAAATGTAAGTATTGTTTTAATATATTACTTTATTGGTTTATAAATTTAAATAGGCAATGTATATAAATGCAAAAAAAAAAAAAATTAGTATAGAAGATATATCTATAGGTCACAACATTATTTTTGCTATCTAAAAATCCAGCCAGACATTTTACATTTCAGGAAATGAGTGCCAGTCATTTCTGTGGTTCCAAAATACCTACTATCCATAAGAGAAATCATAATAAACAGAGATTCCAACATAGAAGATATTTTTGGGAAGATTTATAATATATTGCAAAGAAAAGATATTTTTGATAACAAAAAAATCAAAGATGCATAGCAAAGCCTTTACAGGTCAAAGCTCGTTGATAATAAGTAACTGTTTTGCAAGAATGGTTAGACCAGCACTCAAATGATGATGAAAGTGAAACTGAAATTAGAGATCATATTTTAAAAATTCTTTACAAAAGAATTGCTAGAAAATAGGCTTTAGAATAAAATTTATATTCTACACATATAATTTTTAATAAACCTCTAGGGGTTCCCAAAAATGAATTTGAACAGGTTTTAGGATTTCTAATATGGCTGTCAAATTTTCAAATACACAAAAAGGACTGGAACAAGTCATTGACTAACTTGTTAGTAAGGATAGGTCGGAGATAATGATAGCAAACTTAAACTTTTTAAAATAAGCTTAATAATTTCCAGGTTGAAAGAAATATTTACGGTACTCTAGTTGACATTTCGTCTCTGTGTTGATTTCTTTTGAATGATCTCATTTATAAGACATTCAATCTTTAAGCATTTTATTCCAAGCAATGCTCATAAATTATGGTAAAATTATTTTTTTCTATCTAATGTTCATTACATTGTGTGTGATTTTGAAGTATACAATTGCAAGATTCTTTCAGGTAGAAACTGACCAGATCTCGGAGCTTGATCTAATATTGTCATACAATTACAAGATTTAAATTATCAACTCTACTTTGACAAATGGTTTACATAGACTACTTGACAACAAAAAACATATACAAGTCTACCTGGCAAAAAAACAAGTAAATGCTATTAGCAAAAAAAAGAATATTTTTTAACAATAAGTTGTTTGTTTAAGAGATTTAATACGAATAGTATTTTCTTTTTAAAGTTACTTTGAGGCGATGAATGTGTAACAATAAACCATGGTAATAAATTATTTTCCTTCTCTAGTTTCTACTTTATTTCGGCTTTAGTTATCTTTTAGTCAGCTTGCGTTTTTTACCTGTGTTTTTGGGTGCCTATTGCTTGTTTGTGATGTGCAAGATATGGCAAACTGCATGGTATGTTCTAATTAATATTATCAATAAATACTTCTAATCTACATTTTTTTGCAAGTTTTTTTTATTATGTTATTTTTTTAACTATTATATTGTTCAAATCTTTATTCTTACTTTATAAAATTAGTGTAAAAACAGATGAAATAAATAGGGAAAACGATACAAGTTAAAGCAGAACTTTGAGATGCGATCATGGTGGCGTAATAAGAGAACTACTGAGGCAGAGTTGAACTATTATCGAACTGTTTTGAATCAAATCATTGTATAATAAAATTTTTTTTGTTGCTTAAAAATATTATGAAACTTAAATCTGTTTTTTCAACTGATTCATACTAATTGTACGTTTTAGTCTAATACAGTTATTGCCTTTTCAGCGAATTTTATATGGTCCCTTAACTTTTGAATGGTAAATAAAAATTGCGACACTTGAACGAAAAAAATAGTCTTGAATCGGCAAAAACAAACTTTAAATAATTAAAAAACGGGCGATAAAGGGAAAAAATATCTGGGTTCGATATTGGATTTCCCGTCAAAAACCTAGACTAATCCTAGATGGGACCCAGTTGGATCCCGCTGACAAAATAACAATGGGTCCCAGCTGGTTAATTGGGATATAGTTAAACAGATTTTCAGATCCTTCAACTTTTCTTAGGAACCACATATTAAGCATTTTCGGTATTGCTAAAACCTCAACAATCTGTCCAATATAGTTCAAGGTCGCCCTATTCTAAGTTGTTCCTGGGTAAACAATAGCATGCAAACACACACACACAAAAAAAGAAAATTGTTGACTTCAGGTTCTAATTGATCAGATTTATTTGAATCAACATCTGTCTTGCAAATTACTTTCATTCGCTACTACTAACTTCAAAGTCTTCTGACTCAGACAATAAAAATTCAGCATCTTCTGAAGCTAACTTTTATTTTTTGTTTTCGATTTGTTGGTCCTTGGTTTTTCTCTGTTTTGATTTTTATCCATTAATTTGTGGTTTTCTATTAGAACTTCTATTAGAATTTTTGTCCATTGCCGTCTACTGCAATTAGCTTGCCAGATGCATTTTATCCCCTTCTTTTTTCTTGGTTTACTTTGATCTCTATTGGAAGTGCGACTTGAGAACATCTATTACACCTTCATTTAATATTTTTTTAAATGGTCTCACAGCCATGATCTTTGTTGACATTCGTAAGCCTTATTATTACTCGTTCTTGAATTAAAAGATGTACGCCTTGATTCTTAATTCTCTTTACAATTTTTGCAAAATCTTTGTCCAACATCAAACCAATGACACCAGGCGGTTGCAACAGATCTGTGGCATTTAGGACTAAGCTTTTAAAGCAGAAATTATTATCCGATCATACTTTGATGATATCAAATAAAACATGTGAATACTTCCATTAAAAATCTTTAAAAATAAAAAAGCTACAAAAAAATGCGTGTTTGACCGCAAGCTATACTAGAATTAAATTGTTTTACTCATGTTGTAAAAAAATTTTCACCAACCCCTGTGTTAAGACACCCCCCTTCTCCACGTTATTAAAATTCCCACCCCTTGCGTTAAGCACGGGAGAATATCCACATTTAATTCGGCAAAAAAGATTTTCTTTTGTTGAACGCACCGGTTTTTAAATTTTTTAGTTATAAATTCAGATTTTGATAGAGAATAAAATTTCGTTCACAGACAGTTATTTCATTTAGTGATTTCCCCATTGCAAAATTTTCTACCGTGTGACAGCTGATTAGTGTGCTTAGCCTCCTGATAGTACTGGTTATTTTTATTTTATTATGCCTTACAAATCACTTTCTAGTTGTGCAATAATCTCCAATAGAAGATTACTTAATTTAATAAAGATATATAAAGCAATTAACAAATTTTATTATTTTGTGATAAAACGCATTAAGTAATCTAAATTTATACAAGTATATATAGTCTTGAAATTTCTAAATTTGAAGTTATAATAGCAGTTAAAAGACATTATAGAGGTAGAAATTAAAAATAAAAAATGGTTTAATTCTGAATTAAGTTCTTGCGAATAGGGGTATATTTTACCCGGTTTTGAACAATAAAATCAACGTTAGGATTTTTTTCGGTTCGGTTTAAACTTTTTTTTGATCGCTTCGGTTAGGTTTCGATTAAAACCAAAACAAAAGTTTGAGGAGGTCATTTAGTTTATAAATTTAGAATAACAGATTTTAAAAATCAGCCAATACAGCTAAAAAATAATTATTATTAAAAGAAAATTCTTTTATATAAACAAGCTTCTTATCAAGCTGTTTTAAGCTGCTAAATAATGATCAATTTTAAACTCAATTAAGTTGTAATTGAAGGTACAATTTATGTGACTTATTTCACTAACCACTTATCATGCACCACATGCTGAAATATCTTGTTTGAGCCTAAAGCAGATTGTGATTAACTTTAATACTATGATCACTTTCATTGTCCGTTTTGCTGCTACTGGTTAAAGCTTTTTCGCGTATTTTTTCTTTTTCCTGAGTCGATCTTGCTTCTTTTACTTCATGACATATTTCATGTTCAATCAAATGCAGGCTTTTGTAATGTGGGTTTAAAATATTTTGCAAAACAATTAATTGGTGTTCAGCACCATTAGGAGGATATATTTCTTCATGAACAGCATTTTTTTATGAAAATTATTAATAGTTTGTGTTTGTGATGTTTAAGGACATAAAGCTCTTGTTGCTAGGATTATAATACAGATAACACATTTTAGGTTGTTGGTCTTTTATGGGCTGGTAAGGTTACTAAAATATTGTAAATTTTTAAAAAAAATGAAATGCTGTATTCTACAGCCTTCCATTGATTGTTTGATGGGAATGACGTTTCCAACCGTTCATTACCTTTTGCAAGTGTTTTGATTGCATTTTTGACTTTAAAGACTGATTTTATGCGCATGTACTCACAGTTTCATTATATTTTATTTGCAACAATCAATTTCCTTTGCTTAATTCCAAATCCTTCACATGCATCTTGAAGCTTGGTTGTAGAGAAAACCTTTCCATATGAGTGTGATGCTAAATCTGCACTTTTTTTTTTATTGCTTTATCAATTTTAATTAAATTCTTGATTGCTTTATAAATAACTAGCCGGATTGGGTAGACCTTGCAGCACAATTCTGAATTAACTTCATCACTTTCTGTCATTAACGCAGGCATGGGCTGCATTAATGACAGAAATTCTTGTCCAGAGATCTGTTGTAAAACTCCATTTACTTCAAGAAAATCTTTGAGAAATTTGATTTTTAACCCTTCCTTTACATTTTCATATAACATTGGCTGTTTTTGACATCTAAATGTTGAAGCAGATTTGACAATATATTTATTATTTCATAGATAAATTCTTGAGCTCCTCGATTTATCAGTTTCATCGATTTTTTTATAGTAATATTGTACAACTTTCAGTTGTTATTGTTTTATTAAGCGTCTTGATGGTTTTCAAAAGATGTTCTAACCAAGATGCTTTATGCTTGGTTTTGACATGGTTGGTAATTGTTGAAGTATTGTCAGGACCTCCCACAGGATTCTTTGATGTTTTAGATATGACACTTTCACGTATTGTGTTAACTCCAAACTTAATTATGTACATATGTATTTATGTACATAACTAAGTTTGTACATATATATTTATGTTTGTACATAATTATATATTATATAATTATGTACAAACATAAATATGTACATGTCTATAACAATACATATATTTGTCTATAGTAAATTTAAATTTATCGACAGGTTTTAAACTTCATTTATAAAAATTGTGAATTACAAAAGTTATTACGATGCTACCTTTTCGACACCCCAACAAGAGGGGGTTTCGACACCCCAACAAGAGGGGGTTTCGACACCCCAACAAGAGGGGGTTTCGACACCCCAACAAGAGGGGGTTGTAAATTTTACATGGTAATAACTTTTCTTATTTACAATTCTTTTGAATGAAATTTAAAACCTGTCGATGAATTTAAATTTACTATAAAATAGTAACTGCCCTCACCTTTGGACAAGAGGGTAGCCTAAATTATAGGGTATTTTTGTTCTCAAGCCTCCATCATCGCGATTTTTTGCAAAAACTTCCTAATTTGGAGTAGACATGAATATAATCAAGTTTGGAAATAGCATAATGCGTGAAAGTGTCATATCTGAAACATCAAAAAATCCTGTGGGCGACCCTGAGTATTGTCACAGTTTATTTTGTAAGATTTAACGCAAATTTTACACTTGGCTTCAAACTTATTTGACTTTTAAAATATCCTTTCGGCATCTTCAACCTAAATAAAATACAAATAGCTCGTAAGATAACCAAACCGTATTATAAACATAAATGTATATAAAAATTTAATTTTGAATAAGTAAAGCGGATAACTAAGTTCATCATAAATACTTACTCAAATTCATTAAAAATTATTATAATTAAAAATTAAAATATTATTAGTTACAGTTAATGCAGTTATAAAATTATTTTACGTCTTGCATGCTCCTACAGTCATTAACAATATTTAAACAACGAAATATTTTGCTTATATAAGTTCAGTGGCAGATACAATAAAGGAGGTGGGGGGGGGGGAAGGGGGTTAACTACCCCCTAAGAAATGTCAAAATATTATTGAAAAATTTGTAAAAGAAATAACAAAATACAAATAGCTATTCTGAAGATAACTATTTACATTTTTTTTTGCAAAACTAAAACAATTTTAATGCATTACAAAAAACATCTATTGTTGCGTTTTTAACATTTTTACGAAAAACGCTGAAAGTTTCTAAACATTTTTAAGTCATTATTATTCATTCATTCTATTATATAATTAAATAACAATAAAAAACAATAAAATTACTATCGTTCTTTTTTGAAAACTGTTTTTAGAAACTTTCGAAAAAAAAAAAAAATAGTTTTGGTTTTAAAGGTAAATTTTATACTTTTTTAAATTTAATTTTATTTTTGTAGTTTATATACGCGATGCCGTATTTGGTAGTTAAAATTTCAATAAAAAAGTCTTTATCTTTTAACAATTGAAGTTGTAACACTTCAATCTATATTAAACTTTTATACACTTCAAGTTGTATTTAAAATAAGGTACGAAGAACTTTTTTTTTAAATAGTAACTGAATGGATTTCTTATGAATTAGTTTCTTATTTAAAAAACAAATGTGTGTTTGATACTATTTTGAATAAATGACAAATGATTTTTACTATTTTAACTGAAATTATTTTTATTAGCTACAATGACCAACAGGGTAAAGAGAACAAGCTCTTTAGATGACTATTTTGTCAAAAGAATTGAAATTCTACCAATACATAACCATGCTGGTCCTATCGTTTTGCCTTTACTTTCGGTGTCATCATCCGAACGATTTAATCGTGCAATGTGTATCACAAAGTTGCTATGTTGGCAGCATCAGATTTCATCAGAACATATGAATATCCTTCTACAGATGTACGTAATTTAGTTAACGAAGGAAGACTTAAACAGGCTAAAGAAAATTGAGAAAGATTAAAGCCTATAATTGAATCTATAATATTTCTTGGTTGACAGAATATTGCTCTGCGAGGTCATCGCGATAATAGGCAGCTCTTTGAAATAGATCAAAACTCTTCAGTAGTTAATGATGGCAATCTTCGGGAAGTGCTTCGCTTTCGAGTAAGCGCTGGGGACAATATTAAAAAAAAACCAATAAAATAACTGTAGTTCTAAAGCAACATACATAAGTAAAAGAATTCAAAATGAAATAATTGAACTATGCGCTCAACAAATTCAGGACTTAATTAAAACAAGTATTTAAAGGAAAAACAAGAATTTAAAAGAAAATTTTATAGCGTTACATCTGATGAAACAATGGATACCAGTCATAGTTCTCAAATGGCAGTCGTATTACGATATATTGATGTTAACACCTGTGAAATGTATGAAGATTTTATTGGTTTTGTAAACTGCCATATTGAAAATTATTCTGATTTTACTTATGAACCTATATTAACTGAAGAATTGCTAGCAAACACAGTTGCAAACGCATTGACAAAATTTGGCTTCAATTTAAAAGAATGTGTTGGTATAGGTGCTGATGGATGTAGCCTTATGTTAGGTGAAAACAACGGAGCAGTCAAGAAATTACAGAAGATCCTACCAAACGCAATAAAAAGTCCATGTTACAACCATGCTTTAAACTTATCAATTTCCAAATGTTCATCTGTGCGAGCTGTAAAAATATACAATTGGCACAAAGAAAGAAGTAATATCATTTTTTAAAGCTTCGCCGAAGCGAAGTAACGTTCTTAAATATATAAATAAGGGAATGCTTACAAGCTTATTCAAAACGAGATGGATTGAACAGCATGATTCTGTGTTAAGTTTTAAATCTTGTTTAATAAATATGGTAGAAACACTTGATTTGATCTCAGTGGAATGAACGGGATTCTTCAACAAAGGCTGAATTACTAAAAAATCTAATATCTGAGCCCTTATTTGTAATAATACTTTGTTCATTACCCAATGTGTTAAATACCGCAGTCTCTTTAAGTTAGGCTCTTCAAAAAAATTATTGGATAAGGAATATGCCAAAACTATTCTTAAACATACCATAAAGATATTAAATAAAAAACGACAGAATGAAGAAAACTTTAATGCTTCAAAATTATCAAAGTTATGACAGCATCAAAGTTACTAGAAGACTTAGGTTTAAAAATCAAGATTCCACGAATTACAGGAAAACAAACTAATCCCGCAAACCTTAATACCAATGATCCTCTAACTTATTAAAGAGTCGATGTTTATTTACCGTTACTTGATAACATACTTCTAGATTTACAGTTCAGATTTTCTGATGAAACTTTGAACTCGTTTGAATTAAATGTAACAATACCTAGAAATTTTGTAAGTGAAAAAAAAATAGAGTTAACAGCATCCATAACTAATATACTGAGTTTTATGAAAGGGTTGCTTAACATTAATACTGTTGATGAGAATGTCCAATTGATGAAAGTTTTTTTCAGAATTCGAATTTTGGTAGCTAAAATAGAAAAACGCAATCAAAAAGCAACAAGCCCTACCTGAATGTGCGCTAGAAGCATGTGATGGTAATGTCTTCCCTTTAATTAAATGTGTTTTGCAACTGCTTTGCACCCATCCTGTTAGCGTTACTTTGGGAGAACGGAGTTTCTCGGTTTTAAAAAGACTTAAAACTTGGTTAAGATTCAATATAGGACAAGAACGATTAAATGGCTTGGCTATGATGCATATCCATAGAGATTGCATCATAAATGTCGAAAAGATTATTGGTAGTTTTACATCTTCAAAAACTAGAGAGCTCAATTTTATATTGTAGTTTTTTAAATTTATTTCTTTATTAAAAAAAAGATTATACTAAAGATATTATTTTGTCTTTTGTTGCACATTACAAACAGGGCCAGATTTACATATAGGCAGACAAGACTGCAGCAAGTGCACCATGATTTTAGCGGGCTCAATTTTTAAATAGAGTATCAGGGGAAAAAAAACTGTTGCATTTAGGAGTGTTAAGGACCCCCAAAGTTTTTTCTGCCTAAATCCGTCCCTTATTACAGACTAAATATTTGTATTCAACGTTTGATTTTTTCAAGATATTTATTAGCAAACTTTTTTTTAAAACATTCGGAATAATCAAATAAAAAAGCGGTTTATCTGAAGAAAAAAAAAGTGGATATTTTTTTTGTTGGTCAATTAACCCCCCTTGGACAATGACCTGGATTCGCCACTGTATCAGTTTTTATATTTATTTGCTTATTAGGATACAATAAAAACAGTTTGGAAAGCAAGATTTTTAAAATGATAATATTATAAGATATATTTAGAAGTTTAAGTAAAATAAAAAATTATATCTGTTCAGATAAAGTTTATTAAATTATATAAAAAAAAACTCACATTTTACAAGCCGTTGATATCCAAAACACTCAAAATTTAACTCTGTCGTGGTCCACATCATTTGTTCCAATCACATGGCAAGATGTTAGCGTACTATTTGTGATGTTGACTTTTCCCCCATTTTTACTTTGCTTTTCTGCGGTTTAAAAATTTTTAAAAATGAAATAACTAAGATATATTATTTAACCATTTAATACTGATTATTTTTTTGGCATTTCCAAATTTTGATACTGATATTTCCTGGATTTTTTGGTTGTGGTTCGGATTTTTTAATATTTTAAATAACTAGATCGGTTCGGTTTTTTTGTTGTTTTGGTTTTTACTGAAACATTGGTTAACTACGTGGCTTTATACTGAATTAGTCACTTAAATTCTAAATAAAAAGTCGAGTGAATTAAGTGCTACAGTAGACAATGTGTTAAAATAATATATACTTTGTTGGGTTGATCTTACGTTGGTGCAGCGTTGGTGTAAGGTTGGCATTGTATTGTTTCGATAGGTTGGCATTGTATCGAACCACCATTAATCTAACTCGTCATACTTGTTATACTTTTAACCTTTACAAAAATTACTTGAGGTAATATATTTTTTACAAGCAATGTGTTTTTAACTCATGCATCTCTGCAACATAAGCTATATCTGTTATCTGTATTGTGTCAATAAACACAAATTGTGTGTAATCCAAAATTCTAATTTAATTCAACTGCGCCAATAAACTTAAAATGCGGTCGGTCTAAATGTAAATTCAATGCAGTTGCGTTAAGTAACGCAAAATGGGGTCGGCCCAACGATACATTTTAATAATGCTATTTGTTTATATTTAGTTTAAACCGTCCTATGAACAAAAGTTTCCTTAATTTTCAATTAAATTTCATTGAAAACGGGTGTAAAATTGATAAACAACAAATTTTTGGAGAAAATTGTTGATTTAGAATAAAGATCCTTTTAAATGTATGAGACTTTGTCATTATTGTAATATTCATTCACTCTATTCATTCATTCTAGTCCTAAAATGGCATGTGTCCTACTAATATAAGAAAAGAAGGATCTTGTACAAACAAATTTGTTTGTGCAAGATGAAAATTTGAAAAAAAATAATTTTAATGGATATATGTTTAATTTTTAATTGTTCTAACCCAATAAGCGATATTGATAAGGAAGGAAGACTTCCTGGTTAAATGCTTATCCGCGGTGTTCTCTGATTGTCGAAAATTCGACTGGTACTGATGAAATTGAGGAAATTGTTTTCATTCATTTTTATCTGGGTTTATAAAACTTTAGTTCAACTTAATGGTCAAACCATAAAGTTTAATACTTTTATTAAAAATATATATAAAAATATGTATAAAACACAATTAACAATAAAATACTTTAAAAAAGTATAAATATCTATATATAATGAATGCTTTTAAACATAAAATTGTTGAATTGTTGAATTATATTTAAAAAAACTTTTTATTTCGAAAAATTTATCATTAAGATTAAAAGATTAGTTTAGAGAAAACGAAAAAGAAGAAAGAGAAATCTTTTAGAAATAGTTAAGGAAAGCTGTATTCTTTCATCCCGATTCTCTGGCGTAACTATTAGACAACGTTAGACACATAAGGAATAGTATTTTTATTTTTAACTATATAGAGTATGGTAAAATTGACTAATTAACAAATACGTCATTACACAAGTTTGCATTTGTAATCTTTAAGTATTTGAAATCTTCAAAGTTTGTCAAAATAGAATGGCGTATGGCGTGTGGTGAAAAAAATATGAACACTTATATTTTTTTTTTATTGTGTAGTGTCTACTACTTAAAATACTGCTATTATTGACAGCTGATGTATATTGATCAAGTTAGTTTAAACTAATTTGAAAAAAAAAAAGTGCACTTAAATACATATCCTAAAAACATTTACTTTGTTGTAAATTGTTCTTTATTACTGTGAGTTTGAAAATATAAAACATAAAATTTGCTTACCATTTTTCTTCAAAAAGCATTATTTTTTAAATATTCCATTATAGTTATTTTGGCAAGTTACCTTTTGATACGAGTGGATTATAAAATTTACGTTATTCTATGGATTAACTTCATATTTTACAATAAGTTATTGTACGCTTTATTTAAACTTAATGCACCCTTAAAAATAATAATAAAACGTCTTAGAATATACAACTTTGTATAACAAAATATTAAAAAGATATTTAAAAAATTCCAAACTTTGCAGGGGTATTAGTGTTTTGTTTTTATGCAGACAGCACTGAATTGTCTAATTTTATTGAGTTGATTACAAATTTTATATTTGTGTATGTGTATATATATATATATATATATATATATATATATATATATATATATATATATTGTGTATTATGTTTTATATATGTTTTATATATAATATTAACATATATATATATATATATATATATATATATATATATATATATATATATATATATATATATATATATATATATATATATATTATATATATTTATATAATTATGTATTTATATCTAATATTTGTTAATATATATTTTTTTAAATTTTGTTTAAATGAAAAACAACATTACTTAAACAAAATGTAAATATTTATTGCTCTATTATGTTATATATATTATGGTATTAAGCTCTATTTTTCGTTCAAGAGTTTTTGTATTGTTTTAATATAACATAATGCATAAACAACCAATATATGTATATATATATATATATATATATATATATATATATATATATATATATATATATATATATATATATATATATATATACAAATATATATATATATGCATAAGATATATTATATTATATATACATGTTATATACATATAACATGTGTTCAGCCATTATTTGATTATATTTTTTACGTTCCCTACATAATTACTTTATTAACCCAAATAGTAAACCAGCATGCAACGAATTATATTAATTGTCATTTTCTTTGTTCGTAATAAAGAATAGATCTTAATTCAATTTTTTGTTTTTGAATAGCCTGTTGAAATAATTCAGTAGCATCAATATGCGGATTGAAGGCTTTTTAAATATATTTGGAAAAATGTGTAGTAATTTTTAAGTGGTTTTGTAGTACAACAATTGAACCCGCCATTTTAAAAAGAACACAAATCCAAAACTTTAAATAGTTAGTTTAATAATTTAAATATAAAATTTCTGTATTGCTGATGTTATATATATATATATATATATATTTATATATATATATATATATATAAATATATATATATATATATATATATATATATATATATATATATATATATATATATATATATATATATATATATTTAATTTTTTGTTTTAGGTGTTCCAATTAAAACGCAACGGTCTTGTCGCAGAGCACCGCATACAGCATTTAACTAGAAAGTTCATGCCCTCTTCTCTACAGATGGAGCGAGTTATTCCCAGAGTTTGCTTCGAGCCCAACATCTCTAGCTTCAAAAGCAAGCGCTCTAACCACTGCGCCGCGGCCGCTCGCTCATAACAAATAAAACTTAAAAATTTCATATTTTTTTATATTCTTATATCTTCAGTTTCCTAAGCAAAATGCACAACTTTTTACAAAAAAAAATTTTTATATTGACTTTAAAAAGTTTTAATTAATAGACTCGTATCCTTTTCGAAATAAATTGTATCCTTTTCGAAATAGTACATTAAGTTGTTGCAGATATTAATAAGTTCCTATTACAGCAACAATTGTTTTTTAAATGGAGTATTTGTGTATACAAAATGTTTCCAAAACAAAAATTTATGTTTGTTTAATTGTTTTTCATTATTACTTCAACTATTATAAACAAGCCTAAAGTTCTTATTAACTCCATTAAAACTAGATTTTCAATTTTACTGCATTAGGTAGCCCCCTTCTCCAGAAAATTTCAAAATTCAGTTGAGCTCTTGCAATTCGAACTTCAATAGTTCAAAAGATTATTTTAATAAAACAAATTTTTTGGTCTCTTTGTGAATTAGAAACACACGAGTTAAACTGTATCGTTATTAAGATTTTGATGTATTAATACTTTAGGCGTTAAACAACATGTTGGCAGTATTTTTTAAACAAATTTGAAATGCCCTTGTATTTATGTCTTTAATTTTGTAACTATTTTATCTAATTAGCTGAAAGTTGCTCGTTTGATAGATTTTATGTTGAGTAACTCATTATAATTTTGCCAAAATATACAAGAAAAATAATGAAAATTATATTTAAGTTTTAAATTATAAAACATTTGTACTTTATTGTTGCAATAATACAAACGACTAAAAACTTTTTACGCTTTAATTTAATTAATAATATTTGAATCAAATTATCACTAAATGTAGATAAAGCAGTAACCAAAATCTACCTCTCTAACATTATCAATCTATTACAACAGACAGTTCTATTTGAGCAGTAAGAAAACTCGTTCTTAAAAAAAAAAAAAATACAATTACACAAGATCTGTTTGCTCTATATAGTTGCTTTTAGTTCGGAACCTAGTTCCTATATTAAAGAATGTGCTGTGAATATTTCAAGCCAATAAGTCAAATAGAAGTTTAAAAAATTTTGTATAAATTTAGGGGACGGTAAAAAAATCCTATTTCTGAGAAAAATTAAAAACAAAATAAAAAATGGAACTTATATTTTCCAAGGAATTAAAGTTTATCTAAAAACTCCGCTTTTCTGTTCCGTGCGTGATTCCACTTCAAACTTATTCTTTGTTAACTTTACTTAGGGGTCGTCCATAAATTACATCACCTTATAAAAGGGAAGGGGAGGGGGTCGGTGGTTTTGTGACGACGACTTATACAAAATTGCTACTTGAGTGTTACGATTTTGTGACGAGAAGGGGGATGGGTAGGGGGTCAAAAGCGGTTGATAATTGCTTGACGTAATTTATGGACCATTCTATGAAAAAAAATAGTGTAGAGCTTGGGTTGTCAGATGTCCAGCTTTTACGAAGAAGAGCACAGTAAAATTTTTTTTTACAGATTTGGTGCTGTATTCTGCAACATCTGTATCTAACATCTGTAAATTAAAATTTTTTTTTTCTATTCAATCTTATTTTCGTTTTATTACCTATATTAACTAGCTCTATAGAAATTAATAAAAGTAAAAAATATATAAGTGAAAAATTTACAGCTTTGTTAGTAAAAAGTATGTCTTATTATTATTAAATTATTTGTATATTTGTTTATATATGAAAGGCGTTATGTTTTACCGTTATGTAATCTGTTATGTTAAATTATGAAAATATAAAATAGATGAAAGTTCATCAAACCGCAAATATCAATGTAATTTCAAGTCGCCTCGGGAGTATGCTTGTAACCGACCATAAAAATAAAAACAAATAAAACGAGTTTCATTAGACAAAAAATAACAAATATTTACTAATATATATATATATATTTTTTTACGAAAACACTAAATAAAGAATCAAAGGATACGCTGCATAGTTTTAACGACTAGCTATTGTAATTATTCAACCAAATGTTCAAAGACTCGGCAATTAAATAGCATCATTTTAACAATTTTTTATTTTTTTTATTTTAATAAAATTTTTTATTTTAATAATTTTTTTCATTTTAATAATATTTAACAAATCAAAAAAGAATATATGTTTTCTAAATAAATAAAGCTTAAACTTTCATTAGTTGTACATCTTAATTCCATTCTTACTTGTTATACTACATTTATTTAATATGAAGTTTTATAAAAAAATTGGTACAAAAGCTTTCTTCCATTTTTGGAACAAAAGCTTCCTCCACTTCTTCGCTTCATCTTCATCTTTTTTCGTAAAAGAACATATAACAACTTTTTAAAAAAACAACATATAACAACTTTAACATAACCAGTATACGTAACAGTGGTGTTTAAAACTTCATTAAAAAATAAATGCACTGTAAATACTTCATGTTTAAATAAATTAAATGTAAAACTTTTGGAGAGTATGATAAAAGTATACTTTATTTTTTGGTAGTTGTGGTACTGGCAGGCTGTCATCATGTGGAACAGGTGTTGTAGATGAAAGTATGTCTGGATATTGAAGGGCTTGTTTCCTTTTAACTTTTCTGTATTTCGTTTTTTAGCTCTCTCCATACTCTGGGAACAGCAAAAGGCATTGTTTTTCTTTTACCTCGTAACCGTCTTACTAGAGTAGTTTAGCAGGTTGCACATATCACAGGAAAGGCCCATGGTTTGTCCTTGTCCATGAGTAATCAAGACAAATTATTTTGCGTACGATATCCATGATTTGGTATCTTTCACATTCTTATATAATACCTGCTTTTTGCCTATATCATATCTACATACCTAGAAAAATATAAAAGGATTATTTCGACATGCTCCATTAGCCATTATAAAAAGAACAGAAATTACAAAGTCGCCACAAATAAGTTTATAATTCGTATTAGATTATCAGAATATTAGATACGTATTTAGCTTAACTTAAGATGATTTTAAAACAAATCACTTTAGTCTTGAGCGCAAAGCCTAAATGCATATTTGATAGCAGGCATTCAAAACGTTTTCAATACGTTTTATGAAAGACTTTACAATGAAGAAACAGAAAACCTCGTATTTAAAGTACCTATTAAAGAGGTATTTTCTAGTCTACAATATACATATTGTTATTTGTCTTGTAACATACTATTTTTCTTTACTCATAAAAGCCTAAACTGCGAAAAAAGCACACTAACAGCCTCCCATGAAATGTTTTGTGAGGCACTTACGATGTATGAACACTCAATTGCCGTTTGGCAATAAAAACGTAGTAACTATAAAACGGCCAATAATACAGAAAATTTTTTAAAAATTTTGGAATTAACAGAAAAAATTAATAATAAATAAATTAAAAATTTTACTGTAGGCAAAATTTCGTAAAAATTTGTTACTTAATTTACTTACATTATGCAATTAAACTTATAATTAAGATTGAATGCAAACAAAAATGGTATACATAAATAATGTTAACAAAGAATAAATTTAGTTTGAAGCGGAATCACGTACGGAACAGAAAAACGCAATTTTTAGATTAAACTGATTGCGAGTAATTTAAGTGAAACATTAAATTTCTACAATTCATATTCATTATACTTTCGATGAGAAATATCATCAAATATTTCTAGGTAGAGTATAGCGCTTTGAAAGTTATTGTATATTTTTCAAAATATTTCGACATTAACACACACAAAAAATTAAAATGTAAAAAAATATATATTTAAATTATTCAGGAAGCCTAAAAAGATTATAAAAATATTTTTGTTATAATTGTTTTTTGAGAAAATCACAATAGTATGCCTAATGCTTTAAGTCCCAGCTTCTAATTCAAAGAAAAATAAAAAATTAGGCACAAAAATGGAAATGCCCAATAACACACAGTGGGCCAGCTATAAACAAAAGAAAAATAAAAAATTAGGCACAAAAATGGAAATGCCCAATAACACACAGTGGGCCAGCTATGGACAAAAGAAAAATAAAAAATTAGGCACAAAAATGGAAATGCCCAATAACACACAGTGGGCCAGCTATGGACAAAAGTCAAATTTTTTAAATCATCTAATTTGTTTAAAAATCATATACAATGTTCTATATATATCTAATTAAAGTTCTGAAATTAATTTATTATGTTTGTTGTTTAATAATTCTTAATCATCTTTCCGGAACGGCTTTATAACAACTTGGTTAAAAATTTACAATTATTTTATAATTTTGTTTACATTGTTGCACAGTTTTAATTAATTATTTTTGCATAACAACAGTGTTGATTGCTATTTTATAACAATTTAACATTTAAAAGGTAATACTTGACCACAGTTATGGATGCTAATATCATTTCAAAAAAACGAAGCGGTGGAGTACTTTTTTAGGTAAGTGAAGGAATGCGGTTTATAAATAGGCCTGACATGAGTATTTCTGATGCCGATAAAGAGGTTTTAACAATTGAAATTTTAGCCAAAAAAACGGTTAGCAGACGATCCCATGGCTTAAAAGGAGGTGAATAATTTCGCTTGTCGTAGAGTTTTTCCCATTGCTCAAAAGTAGGTAGGCTTTTTCGGAAACCGTTTAGTTTATACATAAAAGTAAACAAAAATTGACACGTTGTTAAAGTAAATATTAGTATGGATCTACAATCAGTTCTTTATGACGACAATTTAAGCCTGAACAGGTCTGAAGAAAGCTCTGAGGATAGTGGAATTCTACGAGGCTATTTATTCCGTATGGATTAATTTGTTAAAAGATGCGTCAAGATTTGTAATTTGTGATTTAAATGCGTCGCAATACAATAATTTGTGAGGAATTCAAATACCTCAATTCAACGATAATAATTTGTGAGAAATTCAAATACCTTAATTCAACGATTATGATACATCGCAGCAAATTTATTCAATCATAAATAACTAAAATAAAAAGGTTAAGGTTTGAAAAGAAAAATTTGACAACAACTCTAGATTAAAATTAAATTTTTACTTTAGAAATT
Organism: Hydra vulgaris; assembly: GCF_038396675.1. NCBI lineage: Eukaryota > Metazoa > Cnidaria > Hydrozoa > Anthoathecata > Hydridae > Hydra > Hydra vulgaris. The sequence goes on from NC_088920.1 coordinate 35,056,769, forward strand.
GTTGAAGAGGATGGGAAAATCCCAGATATTGACTTTTTTGGCATTAAATTGCATTAATAATGGTTTGTATCTATTTTACTAAATAAGTATAAGAAAAAAAAGATTTCCTTTATTTTTGAAATCTTTTTAATGTGTTTATTATAAAAACAAAATTTTGTTAAGGTTTACCTTTTTCTTTTTTTTCTATAATATGTTATACTGTCATCGTTGTGATTTCAGAACTGTTTTTAAAACTATTTGTGACCATTTGTTATAGGAGAAAAAACCAAACTTGTTTATTATTGTAAATCACACGAAAAGGCATTGCATTGTATAAAAAAATATGAATTAAGAACAACAACACAATTTGTTGTGAATTATGCCATTAAATATTTTGGTAACACAGGTTAGCTGATTGCCAAGTATTCTTACTTTTTGAATTTTTTGCAGGATTTTCTTATAAATTTTTTGCATTAAGTTGCTAACCCAATATTTCTTAAATCAGGGTGGCCACTGCTATTCTAAAATCCTCTAAAGTCCTTTTTTTTCAAAATCATCTAAAATCCTCTATTATCCTCTAAAAAGTTAAAAACGTGATAAAATCTCCTCTTTAACCCCTCTTTTTTGTTTTTTCATTTCTTGATGGTTGCATAATATTCAAAATTCATAGTCTGCAAAACTGGTTAATGTCTGAAATGAGGATTGGGCTGTAAAAAATCTTTAAAAACTTTAAGCAAATCAATGTCATCTAACATAAAAAATGACGTTGTTGACTCCTGTCCAAACCCCAGTTATGTGGAAACATGGACGTTAAACCTATAAAAAAAATCCTTTAAAAATTCCTATACTTTTATTCAAAATTTTGTATTTTTGCAAAAAAAATTCTCTAAATTAAATGCAAAATCTCCCACTAAAATCCTCTAATATCCTCTTTTTCTTATAAAAATTTTATGTGGCCACCCAGATAGATACAATTACAGCAAATAATAGTGTACTTTGGGAAAATTCCTTATTCAGGAATGCCTTACATTGTTATTTCTAATGAAGTTTTAGATTGTCACCATGGGTTTGACAGAAATGTTTAAAAAAAATATGATTAGAAAAAAATAAAAAAAGATATGATGTAACTAAAAATTTGCTTATAATGGTGCTGTTTATGATGACACTCTATTGATGACACACATTGTGTGCCTTATTGATTAATCCTAGTGGCGGTCCTAATTCCATGTCTATCACTCTTTCATCTTTGTCCATTATTTAAAAGTCTAGTTTGTTTGTTTTCCATCCTTAGTTTGAAACGTTGGTTCGGACATGCACTGGTGGAGAAAATATTAAAAATAAATTTTGTTTAACTTTATTTAGTAAATCACTAGACTTGCATCTGAATTATCGCCTCCCCCCTAGTAAATCATTAAAGTTGCTTATGAATTATACTCTACCCCCAGTAAATCATTCAATATGAGATGTATGTTAATGGTGTTGAATGACAATGATAGAATTGATATACTGTTATTATTATGTAGCTATATATCTTCTGTACTGCAATTGAAATTTCTAGAGCTTTTGATATATAAGTTGTAGGATTCTTTCTTTAATTTAGGAACATTGGAAAAAGGTTACTGTCAATCTTACTTTAATTAGTATATTTATTGTCCAAAATATAGTAATTTTAATTTAAATATATAGTAATGTTAATTTATATATATTTTTTTAAGTTTAAACTTCAACTTTTTTATTTTTGCTATTTCTATTGTTTTATTTTACAAACTGGTATTATATATTATATATTTTTAAAAAATGATTATGTTTTATTCAAATTTAAAAATGTTTTCGTATTATATTCTTTTTTCCTTTTTTTTTAGTTCGTACTTGAGGTTCTGCCCTTCTTTATTAATTTAATTTAATTTCTCTACTGTTGAAATATGGTTTAAATTTAGTAAATTTTCATGATTTAAAATTTACTTTATTGATCATTTGCCAACAGTTTAGGACCTAAACTTTAGGTTGTAAAATTCAATTTAACATAAGGTAAGAACAACTTTGTTTTCTGGTAATACCACTAAACGCTTTTTTGTGATTATCAATATGTTAGTTTTTGTTTAACTTTATTTTTGTGTAACTGTATTTGTCATGGCTTTTCATGGCTTGTAATGATATTGTTCATAACTGTGTTTGTCATGGCAACAATAATTTTTTTTTTACTTGTGAAACACTGTCAAATGTTTTAGAAAATTTATATCATGCAAGAAAAAAAGATAAAGGCCTTCTAGTTAGAACAGAAAGTGCTCATGATTATGTAACCAAAAATCATTATATAACAGTTAATAAGCTTATTGTTAAAAAAAGCCCTCACTCGAGTAGGTAAGAAAATTGATTTATTTAGCTCAGCATCTAACATCAAAATTGATTGCATTGCTTCTGAAGCACCAATACAAGAATGTATTATTACAGATGATCCAATTACAGGGGACGCATCATTTTTACATTTCTACTAACAACTAATTCTACAACATTTGAAAATGAATCCTTTTTAAACAACACTAAATGTGCGCTACATGAGGATGTCAAAGATATCTTAATCAAATGTTATCAATAGTGTTATACATCATTTCCAAAACTAAATAAAAAAATGTCATTTATCATAAAATAAACCAGAATTAATGACATTGATTATCAAAAATAAGAACCAACAAAGTTATAAAAGGGTGTTAACATTTTCTGTTCTTTTTCGATCATCATAGGCTCTAACAACGAAACCTTTAATATTATTCATTGTAAATAGATCAGATGAAGCTTCCAATTTACTAAAATATGTATAAATATTTTATGTAAATTGGAGTATATTATGCTTTCATAAATTCTTTCCACCGAAGCAGTTAATAAAGTGAAGAATTTAGTAAGTTGTGTTAAAGGACACTGTGGTAGCTAAATGAGCTGCAGCACCAGTCATTGCCAAAAAGGAAACTTCACCCATGGAACAGTTTGTCTTTGTCCAGTTCTACCAGGTAACATTGTATTAGATATTCAAAGTTTTAGCTTCAAATTTTAAGTCTATTATAATGTAAAATCTCTTAACTATTTCCAACATTCAATGCCAAGAGCAAGAAGGCTTTTTAAAGAAGAACCAGAACTTTTATAATAAACACATTAAAAAGATTTCAAAAATAAAGGAAATCTTTTTTTTCTTATACTTATTTAGTAAAATAGATACAAACCATTATTAATGCAATTTAATGCCAAAAAAGTCAATATCTGGGATTTTCCCATCCTCTTCAACAATTTCTAAAGTAAAAATTTAATTTTAATCTAGAGTTGTTGTCAAATTTTTCTTTTCAAACCTTAACCTTTTTATTTTAGTTATTTATGATTGAATAAATTTGCTGCGATGTATCATAATCGTTGAATTAAGGTATTTGAATTTCTCACAAATTATTATCGTTGAATTGAGGTATTTGAATTCCTCACAAATTATTGTATTGCGACGCATTTAAATCACAAATTACAAATCTTGACGCATCTTTTAACAAATTAATCCATACGGAATAAATAGCCTCGTAGAATTCCACTATCCTCAGAGCTTTCTTCAGACCTGTTCAGGCTTAAATTGTCGTCATAAAGAACTGATTGTAGATCCATACTAATATTTACTTTAACAAGGTAAACAATATATAATAGAAGTCAAAAGTACGCCTCGTTTTCAAATTTAAGACGGTTGTCGTAATTAAAGTCAGCGTAGGAGCGGAATGCTATATGAAATCAAAGTGGTAAGAGGATAATTTGTGGAAATGTGACAATATTGCTGTAATATTTATGTTATTATCGTACCATTATTATGAATATGAATTGTAGAATTTTGTTTCATAAACTGTGTTATTATTTATTCTTATTTGTATATATTATAATTTACAATGTGATTATTAATATGGGGAACCATGGGACCAATTTAACGTCCAGTTTATAAGTTTATAAAGGGAATTATAAAAGAGGTTTATAAACTCCTATAAAAAATTGTAATTGTATTATTTATTGTGTATTATCTTTAGTATTTCACATTTTTTGATTATGCCGCTTTTTAAAACTGCATTGAGTTTAGAAGAGGCACAAAGTTTTATTAAAAACCATGAACTTGAGTATACAGTTCGGTTTAGTACATCTTTCTCTACTAAAGGCTTCGGAAATACTGGTATATTACTTTTGTTTATACATATATATGTATATATATATATATATATATATATATATATATATAATTTAATTAATTACAAAATCAATTATAATCATAAAGAATTAAAAAAATAATTGTAAAATCAACTATTTTTTGAAAGTATTAATAGCAAATTGTTTATTTCTTAAGATCTAAAGGAAAAAACCCACAAAGTATATTGGTCAACCAATTCCATTGCATTTTCTGGTTTACCGTTTATGTTGATTGATATGCACCAAAATTCTTGATTGTCATCATGGACATGACAGAAACATAAATCTAAAAGAATTTAACACGCAAAAGAAAAAAGCAATAGTGAGATTTACAATATATATCTGACATATATATATATATATATATATATATATATATATATATATATATATATATATATGTATATATATATATATATATATATATATATATATATATATATATATATATATATATATATATATATATATATATATGTATTTGAAGCAATATTTTATGATTTTTTTACCAATATTATTTGTTTATAATATTGCGCCAAATAATTATTGATAAAATAGAACATTGATCATGACTACAAAAGAATGTATACTCGCATACAAGATTGCAAGAAGTTTGATTGTCCAGCACAAATTAGTATTACAGAATACTTAGAATTTCAAGAATATAAAGTAGGATATTTTTATTTGTATGAGTGTTTGTTGTAAACCATAATAAAAAAGTCCTTCTTATATATTTTGGCTCTTATCAAATATAAAGTCAAATGCAATTAAAGAAGTACAAAATTAGATTTTATATATATATATCAGGGATGCGGAGTCCCAAAAAGCACTCCGGATTTGAAAGTCACATAAAGATTACTTTACTCTAGTTTTTGGTATCCAGGTGCTCTAAAAATATAAATAAGTTTATGGACTACTAATAGGAAAAAAATGAAGACTTATAGGTTAGAGGAACAATCGTTTTTTGAGCCCAGAGTCCTTAGGTATAATGGTGGCAAGGACTCCGGGACTCTAGGACTCCGGGCTTACAAACAATAAGTTTCAAGTCATTAAATCTCATGAATTTTTTTATTATAGCACATAATAAGTCAACAAACATGTTTAGAGCTTCTTGGCACTACAGACTTGGAAAAAGTAGAGGTATAAAGCCCGAGTCTTTTTGGGACTCCCTGATATATATATATATATACATATATGTATATAAATATATCTGATATATATATATATATATATATATATATATATATATATATATATATATATATATACATATCCCTGATATATATATATATATATATATATATATATATATATATATATATATATATATATATATATATATATATACATATATATACATATATATATATATATATATATATATATATATATATATATACATATATATATATAAATAAATATATATATATATATATATATATATATATATATATATATATATATATATATATATATATATATATATGTACATATTATGCATAAATTTATGTGTTAACCTGTAATATTCAGCTCAAAGTGGATACTGTCAGAAATAGGAAAGTAAAATCAAAGGAACTTCGGCATGCCTTATCATTAGCCAACAAGGAAATCAATCAAATAAGAAAGTTTTGTACTGTTTTACCAGACATCTTGTCACACAACGGTCACATAATTGCCATGGTATTTGTAACTTATTATTTTTTTATTCTGTTTTTCACATTTTCATTACACCTTTTACTTATGTGTAAATCTTTTTTTGAATTAAATGATAATACATTTATACCTACAAATGTCTATCTATAAGGATTCTGGCATTTCACAGAGTATTGACCCTGAACTAGTAACTGCTATTGACTTGTATGTCAAAGAAGGTGTATTAAGCACAAAAGAAATGAAACGTCTATTGAATATTCAAGTGAAAAACAATTTCAATAAAACTGGTTCCGTTCTCCCAGAAATCTCAAATAAACGATTTTTCCCTCGTAGTTCAACCATTCACAATCACATTGCAATTTCAAGAAGAAAGTTATGTCAATCTCTTATTGATCAAGAAAGTCTTCAGTTGAAGATTAATGAATGGAGAGAAGCAGATCCTGCTATACATATATACTTTAGACCTAAAGGTTAATAATTGAAATAAGTGAATTGTTGAAATCTTTCAACAAATCACTTTCTCTGTTGCTTTAACCAAAATTTTTGAATTTCAGGGTATTCCACGGAAGACATTAATATAGAAAGTGACTATGAAGACAACACTGTTAGACTAACTGGAACAAAAGAAACTTCATTACTGTTTGTTTATCAAAATGCATGGCAGAAAAGGTTGTTAGCCAAATATGGGAATGAACTTGTGTTGTTGGATGCAACATATTGTACCACTCGTTATGCATTGCAACTTTTCTTTTTTGTGGTAAAAACAAATATAGATTATCAAGTGGTTGGCTTATTTGTATGTGAGAATGAAACTGAGGAATCAATAAGTGAGGCTCTATCATTTTTAAAGTCTTGGAATAATGATCTTAATTCTAAATATGGAATGTCTGACTACTGTGTTGAAGAAATTAACAGTTTGGAGAAGGTTTTCGAAGGTCGAAATTTACTTATATATTTTTCAAAATAATAAGAAAAAAGTATAATTAAAAATTCATTCTTATTTAATATATTGTGTTTATGTTAAAAGGAACAAGAAATGAGCAAGAAATTATTTTATTTTTACCCATATCCATTTCAGGCTGTGTTGTATTTATATGTGATTTTCATCGTACAAGAATAAAAAACCAAGAATAAGTAGCTATTTGTGTAAAAGTATTTCATTAATAATTTTTCTCAAAATAATATATTTATATGTTAATTTTATAGGTATGTTATCATGCTCTTTAGCCTTCATCTTCAGTCTTGTTTAAAACAAACAAAAAAATCATTATTTATTACTATTATAGAAACTTTGATTAAAAACCTTTTAAATATTTTTTAACCTAATTAAATATTTATAAATATTATAAATTATATAAAAATTATATAAAAAATTATAATATTTATAAATATTATAATATTAACCTAATTAAATATTTATTACTATTATAGTTAGAAATTTTGGTTAGAAAACTTGGAAGATTTGGAGATGTTTATTGTTTTTATTGTTTGTTTTTTATAATTTTTCTATTAATTTATTTAGTTCTGCCATTCCACTGATTTGTTAAATTTTTCTTACTGTGGAAACATGATTTTAATTTAGTAAATTTTGATGATTTCAAACTTACTTTATTAATCATAAGCCAACAGTTTAGGAAAAGAACTTAAATTCGACACAAGGTAATACTTTTATTTTTTTCAAACATTAAAAAACTAGTAAATGCTATTCGTCACGTAATATGAATAGCTGATTCATATTAGGCTGGGTGAATAAAATGAGCAATTGCTCTTTTTACTCAGTAAAAAGAGCAATTGTACTCAGTACTCAGTTTTACTAATAAAAACTTCAGCAGTTTTCTTTATATTTTTATTCACATAAAGTTAAGCAATTTACTTTAATAGCTGTACTTTTGTCTTCTATTACACGATTTGTACTTTTGATGACTGTACTTATGGCTTCTATTATATGATAGAAGCCATAGATTTAACTCACACTATACGTTTGATTGTACTGTTGATATACAAGAATTTTTGAATTTTTTCATTAATCTTTAACAATTTTGCTTTAGTTTTTATTCACGTAAAGCTGAGCAATTACTGAGTAAAAACAATTGCTCATTTTTATTCACCCAGCCTATTGAAAATAAAATTTTTTGTTATACTCATAGTAAGTGATTTGGTTTTTATGGCCTAATTTCTTGAGTGTTATAGAGTTGGTTAACTAGTTTCCTGCTTCTTTTCTTTGCCTTTACTTGTTGTTCTATAGTGTATTTTGGAGTCTTTTCACGTTTTCTATATTTAATATTCATTTTTTTAAACTGACGACCAATTGTCGATTGATTTACACCGAATTTAATACCTATTTTTCTCTGACTGACCCCTTTTCGATTGTTGACAAGTCTCGTTAATTCGGCTTTCTTTTCTCTAGTCCAGGATATCGGACGACCAGGGTGCTTTCTATCAGAAAACGATTGAACAGTTTCAAGTCTTTTTAGGTTATCATATATTGTACTTCGAGCAAATCCTTCCTTTTCAAAATGATTTAGGATTTTTTTTTTTTTTAATATTAGGTTTATTTACAAAAAACATTTTTAGTCGCTTTCGAAAAGATTCTCGTTCAGCTGCATTTAACCTCATTTTAAATAGTTGTGTTTCAAATAATAAAGTTTATATTTTATAGAACGTTTATGTCTACGCATAAAACCACAAAAACTAATTATTATGCTCAAATAATGAAATTAGGATTTGTCCGATAACTTCCGCATCACCCGTTAATAGATGTCAAAAGTACATCTATTAAAGTACAGCTATCAAAAAAGCAAACTATGAGGTAAAAACCAAAAATACACCATCAAAAGTGCAAATCATGTAATAAAAGTCAAAAGTTCACCTATCAAAAATACAAATCGTAATAGAAGTCAAAAGTACAGCTACTAAAAATACAAATAATATGATAAAAGCCAAAAGTACAGCCATCAAAAGTACAAATCATGTAGTAGAAATCAAAAGTTCAGCTATTAAAAATACAAATTGTAATAGAAGTCAAAAGTACAGCTATTAAAAATACAAATAATATAATAGAAGCCAAAAGTACAGCAATCAAAAGTACAAATATTGTAATAGAAGTCAAAAGTACACCGATTAAACATACAAACAATATAATAGAAGCCAAAAGTTCAGCTATTAAAAATACAAATCGTAATAGAAGTCAAAAGTACAACTATTAAAAATACAAATGATATAATAGAAGCCAAAAGTACAGCCATCAAAAATACAAACAATATAATAGAAGCCAAAAGTTCAGTTATTAAAAATACAAATCGTAATAGAAGTCAAAAGTACAACTATTAAAAATACAAATGATATAACAGAAGCCAAAAGTACAGCCATCAAAAGTACAAATCATGTAGTAGAAGTCAAAAGTTCAGCTATTAAAAATACAAATCGTAATAGAAGTCAAAAGTACAGCTATTAAAAATACAAATAATATAATAGAAGCCAAAAGTACAGCAATCAAAAGTACAAATATTGTAATAGAAGTAGAAAGTACAGCTATTTAAAATATAAATAATATAATAGAAGTCAAAAGTACAGCTATTAAAGTAGAGATATCAAAAGAGCAAATCATACAATACGTCAAAATACAATGCGAGTTGTATATCTGATATCTGTTATATCGTTATTGAAAGAAATAACTTGTCGCTATTTTTTATATTGCAGTATCTAACATATCAAAAGAACTAATCTTGCAATAGAAGTCAAAAGTAAAGCGCGAGTCCATATGTAAGTCATATGGAAAGACAAGTCATATGGAAAAGAGTGGACTATACGACTTTTCTATACGACTTGTCGCTGTTTTATATATAGCGATATCTAATAAATATCATCAATAAAAATCATGCGATAGAAATCGAGAATACAACACGAGTTATATCAATGTCATCTATTTTATATCTCTAATCATTTATTCTATCTCCGGAAAAAAATATCTGTTTTAGAAGTCAAAAGTACACAAACTATAATTACGGCAACCGTTTATAATTTGAAATCGAGGCGTACTTTTGACTTCTATTATATATTGCTTACCCTTTAACAACGTGTCAATTTTTGTTTACTTTTATGTATAAACTAAACGGTTTCCGAAAAAGCCTACCTACTTTTGAGCAATCGGAAAAACTCTACGGCAAACGAAATTATTCACCTCCTTTTGAGCCATGGGATCGTCTGCTAACCCAAAAAAACTAAAAATATACTTTTAAGTTGCTGTTTTCGCCCACCATCTGGTGAAATAAATAGTTTCAAGTCCTTTTTAGTTACTGATATTATAACAAAATGTACAATAGAAAAGAAATTAAATTACATAATTGGTGACATAAATTTAGGCGCATTAAAATATCACGTAAGTTCCAAAATTTTTAGTTTTTATAATGATTTATTTGAAAACGGTGCAATTCCGCTTATTAATAAACCAACAAGAGTAACTTTAAAGCCAGTATCTTTAATAGATAATATTATGACAACAGACACTTTTAATGAATATCTTAAAATTTTCCTATCTTCTTTTCAATAAATACTGATATTGAACAATTACAAATAAAAAAACAAGTTATCCTAAAACGCTGTTTCAGTGAAGTAATTATTGCGTCATTTAATGAACAACTATCATTACAACATTGGAAACATAAATTTTTTGTCGGAAGCAAATGTGGTTTATACCTCATTCTTTAGAACATTCTATGAAGTTTATGATGCAGACTTTCCATAATACAAAGTTAACTTAAACAAAAAAAGCTTAAAGTCACCATGGATTACTAAAGAACTCAGGAAATCTTCCAAAGTTAAACAAATATTGTATATAAAGTTTTTAAAGTCAAAAACAGATAAAAATAAGGAAGTTTATAAAAATTATGTAAAGCTTTTTGAAAGTCAAAAAAAAAATTAAAAAAAAAAATACTATTTAAACTTGTTAGAGAAGTTTAAGAATAATGCTAACGCACATGGCATATTTTAAATGAAATTATTAAATATAACTAATTATCGTCCAATTTCTATACTTTCTGGTTTTTCAAAGATTTTTGAAAGGACCCTTTACATTAAAATTTATGATCATCTTTCTAAAAATAAAATACTAAATACAACCCAATATGGGTTTAAAAAACATAATTCCACTGAACACGCAGTGTTTCATCTGACTAGAAATATTGCAGATTCGTTTGAAAAATCACAATTTACTCTTGCAGTGTTCATAGATCTATCAAAAGCTTTCGATATGATAAATCATGAGATTCTTATTAAAAAACTAGAAAATTATGGAATCTGTGGTAATTTTCTAAAATTACTTAAGAGCTATTTAAGCGATCGTAAACAGTATGTGCAAATTGATGTATCCTCTACAACATATTTACTAGATATAACATGTGGTGTCCCCCAAGGGTCTTTACTAGGACCACTTCTTTTTCTCATTTATATCAATGATCTTTATAATGCCTCAAATTTAAAAACAGTAATGTTTGCTGATGACACAAACTTTTTTCTGTCTAGCAATAATATCATAACACTATTTAATGACATGAACATAGAGCTAATTAAAATTTCAAAATGGTTTAAGTCTAATAGTTCGTTATAGTTAAGTCTAATAGTACGTTAAGTCTAATAGTAAGTTATCAATTAACATAGAAAAAACTATATGGACTCTTTTTCATCCAAAATCCAAAAAATATCTTTTGCCAAATGATATGCCTCAAATGTATAGAGATAATATTCAAATAAAACAATCAAAAGTAATACTCTTTCTTGGTGTTCTTATTGATGAAAATCTTACGTGGAAAAATCATATAGAAACCTTGCGCAACAAAGTTTCAAAAAAAATTGGAGTATTATATAAAGCGAGAAGTTTTGTAAATAGACACGCATTAGTTCAACTTTATTACTCACTTATTCAATGCCATCTAAATTATTCAAATATCGCATGGGGTTGTGCTAAAGAAAGTCAATTAGATCCTCTTTATCGGCAACAGAAGCATCTAGCACGACTAATAAATTTTAAAGATCGTTTTACTCATGTAAAACCAGTTTTATTCAAAATGAGTATTCTTAATATATACCAACTAAATGTCTTCAACACTCTTTGATTTATATTTAAATGTAAGATAAACTTAGCTCCAATACCTTTTCAAAATTTATATGCAATAAAGCCCAAAAGCAAATGTGATCTAAGAAATTTTGATTTTTCCCAATATTGGAATTTTTCTACTTTCAAAAACAAACTGAAAAAAGTTATTTTCTCAATAGAAAATATTTTCGAGTTCTTCTGATCTCGTTTCTCTTTTATAAGTGTTATCTAAATGTAATTTAAAATATTTTATTTTATTTTTTATTGTTTTGTTAAACGGTGTTTTATAATTGAGGTATCTTATTTTATTTGTATGAAGGTTTTCTTAAACGGTATTTACTTTTCATTTTATATATTTTTGAAATAAATGGTTTATCATTTTTGTATTGTTAAACGGTTCTCGGTGACAGGATCTTACGATCCTCTTCGAGTTTCCGTGTTATTCATATAATTCTGTACCAACGACACTTTTATCAGAGAATAATGTTAAATGAACACTTGGGTTTTTGGACGTAGACAGACGTATTCAAGCTACACAATGAGTACAAATTGGTTGCTATGGTACCAAATTTTACATAGCAACAAATTATTTTTACATTAACGTTATTATAACAGTTTTTTAATCGTACTATATAGGGTAACACAGGGCAAAATGAGACAGCGGGCAATATGAGACAGTTCATGGTGCCAGCTCTACAAATTATTATTTGCAAGATTTTCAAATATGCAGTTGTGTTCAAAAACTATTTTGTGTCAAGAAAAATATATTGAGTCACTTTGAAATAAAAAAGTCGAGTAGAAGGGGAATCATTTCATCCCTCGGCTTCGCGAAAATTACGAATTTCTAAGTGTTGTTATTATATTTTTTCCTAGCCTTTTTTGATCTCACTGAGTAGAAAAGCTTTTTATGTTTAAAGTTTTTTTTTTAATTAGAATCTTTAGGCCTTTTTCTATCATTTCCATTCTTTAGTATTTCATTTCTTCAGTAAAATAGTCAGGAAATTAGGCAATTCGATGCCAACATGATGCGGGGCAAAACGAAACATTCTGCTTGTATTTGTTTTGCCGATATCTTATATTATGTTTAATTAATGTTTTACATTAAAACAACAAACATAGCAAATATTAATATTTACGTGCTGTAGATTTAAATTTATTATACTGTATTTACCTACTTTTTATTTTAATAATTGAAATGTTTAATTGTTATCCAATATAGAATTATGTTTTATATTTTGTTAACTTATAAAATACAAATATAGTAAATATAAACATCAGGCAATTATTTGCTTCAATTTGATTAATTATTTATTATGTTTAAACATAATAAATATTTAATCAAATTGAAGCAAATAATTGCCTGATGTTTATATTTACTATATTTGTATTTTATAATCTTATTGTATTGTATATGTAATTGTAATAAAGTAAGTAGTATAAAAATATATAGTGAGTAGATTTAAGCATATAGGTTATTGCAGTAAACTATAAACAAAATACAATGAATTTTATGTGTACTTTAAATGCATAAATTCAATATATGCATGTATGGTTTATATTATATTAATATATTTACTAAATCTTTATAATTTTTTTAGCAATAGTCGTTTTTATGTCATTGTTAGTTGTTACGTTTTGTCAGTTTATTTCTATATATATATATAGTATATATATATATATATATATATATATATATATATATATATATATATATATATATATATATATATATATATATATACACACACACACATATATTTAGAAAGTGAAATATGGTTAGAAACTATATAAGAAAAATTGATTGTGGCAATTTTTCTGAGCAGAACATGTTATTGGCAATCGACTCCGTAAAATTAAAGGAAATGTCACTGAGAAAAGCAGCTTTGACTTTTAGTGTAAATAAAGATGCTTTACTTAGAAGGTTTCAAAGAAAATTAAAGAATTTAGAATATTGTAATATTCATAAAAGATCACTTGGTTCATTTAAAAAAGTATTGCTGGATGATACTGAAAATCAATTAGTTAGCTACATTGAAGAAATGGATTCAGTTTATTATGGATTGTCGATAAGTGACATCCAACAAATTGTCTTCCGGTATGTAGAAAAGTATAACATAGTTCATCCATTTAATAAATATAATGGTGTTGCAGGAAGAGATTTTGTAAGTGGGTTTTTGAAGAGACATCCAGACCTTTTAATAAGAAAGCCTCAGGGGTTGTCTTTAAATCGTATTAATGGTTTAAACTGCAGTTCTGTGAACATTTATTTCAAGAATATAGAAATTGTTTTAAAAAAATACAAGTTTGAAGCTCATCAAATTTTTTACTGCGATGAATCAGGTATTACAACTGTACATGAACCTGTTAAAGTTATAACAAAAAAAGGGAAGCATTGTATTTCTTCTGTAAGAAGTGGTAAACGGGGTGTAACAACAACCATTGTTTATGCTATGATTGTAACTGGACTATTTGTTCCACCAATGATGATTTTAAAGAGAAAGCGAATGAAATTAGAACTAATCGACCATGCTCCCACTGGAACAATTAAAGGGTGCTCTAAAAATGGATGGATTACAACTGATCTGTTCATGGAGTATATAAAACACTTTACTAAGTACACTAGAGCTTCTATAGAAAATAAAATTCTTTTAATTTTAGATGGGCACAAAACTCATACAAAAAACATTAACTTGTTGGATTTTGCAAAGGAAAATGGAATAGTTGTTATAACCTTACCACCTCATACTTCTCATAAGTTGCAGCCACTTGATCGAAGCTTTTTTAAACCGATAAAAACTTTTTATAATATAGAATGTGGATCATGGTTGCGTGAGCATCCTGGAAGAAAAATAACAACTGATCAACTTGGAGTATATTCTCCAAAGCCTATAATAAGGCTGCCTCTGTAGAAATTGCCTGTTCTGGCTTTCATACATCTAGAGTTTGTCCTTTTTGTCCGGATATAATTCTAGACACTGAGTTTAATGATGACAAAAGATCTAATGTTATCTTACATAAACCTGATTAAATTGAATCACAAGTTAAATTGAGTACCTTATTATCATCGCCCTCAGGATGTTCAGAAAATATTGATTTTAATATATATTATGCTTTTCTTATACCATGCTTTTCTAATATTGTACCAATTCCTAATTTACTAATTTCTAATTTACCAATTGAAAAATTTACCTAATTTACCAATTTCAAAATATTAATTTCTAATATTGTACCAATTTAAAATACTAATTTATACCATGCTTTTCTAATATTGTACCAATTCCAAAGATCATTTTACCACCAAAAAAGGGAGAAGAATCACAGATAATAACAACATCACATTACAGAAAATCACTATTTGAATTCTCTG
This sequence comes from Hydra vulgaris, assembly GCF_038396675.1. NCBI lineage: Eukaryota > Metazoa > Cnidaria > Hydrozoa > Anthoathecata > Hydridae > Hydra > Hydra vulgaris. The sequence continues at coordinate 35,072,056 of NC_088920.1, forward strand.
AAAAATCAAAAAAATTAATAGAACGCAAAATAAAAAATAAAAGTGCATTTGGAAAGGGTAAAGAAAAAGTTAAAAGTTGTTTAAGTGTTAAAGACTGGGAATGTTATGTTTGTAATGGTTTATGGAGTAAGACTGCAAAAGGAGAGAAGTGGAGTCAATGTTCAAAATGCACAACATGAGCTCATTTGGACTGTTGTTCATTTCAAAATACTGGTCAAGCAATATGTGATTTATGTGACTAGTGGCAGTTTGAGTATAGCTGTAATATATTCTAAAATTTATTTCTTGCTAATCCTTTTAAAGATCTGTTTTGTTTATCTTTATTTATTTAAATTATTAAAAAAAAAAAATCTGTCTCATTTTGCCCCGCTATGCGGGGCAAAATGAGACAGAATAGGTGCTGTCAATAAATGATCTCTGGTGACCAAGCCACTGCAGTTTTGCAACTCATATTTTGTAAGCTTCAAGAAGGATGGTAGAAGATTTGAAAAATATCAAGTTATTTTTTCAAAAGTTTTTTTTTCAAAAGTATTAGATAAATTAGTGCTTAAGTGTCTCATTTTGCCCCTCGTTACGCTACACTATATTAAGTACGTGTATTAAAATAAGATTCACACTTCTTATGTAATCCATAATTCTAATTGGTTGCTATGGATACCTAATTTCTAAAATTATTTTTGCATATATTGATTGCTATTTCATAACATTTTAACATTGAAAAGGTATAATTAGCCACAAATATGGATGTTACAACCCTTTTGTGGTTACAACCCTCTCTCAACTCCATAACTCCGAAACACGAACCTCAACGAACAAGGCCGCTGCGTGGAGAAACAAGTTAAGCGCGGTACTACCAGGGACGAGGTGGGGATCGAACTCGGAATTTCTCACTTATGAGAAATTCCGAGTTCGATCCCCACCTCGATCCCTACCACTACACCACTACCGCATATACAAGCAGACTACAACTGATGGTGAAAGACACCTTGAAAACGAACAACATCTATTTCTCACATGCTTTGTTCCACTTGAAATATCTTGTTTTGTTGATGGATGTAAACAAATACTTTGGTACAACCACAAGCCATCTTCAACATTGAACACTCGTTTACTGCGTTTTAAGTTTTTTAAAGAAACAACAGATGTATCAATAAAAGAAGAGTCTTTTATTGGAAATGCAAATCTTGAACTAACTCAATGGAATAATATCAGTATATTGCATATCATTGAAATTACCGTGGTTGATGATAAAGTGACAACAGCCTTATCAGTCGAAACCAATGCATCACAGTCCTGCCCAGTGTGTGGCAGCACGCCAAAAGAGATAAGCAATATAGAAAAAATGGTAGCAAAATACAAAAAAGGCAAACTATTCTGGACTACAATATAGCTTGTCACCATAACATGCACGGACTAGGGCAATGGAATGCTGTTTTCACCTTGCTTACAAATTGGATAACCAAAAAGTGGAAAGCGCGTAGCACAAAAGAAAAGTTATCTGCGACGACAAACAAAAAAAGAATTCAAAATGCTTATAAAAATTGTCTTGGATTAATTAATGATGTGCCCAGATCTGGTGGTTCTAGGACATCAAATGATGGAAATACTGCTCGTTGTTTTTTTCCAATCTGAATGTATTGTGGCTAAAAGTTAAAGATGGATTTACTACTGTTGGAAAAGTTGCATATCATCTTGGCCACATTGTCATCAGCTCAACTAATTAATGGATATGTATTTCAAAAGTACTGCTTTGAGGTAAGTCTATTTGTTAATATTATTTCTATGCTGTAATTACATAATTGATTGCCTCATATAGGTGGCTTATTTGTTTGTACAGAGCTAACCATGGTACTACATGCCACAAAGTTTGCACAAGATATTATTACACGGACATGAGGCTGTTAGGATAATGATCTTGCCTATTGCTCTCTGAAGAGGCACAGGAAGCACGAAACAAGAATTTTATACATTTCTGTAAAAACTACACACGCAAATGCAGTCGTTCGAAAACTAACTACGATGTATTATGCCTACTTTTGTGCTCATCAGACCCAATAATCAGCAGCATGAGGAGGTCAAACTCTCAAAATTCAAAATCTCAACTCCCAGAAGGAGTTAGTGATTTGCTTCAGGCCCCAACTGTCAACTCACCCAAGATATGATTACTTATTTTATGCAAGTATATTTTATAAATTGTGAATGTGTTTCAAATTGTCAAAGTTTTATTGCAATATTTTTTCTTTTCATTAATAAAGACACAAATCCTAACCTTAAATTAATTACCTAAATATTTAGTAGTTATTTAAAATCCGATAATTTTTTTTCATAAATCCATTAATCTGAGTGAAACTACAATGTATATAACACACATAAAACATCTGCAACTACCAAAAATAGGTTGTTGCTACGCAAAATTAGGTATCCATAGCAACCAAATATAAAAATATCACTTTTATAAGAAGCGCAGACCTTATATTAGTACTCAAGTCAAATTTAGTAAATAAAGACCTAATTAATTAATTATGAATTTTGTCCAATAAAAGTGAATTCTGGCTTACTGTGTAACAGTTCAAATTTTAAAATAGTTTATTTTTTAATAGCAACTGTTCACTCTAACATAAAAAAAGATAGAACCTTATAATTCTCATGCGATACATTGCTTGGATTATATAGTCACATGACTCTTTTTTTTTTTTTGGACGGTAATATCCAGCTCTTTATTTTTACACCTTAAAACTGTGAAGGATTTATAAAAAGAAAAAAAAATTATTTTTTAAACATCTTAATGAAATTTATTAATTTAAAAAATAAAAAGTCTTTAACAGCAATTATATATATATATATATATATATATATATATATATATATATATATATATATATATATATATATATATATATATATATATATATATATATATATATATATATATATATATATATATATATATATATATATATATCAAAGCTTTTAAAATAGAAAAATAATGTAAAAGTAAACATGAAAAAACAAACAAACAACAAACTCAAACAAAAGTAACTTAAACATTTATTTCATTATATATTACAAATATGAATACAATTAGAACAAAAAAAAAAGATTTAACAATTTAATATTTCACAAAAAGTTTAAACAAAAAATACTACATAATATAGTTGAGTTTTTAAAGCCGATTCTGACAAGTCAGATGTCCCAACTTAAAAAACAAATCAAATCTTTCAACTAATTTTTTTGTTTATAAATATCTTAATTGGAATTTTTTATTAGATAAAACTTTATCAGATTTGAACTTTAAATACTAATTATTTTATTATACTTTTCCAAAATTTTTCGATTAACTACATTTCTGACGAAGAGAATGACAGCCTCTTCTTTTTAATACCGTGATTACTTTATAAAGTTTGTCTGAAGTTTCATTTTTGATTCCTAAATAATTAATTAGTGTTAATTAATTAGTGTTAATTAATTATTAATCAATTATTATTAATTAATGTTAATTAAATAATGTTTTCTTTTATGACTATAAAAAAGAACAGCAAATTTGAAAAGAAAAAAAAAAAAAAAAAATACATTTTTAAATATGTAAATTTCAAAAATATAAATTTTTTTCTTTAAATCATTAATACTCACGAGTACATTGATGCATTCCATAATTAAATGCAAACCCAGCGGAACACGTGCACTGATAACCACCGACATAGTTTTGACATTTTGCATTTGGACCTAAACACCATGTTAAGCACTCATTGACATCTAAAAGAAATAACAATAAAACTCATCAAGTTACCATGTCAAGAGTGAATAAAAAACACCATTGAAGATATTCTACATCGCACAGTGTTCAAAAAAGCGTACAGATAGCTATGTTTGAGATAAAACTATATCTATCTATGCACACTGTAGTAGAAGTAAATAAATTGTCCACCATAAACAGTTAGCATTTTCAATATACGTACAGTTATAATTTAAACTTTAAAAATATTCTGTTGATTAAATACAAAATAAAAAAGGGAGTTAAACAGACATGGATTTTTAGTGTTCATAAAGGGTAACTTCTAGAAACTTTAAATTTTGTTATAAAAACAATATTGACTGCTGTCAATATAACAAAAAAACTGGTTCTCATTTTCACATCTCCAAAGATAACTAATGACAATATTGAGTTGGTTGTTAGACTTTGTCTTTTCTTATTCATATTCATATCTTTTAGAGCTTGCAGCATTGTTACACTGTTTCATTTACACCATTGAACAACAATTTCGAGTTTTTTTTCCAATGCAATCTATTTTTTCAATAAAAGATTCAACATTAGAACTTAGATTTAGTGACATCATTAGCAAATGCATTTTGAAGTTTTTATTTATGTTTATTTATTTGTTTAATCAAGTAATGAGATATTAAAAAGGTCATTATACAAAACAGAACAAAACAAATCTTAATCCAAAATCTTAAAACATATCTCTATAAAAACACACTATAATCAAATAGATAGTTACAACTAATAAAAATCTACTCCATAACTTGAAATTTTAATAGTATCTATTAGATTTATTTTTAAACTAAAATAACTCCTTTGGTTTTTGGGGTCCAAGCCATGTGGTTTTTGGGGTGCTAAAATATATCAAATATAGCATATCATATATATAATATAAGCATATCAAATATAATCAAAGTATTTTATGAAGATAAATTTGATATAAACAAACTAAGCCATGTGGTTTTTGAGGTCGCCTACTAAAATATACATAAACTTCAAGTAATACAAAAATACTTCTAAACCCCTATAAAGAAATTTTACCATAGAAAAGTAAAAAAATTGATAACAAGATTGTTAATTGCATTTTCTTGGAGTCTTGTCTTGACAATTGTTGCTCTACAACAAGTTGCCCAGTAGTGCATGAAAATATCAAACTTTTTACTTTGAAAGCAATTAGACACATTGTTTGTAAAATTTTTCAAGTAGTTTCCAAAAGTAAGAACTGACATTCTTACTTTGTTGTAAATGGTGTAATTTACAGAGCGACCATTGAAAGTGATTGCATTCCAAATCATAAATATACAATCGCTTATACTATATACTTACAATTTAACAAAATAACTATTTTTTAACAAATATTTTGGAAATAAAGTAACTTGTTTAGCCTGATACTAGATGTTTTTGAATACACTGAAAGCATTTTGATTGTTATTAACTTTTAACTTCATTAAAGAAAAAGTTTTCTTCATTATATCAAACAAACAACAATTCAAGTTTAAAAAAATTTTTTTCATAAACTTTTAAAATGCAGTGGAGAAAATAGAATTAGCCTCACCATGTTCTAATCCAATATTTTGTCAATCTGTTAGCAAATTTGTGTGGTGCATATTTTTTATCAACACATATATAATTATTGTTGTAAACAACAACTTTTTAGATTATAATATATATGACAATAGCATAATTAAATTGCAGAACATTTGACAAAACCATAAAATGTATAATACTTAATATTTGCGGTAACAAATAGAATTGGCCTCATCAATAATTATTTTCAGTTTACTTGCATATTTTGATCTGGTGATACACATTTGTGACTTAGTTTATTATTATTTATAAGTTAGTTTATTATTATTTGTAAGTTGAAATCAGTAAAAATTTTTAAGACTGTGAAATCAGTGCTGTTTTTAACATTTGGTTTTTGATACCTGAATTTGAAATGGGGTGTGATAAGCGTTTAACAAATGAAGAAACAGCTTTAATCAAAGCATACAAAGATACAGGCTTACCTCATTGGAAAATTGCAAAAAAAAATTAAAAGTTCTCCAAAAGTGGTTAATAATTACCTCCAGATGGGCGTTAATTATGGAACTTATAAGAGAAGTGGTGGCAAATGTAAAATTAATAATTGTACTAAACGAGCTATTGTATGTTGTTCTGCTGCTCAGCACATGACTGCATCTACAATTTGTACTGATTTACAATTACCTGTAACTATTACCTTTAATGTGTGAGACAAATCTTACAAAAAGATCCAAACACAGTTTAGAAAAAGTTTAAACTAAAACCAAAACTTACTGTTTTTCATGAAGAAGCTAGATTACAATTTGCAAAAAAAAACCTGTCTTGGCAGGAAGAGTGGCATCAACTTCACTTTTAGTGGTGAAAAAAAGTTCAATTTAGATAGTCCTGATGGCTATCAATATTACTGGCAAGAACTTCGAAAAGAGGCAGAAACTTAGCTGAGTTGTAACATCGGTGGTGAAACTGTAATGGTTTGGGGGGCTTTTTCCTTTGCTGGAAAACTTCTACTGGGATAGATTTTAACAAAAATAAATTCACAGGACTACATTGACTTATTAGAAATTAGTTTGCTTGAACATAGTGAAGAATTGACGGGTGAAAAATTCACTTTTCAATAAGACAACGCTACTATCCATAATTTAAATATAACAAAAGCTTGGTTTAGAGAAAAAATATTCACATAATTGAATGGCTTGCATACAGATTGCAAACCCAATTGAGAATACTTTCTAGAAAGGTTTATGAAAATGGTAAGCAAATTGAATCCACATTAGAGCTGAAAACTCAATTCAAAGAAGCTTGGAATGAAATATCTATAGAAATTATCCAAAATCTTGTGACTAATATGTCAAGTCACATATTTGAAGTCATTAATATTCAGGAAGCAATACTAAATATTAAATGAGTGTAAAAACAAAATATTTTCCGTTTTTTCTTGTATATAATGTAAACGAGGCTAATTTTGTTTTCTCCACATTGAATACTTTTAATTTTTTTTCTATTTGTAATTAATTAAACATATCAATTTATAAATTTTTTAGTCATAGTAGAAGATAATAAGAAATAAAGTAGATTTAATATTTGTTTCACTGCCATTTTTGTTTAATTAGAACAAAAAATAAAGGCGAGGCTAATTCTACTTTCTCCACTGTAGTTAACATTTAAATTGATCACTATATACACATCTGTACATTTTTATAATTTATTTAATATTTTAAATTATGTCCAGTTGTTTATATTTAAATTTGGCTTGAATATGATAAACAAATATTCAAAAATAGTTTGAAATTGACTTTGCAAATATTAACTTTTAATATATAATTTTGGAAAAAATTAAAATCAGTAAAAACAATGGTACATACAATAAGAATGATCTAATATTATTACACTGAGAGCTTTAAAAACATCAAGTTTATTTTATTACAAAATATGTAAATCTTAACCAATTTGAGGTAACATTGTCTGACCTTGGTTATAACTGGTCAACACTACCTAGGTCAACCTCAACACTAAAGTTTTAAATAATATTAGTTTAAAACTTTAGTGTTGTAGTATAAACCATATCAAATTGAACACACACACAAAAAAAAATGCAAACCTTCACATGTATGTTTTTCTAATGATATTGCATAGCCTTTTGGACAGAGACATTTAGGTTGTAAAGGAAAGTTAACATTAACACACAAGCCTTCAGCTGGACTGCATATATACTCATTTATCATTCCTTGGCATTCATTTACAACTAAAAAAATCCTAATAATATAACAAATAATAATAAAACAAACAAACAGTATATACATATATATATATATATATATATATATATATATATATATATATATATATATATATATATATATATATATATATATATATATATATATATATATATGTATATATATATATTTATACATATATATATACACATGTATATATATATATATATATACATATATATATACATACATATATGCATATATATATACATACATACATATATATATAAATATACATATTTATGTATATAAATATATATATATATATATATATACATATATATATATATATATAATATATATATATATATATATATATATATATTAGTGCTGAGCATTATTTTGATCAATCCGGATTACGGATTACAATTATTTAATCCGAATTTCGGATCAATCCGTTTTATCCGGATTCATGGATCCAATCCGTCGATTCGGATTTCGGATTCAATCCGTTGATTCGGATTTCGAATCCAATCCGGCTTCATTGTTTTTGAGATAATCAGCTATTTTTTCATTATTATCAAGTATCAACCTAAATAATTCGAATTACGATCTCAGATCTATTGATAATCGACTCAATATAAGACCCCTAATAGCAAATACACCAGGGTTTTCGAGTTTTTCACAATTTATTATTAGATACCCACCTATGAGGTAGGAACTAGGAATTAGAAAGTAGCAAGTAGGTATTTACTATTTTTATTAATAAAAAAAGGAGATGTTATGTGCGTATTTGTATGCAATTCATACAAATTCAGGCATTGCAAAATACTAAGTGCTTGTTGTGTTCTTCAATACCTTTGGTAAAACTTGTCCAAATTTGAGACATTTTTAATAGGTAAAGTTTAAAATATCAACAGTTTAATAACAAAATATAAATGATATAATACAAATTACGATACGATAGTAATAAGTACTAATGTAATAACAAATTACTGAGCTGTAAATTAGTAGCTAGTAGACTACAAAAAACTACAGAACAGTGAGTACTGAAAATAAATAACATTGCCTCATGACTGACGACTGTTATTAAATATTAATAAAAGTACAATAATAATTGATATCTGATAACTTGTTGTAGAACGCACACAATATTTATTTATAGCACTTCTGAACAACAATAATACACGTAATAATAGAATAACCCATGAAGATTAGAATTAGGAGACCCAACTAGTACGGCCACATGCATGAAAAAATAAATATTCGGCGAAATATCGAATAATGCAAGATTAAACGGCCATAGTTTGCGCATTTTTGTAGCTCATAAAATTACGAATATGTGTATATTTCATTAAAATTATTTTATTATTATGTTATAAACAATCCTATTATTATATTGTCAATTATTTATCTCAATCAATATTATTCAACAACATTAACATTTTGTAATCTTGTGTCCTGTGCATTACTAAAATACTTAATATGTATTAACTATTAGGTATTGGGTACTCTCTTGTCTCTAGTAGTCTAGTCTCTTACGGATGTTAGGAACTGAATAAAAGGTCTGATACTTACTTCTAAGCAGAGTACTTACCTACATCTAATATCATATTTCAGTAGTTTTCAAAAAATTTTTACGCAAAAACAGTTTTCGACAAAATTGATTTTGATTTTTTTATATGGTTGTAACTCAATGTAAATACTTTAAATTTTCACCAAATGTTGAGTTTTTTAAATTTTATATTTAATTTTTCCAAGTATTTTTTTTTTGAATAAACCGGATTTATATCATAATCCGGATTTGGTATTTTAATCCGGATTAAACGGATTGTTACTTTTGTTTCAATCCGGATCAATCCGGATATGGATTGATCCGGATTTTGTGCTCAGCACTAATATATATATATATATATATATATATATATATATATATATATATATATATATATATATATATATATATATATATATATATATATATATATATATATATATATATATATATATATATGTATTTATATATATATTAGGGTGGGTCAGACATTTTCTTATAATATATATATATTAGGGGTGCACTGATGCATCGACCTTGGTAACCATCGGCCAATGCCAATTATTTTGAAAAATGAGTCTTTTTAATTTTGTGTTTCTATATTGTTTAAAAAAATATAATAATTATATTTTTTAATACAATATAGAAACACAAAATTAAAAAAATTGATTTTTTTAAACTATCGGCATATATATATATATATATATATATATATATATATATATATATATATATATATATATATATATATATACAGTGGTGGCCAAAAGTATGGAAATTTTTCAAAAATGCTTTTTATTTATTTTTAAAAAATGCAACACATACTACATAATATGCATATGTTTATTGAAGTCATAATACAACTTTTTAATAAAATAAAACATTTTTTTTTTATTAACATATACAAAAAAAAAATTAAATTTTTAAATTAGGCCTGGTCATAAGTGGAAACTTATGACCATTTTAAATGTTCCCTTGCAAACAATAATCTACCCATCTTATTTTTCTTAGAAATTAACGATTTTTTGACAGCCACTCTTCCAAATAAGCCCGCTTCATTTAATCTTCTACGAACTGTCCTGTCAGATAATAAAACTCCATGCTGTTCCAAGATTTCTTCTTTTATATCCTTTAATGACTTTCTAGGGTCTTTTGTATAAGTATTTTTTATAACTTTATCCAATCTTTTTGTTATTTTTCTTGGTCTTCCAGGTTTCATTTTCACTTCCACAGTTCCCCTTTCTTTGAATTCTTTAATAATTTTTGAAACTGTACTTTTTGGAACTTGAAAATTTCGAGAAATATCAATTGGTTTATTACCGTTTTTAAAACACTCAACTATTTTATTTTTAATATCATTAGAATAATATTTTCGCGGTGCCATACTGATTAATATAAAAGTAAACTACGATGAACTAACAAAGATGTCAATTCTAACACGTTTTAATTCTAAATGATAAGATTTGTTTATGTTTTCTGACAAATTTGAACAAGTTTCCATACTTTTGTCCAATCGAAATTAAGAAATATTAGTATGTAATAAAATGTCTTAGAAAAGACAAGTTCAAACTTGTAATATATATAAAGTAGACTATTGCAAGTACACTCGGGTTAAATAATTTTGGTTTTATTTAATACAAATAAAAAAAAATGTAATTTTAAAAGAGTTTCCATACTTTTGACCACCACTGTATATATATATATATATATATATATATATATATATATATATATATATATATATATATATATATATATATATATATATATATATATTCAGGTGGGTCATGAATTATTTTTTCGGCTATAGCATAAAAAGTTATCCTATAGGTCAAACATCAAGGGACTAGAAGAGTTTCTAAATTTTGAGCTCATTAAGTATATGCAACTTTTAGTCAAAAATGATAAAATAATGTGGGAACGCATTTCTATTTTATTAAGGCATATTCTTTTAAGTTTTAAGTTTTCAATTTTATAAAGTTTAAGTTTTCGATTTAATAGAGGCATACTCTTTTAGGTTTAGTTTATATTATGTCCAGTGAAATGAAATGGTATTAGATAAGTCTGAATAATCATAAATAATATCTTAACATATCGTAAATTTACCCCCAACAAACCTGAAGAAAGGCTAATAAATATATATTACGAGAATATACATGTTTAACATGTTCTGTTTGGTATTGTAGATTGTTAATAAAAAGTGATAACTCTTGCTACAAAGTTCATTTCAATCAGTTATTTATTTTATTAATCTTTCTATTTGTTATCTATTGTTGGTTGGGCAAGTTGGTTTCCATTGTATTGATTGTTAAAAAATGGTGTCTGTCAACACAAGATTTGTGGCTAAACACTCTGTTCTGGGTCAGCCTGCAGTTATGAAAAAAAACCAACTTCCTACCTCTAGTTATGTTTACAGACTCTAGGACTACTAGTTAAAGCATGAAAAATATGATTGAATGAAGAAGAGTGTGACAGCTGTAGCACAGGAAGTTCTAAGTATCTACTTCACAGAAAATATTCCAGCAATTGATGAAAAGAGTGTAGTCAACCATATAAAGAAATTGATTGATAAAGTTGAGGGTCTAGGTAAATATCCCAGTTTTAAAAAGACATTACTTACTAAGACTGTTTGAAATCCATTTCAAACTGTATTTGATATATGTACTTGTAAATATATTGAGAATTCACAATGTACTTGTCCACTGTCACATAAAATGCATCCTACAGATCAGTCTTTCTGGTTGGACCTAAAAACTGAAAAGAAAATGTATATAGGTGCTATAGAAATGTATTTAGGTGCAGTAGAACTGTAACTAAAGTGACAAAGTTCTTGATAGTGAAATTTCCAGTGGCAAATCTGATGATGGCGTTGTAGCAGCTAGAAACATAAAGCAATATCCAGAATTGTGCAGATTTTGAACAGATGCAAAGTTATTAACAGAGATGTCTTGTGGTTGAGGTAAATGATAAGGTTAAGAACAATCTAAGTACAGATCAGAAATATCTTCTTAGAGCATGCTTAGCAGTGCAGCAAGGTTATACAGATAGTGACGAAATTATGTTTTTACAGATCACAATGCCAGGAGATTAATTAATTTGAGAAGTAATTCGTGTAGCTCTTCTGTACGTGCTTTGACTTATGTTGATGTGGTTAACTGGACTGCAGCTGACCTCACACCACCACCATTGCTAGCAGCTATTGAGAATGAAAACCTTCAACACAGTCAGTTTGATTTCATTTTTGGTATACCCTGTCACTCTCAGACAGTTGAGCATGCTATTAAAGATATTTGTGTAGCAAGCTCAACCATTTTTGGACATGAATCACAACATGGGATGATTTTCCAGGGTGCCGGATCCAGAACAGACTTACCTAGTGTTAGCTGTAAATCAGACTTTTTGTAAATTACGTTTCATTATATTGTTCATTGAATTAATAATATTGAGAACTTTAACATTTATGTTCATTTTAAGCTTCAGATATACCCAGAGCCGGCAATAGGGGTGTGCATGTTTTTTTTTGTAAATTTTTTTAGTATATTAACATGCGTATGACACACCCCCAGTGCTCAATGAATTTCTAATATCTTTAGCTGTAAGCCTTTTTTAGGGTAAAACTTTGCGTTAACATTGCAAGTACAAGACACCTGTTGGTAAAAACATTTTTTACTTTTTACAAGAAGTAGCACTTATAGCAACTTTCTAGACCATTTAGCAACTCTGAAAAAAAACTTTATGACCCACCCTAATATATATATATATATATATATATATATATATATATATATATATATATATATATATATATATATATATATATATATAGATATATATATATATATAAATATATATACATATATATAAATATATATATATAAAAATTGTTTTTTTTAAATATTTTACAGTAATTTTTAAATTTTCTTTATTTATATATCTTTCACAATTCTTTTATAGTTGCGCACCATTTTTAAACTTTGTTTAGTTTTCTAATTTTTAATAATTTAATTTGCCGATAACATTGTTAAGAGACACGACATCCAAATTTTCCTGATGAAAATTGTCCAATGTTGCCTTAACCCTGATTTCAAAATATGTTTCAAAAAATTTTTATGAAAATGCCTTATAGTTGAACTTCTTATTTATATTGTAGAACACTTTTCATTAAAAATTAAAAAAATAAATTTCTTAGAAGTAATTTCTCAGTAAATCCTTACATTTAAAAACTAAAAATATTAGAAAAATTAAAAAAAATCATAAAACGTTTGTAAATAAGCCTAATAAAAATATAAATGCCTTTCTGAAAACATCCTGCAAGGGTTACATATAAAAGTATATCTTTATGTATGTATGAATGTATATGTAACATTCTGTAACTTTAAATGCACAATAATTTAAAAAAACCTTCACACAACATTGATGATGAATTGAATATTGTTCCAAACAAGCACTGACATTCATAAGAACCAATTTTGTTCACACAGTTCAAATCTCCACATACACTTTGAGAACATTCATCAAAATCTAAATAATGCAAACAAAATTGTAGAACATATTTAAAGCTGATGAGAATTTATCAATAAACGAGTTTAGAAATTAATTCTACCAACACAGCTGACGTTGCTGTTACTCAAAATCCAACCAGGTTTACATTTACACTCAAAGTTCCCATTATTGTATAAGCAAAGACTGTTTGACCAATTGCAAGGATTTGCAACAATGCATTGATTGACTAAAATTATAATTTTATAAATTGAGTACAAAAAAAAATTTATTCAACAAAACAGCAACAATAACTTTAAGTTAACTAAAAAATAAAATGCTTCAAAAGAAAAATCTTATAAATGTTTTCAAAGTTGGACTGAGTTTTATAAAGTTGGGACTAAGCCTAATAAAGTTGGGACCAAGCTTAAAAAAACCTAAAGTTTTAATTTTGAGCTAATTTAATTTTATTTAATAATTCTGAAAAATAAATTAATCCTTTTTTCCGAAAAAAAAAAAAAATCCCCACTTGTGCAAATAAAAATTTGGTCAAAGTTGTCTAAAAGTGCAAAAAATTCAAGTTTTTGCATTTATAGAAGGGGCAGGGTCACTTAAAAAAATTTCAAAAACACCATTAAAGTTATTTTTGCAGCTTGATCTATTTACTTTTAGATTGTGTTTTGTTTTTTGGTAAAAATGATGGGAAAAGTTGATCTTAACCATTTGCATTCATGTTTATATTTGAGAGGTGGGGGGGGGGGCTGAGGGAGGGAGGAAGAGGCAAAAAAATAAATATAAATTCGCCGAATGGTCACACACGCCTGAAGGAAGAAATAAACGCCTGAAGGAAGAAATAAAGTACATTAGAATAAAGGAGAATTATTTTTTGAACAAAGCATACTTTGACAGTTGGCAAGACAAAAATAAAGATTAATAGAGGAATATTTAAAAAATAAATAAGACAGACAATGCACCCAAACAGTATTTACAATAATAAAAAATAATTTTTTTTTATAAACACTAATATGAAAGAAGATATACAACAAATATATATATAAACAAACAACTGATTACAAAATAATCAATCAATAATCAATAATTTATTTCTGAAATAAGATTTTACATTCAAGAGTGTTTACAAATAGTAAATTTACTAATATAAAATAAGCACCTGCTAATGTTAATAATATCTAATTCAAATAAATATAATGCTAACTTTCATAATATATAATAAAAATAATAAACTTTATAACATAAAAATTACGCTGTTAATAATAACTTTATAACATAAAAATAGCGGTGTTAATAATACTACTAATAATAATAACAATAATAACAATAATAATAATAACAATAACAATAATAACAACAACAATAATAATAAAAATAATTATAATAACAATAATATTAATAGTAATAATAACAATAATAATAATAATATTAACAATATTAATATTAGTAGTAATAGTTAAGAGTAGTTAATAATAGTAATGTAAATATTTATAAAAATAACAATAAGCAATAGTAATGACAACAAAATATATAATAGAAATTAAAAAAAAAAAAAAAAAAATTCTAAAGACAACAAAAATTGATTATAGAAATTATAAACATTAACTATATTTTTTAATAAAAAGTAGAATAATCTAGTTTTAAAGGTTGAGAATGAATTGAGAGCTTTTAGTTCATAAGGAAGGTTGTTTCAAGTTTTGATGTTTTGATATTTAATAGATTTATGCCCGTATTTATGAGAGCAGTGTTAAGAGACAGACAGGTTTCAATTACTATTGGAACGAAGGTGATAACGAGTGTTGGCACTTTTGGAAAAGAAATCGATGAAAGTTAAAGGTAGGTTATTGTGTTGTCCAGACAAATTGGCAGTTTGAAAATTGAATATAGTCACATAGTTTTAATACTTTAGAAGTTAGATAGAGCACATTAGAATTAAATTTAATATTCTGAAAATAAATAAATTTTAAAGCCTTGTTTTGGAGGTGGGATAACCTAATAAGAGCTTGTTGATGGGACTGCCCCCATATTTGGCATGCATATATAAGATGTGAGCCGGAAATAGCATAGTATATGTTCAAAAGTGTTTCAAGATTAACATAATGGCGAACTTTGGCCAACATACCATTAGATCTACTTAGTTTCATTGCTAAGTCTTCACCATGAGATAAAAAGGAAAGATTTGAATCAACTTTTATACCAAGACATTTAATTGAGTTAACAGGTTCAATTTTTTTGCCACTTAATCTAAAGTTCATATGTTTATAGATTTTGTTTTATTTGATTTAAAGATAATAAGTTCAGTTTTATTAGAGTTTAGAAAAAGTTTGTTGGAGCGAAACCACTGAACTAGACTGGCAAGATCATGGTTAATGTGCTAGTTAACTTTTTTTAAGGATTTATTAATTAGTATTAGGTTAGTGTCATCAGCAAAGTGGTAAAGAGTAGCAAACTTAATGGACGTATGAAGATCATTAATATAAAGAAGGAAAAGCAGTGGTCCCAATACTGAACCCTGTGGAACACCATTAGAACATTTTACAAGGGTAGATTTCGAGTCATTAATAGAAACAAATTGTGTTCTATTGTTTAAGTATGAAGTAAACCATTTAAGGGGTACGCCTCTGATCCCATAATATTCTAATTTTTTAACAAAATTGAATGATCTACTGTATCAAACGCTTTCTGTAAATCGACACTGCATGCAAAATATTTATCATTGATTGCTTTTCTAATCAGTTCAGTCATTTCAATGAGAGCATGAGTTGTGGAGTGATTGGCACAAAATCCATACTGATGGGTGTAAAAACATTTAAATTTTTCAAGAAAAGCATAGAGCCTAATATGCATTGCCTTCTCAAATAGTTTGCCTATATTAGAAAGCAAGGAGATGGGTCGATAATTTGTGAAATCTAGTAAAGAGCCTTTTTTAAATATTGAAATAACTTTGGCAACTTTAAAAATATCTGGGAAAAAGCCACTTTTAAATGAGTTATTTATAACAGTACAGAGAGGCTTAGAAATAATGTGTGGGACTAGTTTAAGGAGGAATGTAGGTACGCTATTAGGACCAAGACTTTTTTCAGTTTTGAGTGTGTTTGTTATGAGACCGGATATTTCATTTTCAGTTACAGGATTAATAAAAAACGATTTAGCATTTGGAATGTTAAGAAAGTCACTAAATACGCGTTTTGGGGTATGGCTTTGCCAAGCAGTTTGCTATGTATAGTGCTAAAAAAATTGTTAAATATATTAGATACGGCAGTGTGATCAGTGATAAGATTTTCGTTCAATTTAAGTTTAAAAGATGTATTGTGTGTAGAAGGTCTAATATTAATGATTTCTTTTATTCCCTTCCAGGTGTTTTTAACACTATTCAGATTATTATTAAAATACGTAATAATGTATGTTTTTTTGCTAAATTTTAATAAATTGGAAATTTTGTTTCTATAAAATTTAAATTTTGTAAATAATTCATTTTTCTTATAAATATTTTTTGATTTTGTAAACTTTTTATAAAGTTTGTTTTTAAATGAGATAGATTTAAGTATTCCATATGTTATCCAAGGTTTTGATTTTAGTTTA
Source organism: Hydra vulgaris (assembly GCF_038396675.1). NCBI lineage: Eukaryota > Metazoa > Cnidaria > Hydrozoa > Anthoathecata > Hydridae > Hydra > Hydra vulgaris. The sequence continues at coordinate 35,089,181 of NC_088920.1, forward strand.
ATTTGTTGGTTGGTTAGTATTTTGTAAGGAGCATGTCGGTCTAAGATTTCATCAAATGCTTTAAAAATAAAAATCATAGACTTATTAACATCATCATCTTTTTTAATGAAGAGTTTCCAGTTGATATTAGAAAATTCTTTAATAAATAAACTTTTATTAAATTTTTTGAAGCATCGTCTGTAAGTTTTTACTTTTTTGGGGTGTTTGGGTAAGCCAGGAATGCAAATAAATTGTGCCATGTGGTCTGAAATTGAAATCGTAAGGTTACCTGAGTATTGATCAGTTGAATGAAAGTTTGTGAATATGTTATCAATCAGCGTTTTAGATGTAGCCGTTATGCGTGATGGTAAAATTATAGAAGGGCTTAGTGAGTAAGAAGTTAAAGAATCAAGATATGTAGAAACAGGGTTAGATTCATTGTGACTTAATATTAATAGATTGTGACTTAATATTAATATTAATAGATCCATATTAAAATCACCCATTAGAAAGATCTTTTTTTTTTCATTACTTAACTTTTCAAGTAGAGGAGTCAAGTGGGAAGAAGTAAACTCATGTTGATTCATTGAGGGATGACGATAAATGCAGCCAATTATTATGTTTGATTCACAAGGTTTTCAATTTCAACAAAAATAGACTCTAAATATTTAGATGAGTAAATCATAAGATCATTGCGAACTACGTAGTTTAAATTTGAGCGTAAGTATAAAAGTGCTCCTCCTTTTTTAGCCTTAGTAGGACAATGCTCAATATTAAACCCGTTTATGTATATATCAGTTATATTTGTATTGTTTATATATAAATTAGATTCTGTAATACCTATTGCTAAGGGAAAATTGTTAAGAGAGCTGATAAGACTACAGAGTTTGTCAATGTGGAATGGTAGAGAAGCAATGTTAAGATGAATATATAGTTCTGAATTGGGAAGCATAGTTTTATTGAGATTAATAATGTCATAGTATTTGCAATTAACAGAACTAGAAAAAATTATTTAGATCTTTAAAGATCTTTTTATGATTTTTATTCTTTAAGCTCGAAGTTGGAAATCAAGCTGAAGGCCATACTCTTAGATAAACAACTATGACAATAAAAATCTGACGAGTCATTTGAAAGAAGATTAGAAGAATACGCATCAATATGGGTACACTTTGCATGGACCCATGAGTTACACAGATCACATTGGATGGCTCTTTGATTAACAGTTATATTTTTATGACAAGTGTTGCAGAGAGATTTATATGTCATAATCTTTAGAAAAAATATTTTTATGTACATGCAGTATTAACTAATTAAAGTGACTAAAGTGTAAAATAGAGATTTAAAAAATAAATGCAAAGTAAAAGACTAAATTTAATAATTTAAAACTTGGGTAACCGTTAGCGTGAGTAATCGAAAATAGTTTTTAAAACAATATATAAAAATAAGAACAATCATAGAAAAAAGGATTCACATTAAAGGTAATTAAAAGCTAACTTTTATAAAATTAAACAATCAAAATAAATTAAAATTTGACAAACCACGAACTAATGTTAAAAGTAACTACAACAACAATAAATATCGAATATAAAAAACTAATAATACGATAATAATATCTATACTATATTATTAATATAAACTAATAATAATATAACTACTGTTAACTGTTACTAATAATAATATTATCAACAAAGATACTAGAACAATAACAAATAAAAATAAGTCAATAATAAATAAGTTTATGAAAATATAATATTAAAAATAAATGTAATATATTAAATAACTAGGTATGAAACAAGGACTAATAATAAATACAATTAACTATGAATAAATAAAGTAATGTGAGAAAACAAATAATAATATAATGACTGAAAAATAATAACTAATGAATTATAATCATGATTAGAAGTTATATCGTAAAGAAAAAAGAAAATTATTTAAAACAAAAAATAAAAAAAAATCTTTTAACTCTACTTTTTCTCTTTCTTTTTTATTTGATTATTAAATTCTTCTTATCTTTTTGTTCTTTTTATTTGTTTACTTTACTTTTCGTTCTTTTGTTTACCTTTTTTTTTTTTTTCTTATTTAATTTTATAAAGTGTTCTTTTTTTTGAAAAAAAAAAAAAAAAGAATTCGAAGTTCTTTTTTATTTTTTTATATATATATTTTCTTTTCCTTTTTGAATGCTTTTTGGTGTGTGTTTGCTTTAAGTTAATTTATATGATCGTTGATAAGTTATTTGTGCTTATAAAATAAATAATTAATATTTTTATATATAGTTTATTTTTTTTCAATATTCTTTATATTTATCTTTAATTTTCTCTTTTGCCATTATAAAAACGCATCTGCCATTTGCGAAGACCTTGCAAGAAAGTAAGATTGCAAAATAAAAAATATGCTTACAAGAATGAAAGGCCTCAGAATGAAAAAATATATTAATGCTAATGTGTAAACATAATTTGTGTAGTGATTAAGTAATAAGCATCTCCTCAGAGTTGCGTCTATTATTACTGGCATTTCGATAAGGATTGACACTAATAATTAGTTTATCCTGTCAGACAAAATCATTACCACTAATGCTTCACCTGTGACTTATGCCTAATCCATACTGCAGTAAAAAAAGACTCACTACATTTAGCCAAAACACAACCATCCCTAAATTTGTACAACACCAATATTTTTTGATGATATGATATTAAAGGTGTAGATCTACTATACAACATAAATAAAAATAACTAAATAAATTACTTACCATACCACCAAAAGAAAACATGAAAACACAAAAATACTAATAAATTTCTTTTTAAGACATATAAAACCAAATAGGTACTTTTAGCATAAATTAACCCAAGACAGTTAGAAAGCAGTATACCTTAATAAAATTTTTTTAAAAATCAACAAAACAACAATAGTCTTCAATAAACTCTAACACTGTCATAAATACCTCATTCGAAATATGTTAACCAATCAAAAGTGTAAGAAAATAAGCAGCCCGCGCAACCCCAAATCATTATAATAATAAAATAAAATAATCTATAATGGTTAGAAAAAAAAAACGTTGCACAAAAACCATTAAAATTGTAACCCGCATAAATGTAAACATGTAGTCAAGGATATAAGAAATTCTCTGAATAATAATAAAAGACAAAAATTGTGCATATGAAAATTAAAGCAAAGCTGAGTAATGAATGTATGATATTATAACATAAAAAAACAAAGATTTTGAAAGCATGCCTTTGCTATTATTTGATTCTTCAATAAGCTTATAAGACAAATATGTTTGAGTAGATAAAATTCTTAAACAGCATAAATTTATTATAATAAAATTTGTTTTTTTATTTTAATAAACATATCTTGCAAGAAGCAGTTTACAAATTAAAACCTAAATGATTAGTTTGACAAAAAATTTTGCTGGTAGAAAGAGAAATAGAACAGTATAGTACAGTACAGTATAAAAATGTAGCAGTATATAAAGGTATAGAACAGTCATAGAATAGCACATGGTTTAATTACAATGCATCATCCAACAATTAGCAATACTACATAGTAAGCATGTATGCAATGGAGAGTGTGAAAAGAACTCAACAATTTTTAAGATTTCATTGGTAGATAATATCTACTATCAAATATCAGCTTTCTCTACCAAATCATCAGTAGTTAATGCATCTCTTAGAAAAATGTACATACCTTGAAACATAAATTTGCAATATCTGCATCTTCCAAACTTAACAACCTACTTAATGACATTTTAACAAGAAAACTATGTAACCCATATCTTAGGGCAGGCATGTCACAATATGCCTTGATGACTAAAAAAGGTCGTTTTGTATCCTTTTTAAGAACTAACACTTTTAGATCTATTAACTCATTTTCATGAGTCAATAATCTTAGTCAGTACAATACTCAATAGTATTTGGAGTTGTTTGCTTTAGTGTATTTTATGACTTTATTTTATTTCAAACTGCAGATCGTTATTAACTTTTTATTTCTGTTTGCCTATACCACTGAGTATTACATCTTTTAATAATATATATCTATCTATATTATATTACACTAAAATTAGATGAGATTTTTATATGAAAAATAAACATTAACTTAATAAAACTAGAACTAAAACTGTTTACTAAAAACTGTTAAATAAAAATGCTAAACATCACTGAAACCCATGATGCTTTGCATGGAAGTTTACATTTAATGCAATAAAATTATGCAAGTTGTCTAAATATATTATATGCCAGTTTGACTGGGACCACCTTATTACCTTACTAGTTTTAACTAAAAACTATTGTTATTATCATTATTTTTGTTATCATTTTTATTTCTATTACTATGATGATATACTTATTAATATTATTATTACTATTAATAATATTTTCTAAAAATCAAAAAAATATTTAAAAATTTTCAAAACTACTTTATTGCATTAAGATTTGGTATAAATAATTCTAAAAAATCATTATTTTTATATGTTAAAAATTATTCTATTATATTGGAAAGTATTTATCTTATTACCAACACAAAGGTCTGTTAGAGTTTCTACTTCACCAATACTTGTAATGAAACCACTTTTACACATGCAGTTGTACCCTCCAACAAAATTTATACATATTGCATTAACTGAGCAGTTGCTTTTGTTTGACAAAGCGCATTCATTAATATCTATAACCATATAAAAGATAATAATTAGATTCAAAGTTTATATAACATAGATACATAAAAATTTATATTATATACAGATAAAAATTTATATGACATAATTAAACAGGAAACAGTATACCATAAAAAGCTATTTCAGTTCTGAAAAAAAAAAAAACGAGAAAGAAAAAAAAACAAGTAATTTTTTTGAAGTTAGTTTCCAAGCTGGTGATAATGTATGCACTTTTTTATGCTAGAATTGCTAATGTTCCAAAACAATAAATATATAATAATGTAGTTAGGAAATTAAGAATTATAAATTATAGAATAAAAACACAACAAGTCTATAGCTTTTTAAGTGGATAAGGCTGATGAAATTTGCTATTAACCAATACCCTAAATTACAAATGATAAACTTTGATGCAATGAAAATTTTTGGTAATATTTTGAGACAATTTAAAAACAGTTCATGCTGATTATTAGGCTGCATGTAAGTAAAACGAACAAACAAAAAAATATTTTCATCAGATCATTGTTTGTTAGATTTATTACAACAGAAGTTAGCATATCACAAAAACACAATATTACTTTCAATGAAAAATAAAGACAATTATATGGTTATTATCAAAAGCTATATTACCTAGACATTTATTTGAGAGCAACTCAATTCCACCATTAGTTGTGTTAAAACCACTTTTACACATGCAGTTGTATCCACCAACAAAATTGTTACAGGTTGCATTAACTGAGCAGTTGTTATTGTTGGAAAAGTCACATTCATTGATGTCTATAAACCATTAATAAAAAATACATTTTTTATAAAAACAGTATTTTTTATATAAAAAACAAAAAAGAAATTTCAATTCAAAAAGTACCCAGTTTTAAATAAGAACTTTGAATGCAAAAAATGATACATCAAAATTGGTACTATTAAATAAGTTATACCAAAATGATAGAGTAAAAATGATCTGAAGATGGTAGAATTAACACCGGCTTTTTTATGCAATATTAAAATGAAATTATGCAAACAATGAACTGATGACAAGTTTTTATATAGCTAGAAACATAAAAAACATTTATTCCACCTCTGTGAAATTATAAAGCATGCAACAAGCATATCAGCATTAACAATAAATTGAAATTATTTGGTCTTGTGACAATGTGGTTATATCTCCCTCAACAACAAATGCTTTGTAAGTACACAAAATGATAAAAAATAGTGCAGACCATTAAAAAAAAAATAATAATAACAAAAGAAATTTTTTTTTCTTAGTGAAAAAGTAAAAAAATATATATATAGAAAAAAACTTTTAAAATTTTTTTATAAGTATCTTTTTTATAACAATATTGCTATAAAAAAAATACTTATAAAAACATAAAAATTTTATAAACGATTTGGGTTGAAAAATTAAGGTAATTATTATATACATTTATTAACTGTTTAGTTTAAAATTAATTGCAACAAGATATCTTAATATTTAATATTCAACTGTTATATTTACATGAATATTTGTACAAACATTCATGTAAACATAACTTTTTTTTAAATTCAATAAAAACAATGAAAAAATTATAAAAAAGTTCTTTTTAATTATTTTTTCGATGATTTAATTAAATTTAAATAAATGTGTTTATTGTATATATATTTTATTACCAAGGCATTGGTCCGTGAGCAACTCTATTCCACCGTTACTTGTATTGAAACCACTTTTACATGTGCAATTGTACCCACCAACCAGATTGTTACATATTGCATTAACTGAGCAGTTGTTTTTGTTTGACAAAACACATTCATTAATATCTATAACCATTAAAATAACTTATTAGTTGCAAAGTTTATACAACATATTGAAATAGAAGCTATCATATCATAAAAAAAATGCAATAGTGTTCAAAAACAAAACTGTAAGCGAAATATAACTTATAAATAATAGCTTATATTACCTAGACACTGATCGGAAAAAGATTCTATTCCTCCGTTACTTGTATTGAAACCACTTTTACATGTGCAGTTGTATCCACCAATCAAATTATTACAAATGGCATTAGCAGAACAGTTGTTTTTGGTTGACAATTCACATTCGTTAATGTCTATAACCAAAAATGAAAAAAAAAATTTAATTTCAAAAATTTTTATTTCAATTTAAAAAATTTTTTTAGTTTCTTTCAGACGTTTGTTTTTTTACAGTTTATGCTGATTATTAGGCTGCATGTAAGTAAAACAAATTTACAAATGTTTTCATCTGATCATTGTTTATTTATTAAAACATAATATTAGCGCAGAAACTACTTTTTTTAGTTTCTTTTAATAAAAATATAAATACTATCTTTTTTATTACTTGTTATAAAATTATAAATGATACATACTTTTTAAAAAACTATTACCTTGACATTGAATTGAGAGCAACTCAATTCCACCATTAGTTGTGTTGAAGCCACTTTTACACGTGCAGTTGTATCCACCATCAAAATTGTTACAGGTTGCATTAGCTGAGCAGTTGTTATTGTTAGACAAGACACATTCATCAATATCTACAAATCATTGCAAATAATTAAAAATATGTTTAGTTAAAAATAATAACTTCTATGTAAAAAAAAAAAAAAAAAAAAATTGAATAAAAGAAACCAGTATTAAAACAGAGTTTTGACTGTAAAAACTATGCATAAAATTCGGTACTACTAAATAAGTTATGTCAAGTTTGGCAGGATAAGAATAACCTATAGATGGTGGATTTAACACTGGTCCATTATTTATCCACTATATATATAACTATAAAACATAACTAAAACTGTTTATCCAAATTTAAATGAAACTAAACAAACATTCAACTGGTAAAACTCTATAATTTAACAAAGAATATTTATGCAACATTTAAATAAAACTATACAAACAATTTAAAATTGTAACACTGTATTAGTGTTAGGTATAAAAACTAATGGTAAAATTGTATTAATTTTTAACACTATATTAGCTAGTAACTGAAATATTCAATTGACATTATAAATTATAAAATATTTAACTAAGAAACAAAAGAGATTAGGACTGAGTTTTAGCTGTGAATAAGGAAAATGATGAGTCTTATATGGTGCAATGATATCACTGCATATGTTTCAGCTAGGATTGGCTTGGGATTTTGGGAATGGGCTATTCTGGAATTCAATTTGGTTAGAAGATGGGATGCAAATGGTATAATGGAAGCACCTTATTTACAAGTAAGAGCAGTTTTAGTGATAACATTTTTAACAAAAGGTTTCTTAGAAACCAATTTTGACTAAAGATTTAAGATGTCATATTAATGAATTCAGATTTAGTCATAACAATAAATTCTAATGCAATGATAATCATCAATCATTATACCAAGATTGTTTACTTATATGTCAAGATTACTACTACCAAGCATTAAACACCAGAATACTATTATTTTACTAATAGATACTGTATTACTATGTAATTGTTTTAAGAAGCAGAAACTTCTTGCTGTCAAAAATTAAAAACATCTGTTTGTCCTGGTTGCAGTCTACCCAACACTAGAGCTTCTCACAAATTTTTTTTTTATTATTTCTTTTTGTTATTCAAATGTTTGACCAAAAATCTAATGATATGAAAGCGATTTAAAAATTACTTATAATAAGATTTTAGGATTTCCTGCATTTATTTTTGCATTAAATTTTTTACTTATGTTTCTTTTTTATTTTAAACTTAAAAAAAAAAAAAATGTTCAAGAGAAAATTATATTGTTTTGTTTTTAGAGCTTGTTTATGGTGATTAACATGTAACAGCAGAAAGTATACATTAATTTAAATAATTAACATATATTAATTTAACAAAAAATTAATAAAACAATGCAATAAATATTATGTTCAAAATTTGTGCAAAATTTTCCATGAATCATCTGCATCTAGTAAGTTGACACTTAATCTAATAAGTTTATATTATATTTCTGCTTTTAATGATCAGAAATTGAAGAAAAAGTCCCCATATCCTGAGTTTTAATATCAAAAACAATTAGTTTTACAGAGTTTGATAAAATTAATTTAACAGATTCTGGAAAAAAAAAAACATTTAAAAGAGGGATTTTACTTATTTTATTTGACATTAATGTCAAATAAAAAAATAATCACTGCCTACTTATTAAAATGTCATTTGAAACTTTTTTTAAACTTTTTTTAACTGGCTCTTTCTTATATCTTTGAATATTAATATTCTTTTTTTACTTTAAAATTTTATCAATAAAAAGAAAAATAAACAAAAATTTTAAACCATATTTGTAAAAATTTTAAGATAAGAAAAACAAGTTGCATCAAATGTTTACAGATATGTCTTATCCAGAAAATGAGTAAAACTTCTTGAGAGAAGAAAACAAAATGGTTTAATCTAAGAAAACAAGCAGAAAAAAAAATACAGATTAATCTAATTAACACTTCAAAAAAGCATTTTGAAAGAATTTAATCATAAATTTTTGATAAGATTTAGAGTTTTAATAAGAAAAGTTTTGATTTTGAAGGTTTTTTGTAAAAACCATAAAAAGGTGCAACTGTAACCACTAAACCATATGGGAAATACAATAAAATGTAAAAAATATGAGAAAGTCAATTTTATAAACAGTCAATTTTATAAGTGTATTAACTGGATACCAGTTAATACACTTTTTAAATAACTTATGCTTTTAAACATTGAAAAAAAAAGTTTTTTTAACAAATATTTTTAAAACTTGTATTTGACATACATTAGTGTCTAAAAAACCGAAAAGGATTTTTATGTTTCTTGAGTTTTCCTAAATTCATATTCGAATAAAAGTAAAACTGTTATTTGTTGTTTAGAATATGTAATAAAAATACCTAAAGAAATTTATTTGTTTATATAATTCAAACATTGTGTGTCCTCCAGAATTTATACTGTTTGTTGAAAAAAAATTTTCTTTATAGCAAAAAATACTCTTGAAACTTCATTTTTTAAATTAAGACCCCTTTAAAGTCTTGAAATTTGAACAATTTTTAAACAATACAAAAAACAGAAACTGAAAGAAAAAAATATCTGGGTACCGGATGGAATTTCCTTACTAAAACCAATAGCAATCCCAGACAAGACTCAGTTGGATCCCGCTGACAGAATCAAAATGGTATCTATGTGTGAAATATAATGAGACCCAGTTTTACTTGCTATGTGTGAAATATAATGGGTTCCAGCAACTCAGTTGAACTTGTTAACTTGAAAAATCAGTTTTAGCTTTTATATATATATATATATATATATATATATATATATATATATATATATATATATATATATATATATATATATATATATATATATATATATATATATATATATATACATATATATATATATATATATATATATGTATATATATATATCTATATATATATATATATATATATATATATATAAACAAGATATGCTTTATTTTGTGTATTTTAATATTTAACTGTTTATTTATGTAAATGTTTGTACAAATATTCATGTAAATATAACAGTTTTTTTTAAATTTAATAAGAACAATGGAAAAATAACAAAAAAGCACTATTGTACTTTTTTATTATTTTTTTGTTGATTTCATTGAATTCAAATAAATGTGTTTACTGCTTAACTATTTTATTACCAAGGCATTGGTCTGTGAGCAACTCTATTCCACCGTTACTCGTATTGAAACCACTTTTACATGTGCAGTTGTACCCACCAACCACATTGTTACATATTGCATTAACTGAGCAGTTGTATTCGTTTGAAAAAACACATTCATTGATATCTATAACCATAAAAAAACTTATTAGTTGCAAGTAACATCTTGAAATAGAAGCTATCATATCATAAAAATGCAATAGTATTCAAAAATAAAACTGACAACAAAAAAGAACTTAGAAAAATAATCGCTTATATTACCCAGACACTGATCGGAAAGAGATTCTATTCCTCCATTACTTGTATTGAACCCACTTTTACATGTGCAATTGTATCCACCAACCAAATTATTACATATGGCATTAGTAGAGCAGTTGTTTTGGCTCCACAATTCACATTCGTCAATGTCTATAACCAAAAACGATATTCAACTTTAGAAATTTCTATTTAAATTTAAAAATGTTAAAACATAAGAATTTTTTTCTTTCTTTTAATTATTAGCTTTAGTTTTATAAAGATAAATATTTTTTTTTATGGTTTTAAATGTTGCTAATGGTTTGAAACTTTGCCTAATTTTATTAATAATGGTTTGAAATTTCCCTTATTTTTAGTTTATGAGAGTAAAATGAAATATTTATGTTATCGTCCACTTTCAAATCAGGTGAACAGAAAGCTAAACACACTCACTTCTTGCGCTTATGGGCTAGTACATCAGAGCCAGATGTATGAATTACAGAATTGATTTCAATTGATCAAATGCACACATTAGTCATCATAGGCCATAAGCCATCACTCTCAGCCAAAAGAGCTACAACTCTGTGATGGTGTAAAGTAATGTGCTATGAAGTTAGATTTTGGATATAAGAATACAGTCAGCAAGCATTATGGAGGTCTGACATGCATTATGGAGCTTCTGAATAAAAAGAAGTGTGAGTGCCAGCATAGTCATTAGGCAATTGAGCACTAAAACTACATCAAGCGAGATAGCCGAATGTCCATTTTGTCATTGTGGTGAAGATCAGAAAAAGTCATCAGCTACAAAGAATATATTTATAATTGCAAAGAAGTTCTAGTCTTACTATGCTTAAAGCGGTATCAGGCAAGTTTTTTTAACAATAAAACTTGATATATATTAACTATTATTTCAAAAAAGTATGTAAAATGTTGTACTTTATTGATCAGCAACTAAACATTGTGAAAACTTTTCAACACAAAATGTTGTTTTAATAGTTAACCATAGCACAATCAAAATTTAATATTGGTATGCAACAACATTCCATTTTAAAGAAAGGCGTTTATGTACTTATAAGCCTTCGAACCAACACTTATAGTATATGCACTTGAGCTTTTTTGAGCCAGCGCGCCCCTGTTTTATGCTGATTTTCAGGGCTGCACACAAATAAAACAAATTTACAAAAAAATGTTTTGATCAGATCGTTTTTTGTTGGACAAACTAAAACAAAAGTCTGCATGTGACTAAATGGCAGCAATATAAAATAAAATGTCAGCAATAGCTTAATCAAAAATGAAAATAGCAATATGTATTTGAATATAAGTTTTATTACCAAGACATTTATTCAGGAATGCCTCTATTCCACCACTACTTGTGTTGAAACCACTTCTACATGTGCAGTTGTATCCACCAGCAAAATTGTTGCAGGTTGCATTAACTGAGCAGTTGTTTTTGTTTGATAAAACACATTCATTAATATCTATAACCATAAAAAACAATGTTACTCACAAAGTTTTTTTAACATATTAAAACAGAAGCTATCATGTCATAAAAAAGCAATATTGTTTTAAATAAATTGACAAATAAAAAATAATTTGCTTGTAATCACTTATATTACCTAAACACTGATTTGAACGAGATTCTATTCCTCCGTCACTAGTATTGTAACCACTTTTACATGTGCAGTTGTATCCACCAACCAAATTATTACATATTGCATTAGTGGAGCAGTTGTTTTTGCTTGAAAATTCACATTCATTGATGTCTACAATCATAAAACACGAATGAATCTGTATTGTAATTTAACAATCCTTTATAAAACGAAATTATAAAAAAAAACATTTTTTTTTCTTTTAGTCATTTGCTTGGGTTTAAAAAAAGCATAGGAGAAATAGATAATATTTACCATCTTCTTTATCTTCAATATTGTTTTTTGAGTAAAGATTTTTAAATGGTTTTTTTTGACAGGCCATCGCATTTTGCGAAAATTTTGTATATTATGCTTATTCCGAATTTGTTTAAGAGCACTTGATACAGTGGACACTTTGTGTTAGAAAAAATAAAACAGCTTGATTCTTTCTATGCAAACAAAGCTAATGAAAATTGATCTACAATAAATCTTTATGGAGGAGTGTCAAACAATCATGGAGTGTCATTTGTTGTTAATGCTTTGAAAAATTTTTGTTCCATTTTATGTCAGTGGCATACTAGCCCTAGTGATAATGTGGAATCCCCCATGGGCCTTAACCCATTTACCTTAGAACTCCTTGAAAAATTTTTTTTTTAACTATATTCTGAAAATGACCAACAAACTTTTATTTAAATTCTTTGTCTGACCTAAAGTGATTCAACTTTGAGCTCTTGTATTTTAGTATTTAACATAACCATTATCTAAACATCACCTTCAAAACAAAATAGGTATCAAAATGCATTTATTATTAATGAAATTAATAATAAATGCATTTACTGAAATTCCAGGTTACCAAGATTTGAAAAGTTATTAGAAAAAAAAACAAAACATTTTAAATAATAAAAGAATTAAAAATTAAATAATTTGCTTTTTTAAATATTTTATATGAATGCAAATATATTTTAATATCTCTAGCATAATTTTTATGGTTTGATTTCAAAGTAATGTGTCTGTTTTCTAAAAGCATATTTTCCAAAATGTCAGTTAAACACTTAAACATTAAAAAAGTTCAAGTTTTTAATAATAAAACTTGATATATATATATATATATATATATATATATATATATATATATATATATATATATATATTAACTATAATTTCAATAAAGTATTAAAAATGCCTAGTACTTTATTGATCAGAAACTTAATGCTATAAAAAATTTTTTCAAAAAATATGTAGTTTTAATAACCTAGGTCAATAAAGAATTTTCATCAGAGATAATTTTAGGTTGGCTATTTAATAGTGAGTGACAAGCAAGGGGAAGATATTAGAGATGAATATTAGATACTTCATCAAGATATTAGAGCTATGGAAATTAATAACAAAGGATTTTGGAATGAAAGAATGATGGCTGACCATTGTTGGATGATGTATTGTGAAATTCTAGACCAAAAGTTTAAACAAAAATTGTACTATCAACGTTTTTAATAAAATGTAATGTGTATACTCTTACTTTAAAATTATGTTAAAAGCTCTTTTATGTAAACTAGTTGTTTGCAGTTCATTGCGCTGCTTAGTGTATAATGTATATTAGGGTGTGTCAACAATAGTTCAAATCCTACCATGTCCCTGATATTACCATGCTCAGCTTCGTTTTGCAGCATCTTTGTTCCTCAAACTTGTTTTTTGGAGTTAAAGAGTTAAGAGATGATTGCAACCACAATAAGGAGAAGAAAAAAAAGTTATATAGATAAAATTAAAAAAAGGCTGTTGAGGCTAACTAAAATATATTTTTTATTTATAAACCCACCCTCAATTTCATATATATCATTCGCCAACTCATATCATGACCAATGAAATTTTATTCCTAAATTTTTAAAATTTTTGTTATTTTATTGTATAAAATTTATTAAGAGGTTTTCGGAAACAGTTTTTGAAAATAATTGTTTTTCTTATCACAAGAGACCAATATAATGTATATGTTTCTTATTATCTTTTGCCAAATTTTATCCCAAATAAATGATTTGTATAAAATGTGATTTATGAAACACTTTATTTTCATTTAGATACATAGATCTTCATAATACAAAAAAATAAAAATAATTTCAAAACTATATGTGCCAGAACAAAACTGTAACCCGATATGGATTTAGATACAATTATACATTTAGAATACCTAATTTTTGTTTGAGATGAAAAAAAAAAAGTTTGATTTGGTTGACATGTGTAATTAACCTTAGTGCAATAAAAATTTAATAATGGTATGTAACAACATACTTATAAAAAAAAACTTTTATGTGTTTATAAGCCTACAAACCAACACTTACAGTAAAATCTTTTAATTGTGCTTTTCCAAAAAATTATGCTTGGGGTATTTAAAGCCAGCACGCCCCTGTGTTATGCATATTTTTAGGGCTGCAGGCAAAATGAGTTTACAAAAAAAGGTTTTGATCAGATCATTTTTTGTAAGACGAAATTTTTTGTTAATATACTAAAAGGTAGTAAAATAATAATCAAAACAAAAAATTATAGAAGTTATAAAAAAAATAATAAATTATATGTATTAGAATATAAGTTTTATTACCGAGACATTGATTCAAAAGCGTCTCTATTCCACAAAAATAAATTAATTGTAATCATATATATTACCTAAACAGTAATTAAAAAGAGATTCTATTCCTCCGTTACTTGAATTGAACCCATTTTTACATGTGCAGTTGTATCCACCAGCAAAATTGTCACAGTTTGCATTAACTGAGCAATTGTTTTTGTTTGACGAAGCACATTCATTAATATCTATAACGATAAGCAAAGATGTTAATTGCAAAGTTTATGAAGCATATTCAAAAGAAACCTTTACATCAAAAAAATGCAATATTGTTTTAAAAATAAATCGACAACGAAAAATAACTTACTTGTAATCACTTATATTACCTAAACACTGATTTGAAAGAGATTCTATTCCTCCGGTACTTGTATTGAACCCACTTTTGCATGTGCAGTTGTATCCACCAACCAAATTATTACATACTGCATTAGCAGAGCAGTTATTTTTGCTTGAAAACTCACATTCATTGATGTCTAAAACAATAGATTTCATGAATCTATACTGAGATATAATAATGCTCGAAAAAAACAAAACAAAAACATTTTTTTATTATTCATTTACTTTGGTTTTTGAAAAATATAAGAGAAAAAGAACATGTTTTATATCTCCTTTATCTTCTATTTTTTTTTTGAGTAGTACTTTTTAAATAGTTTGTTTGCACTGGCATTCACTTTCAATTATAATTTAGTAAATTTTGCTTATTTTAAATTTGTTTAAAAGCATATGATACAGTGGACATTTTATTTTTTTAAAAAAACTACTTTATTGTTTACTTCTGCGCAAACAATACTAATGAAAACTGCTCTAAAATAAGTCTTCATGCAGGAATGAAAAACTTTTGTGGGATGTCATTTGTTGCTGATTTTCAGGGCTGCATACAAATAAAACAAATTTAAAAAAAAATGTGTTTATATATATATATATATATATATATATATATATATATATATATATATATATATATATATATATATATATATATATATATATATATATGTATATATATATATATATGTTTTAACACCTGCAGAGTTACTGACACTAGAGAACCAAGCCAATCAGTGTAATAAGCTTTAAAGCCACCAACAACAACTATATTGGCTGAGAGATAAAGAGAAATAGCTTGGTCAATTTGTTCAAAAATAACATCGAAAAGAGTGCAGTCATGAGATGAAGGAGAGTGATATAGAACAAAAAGAAAGGTAATAGAGTTAAAGGTGTAAGTTAATAGAGTGAAGAAGAGTGCAAAAGCAAATAAAAGAGTAGTCTGTAAATTCAAACCTTTCCCAACAAATTCCCCAACAAATGAGTTTCACATTAAATGGGTGAATTTTTACGAATGTAGATGCCCAGGCAAGCATGTGACTATTGGAGTCTTTACAAATTAAAGGAAAATAACCATCAACACTAAGAACACAAGATGAGGCAGGAGAACTCAAATTAGTTTCACAAAGAGCAAGAAGATCTGGTAAACTTTACAAGAGATAAGACTCAACAGAAGAAAACTTACTTTGAAGACCACGAATATTAGTGAATGATAGATTAAGAGAACTTGGTGAAAAAGATGGTTTTTTTTTATATAGTTTGTGGTACTTTAGTAGTTTTTTCAATTGAGAACTTGACTTAAAGCACAAATAGTACTCAGTACTTTATTTAATAGTCCATGCAAATGCTTTATTACCATAGATAAACCCTAAGCCATAACAAAGGGCTTCAAATGTGGCTGTTAAAAATACAAACAAGGACACCATCAAGGCGCAACATGGCAATGTTAGTACTCTGATATTTTACAGCTGCTGATAGAATCGGTCCCTCTGAGAGCTACCACAAAGTTTGAAAAACATGACTACAAGCCAGCCTCAGAACCATAAAACTGAGTTTTAGAGCTGTACACTTATTAGGAGATAGTAAAATGAGTTGCCGTTAATCGTTTTTTTGTTGGACAAGTTAAAACAGAAGCATGCATATTACTAAAACGGCAGTAACAGCTTAATCACAAATAAAAATATAAATATGTATTCAAATATAAGTTTTATTACCAAGACATTGGCTCAGGAGCGCCTCTACCCCACCGTTACTTGTGTTGAAACCACTTTTACATGTGCAATTATATCCACCAACGAAATTGTTACAGATTGCATTAACTGAGCAGTTGTTTTTGTTTGACAAAGCACACTCATTAATGTCTGTAAGCACAAAATATATTGTTGGCTTTTGCAACATATTGAAACAGAAACTTGTATATCATAAATGCTAAAGTGCTCTAAAGTATTTAGCGACAAAAAAAATAACTAACAATTTATCACTTATATTATTACCCAAACACTGGTTTGAAAGAGATTCTATTCCACCGTTACTTGTGTTGAACCCACTTTTACATGTGCAGTTGTATCCACCAGCAAAATTGTTACAGGTTGCATTAGCTGAGCAGTTGTTTTTGTTTGACAAAACACATTCATTAACATCTACAAGCATACAAAAACTTATTAGTTGCAATGTTCATGTAACATATTCAAAAGAAACGATTACATCAAAAAATGCAATATTGTTTTTGAAAAAAGAAATTGACAACAAAAAATAACTTACTTGTATTCAATTATATTACCTAAACACTGATTTGAAAGAGATTCTATTCCTCCGCCACTAGTATTGAAACCACTTTTGCATGTGCAGTTGTATCCACCGACCAAGTTATTACATATGGCATTAGCAGAGCAGTTGTT
Organism: Hydra vulgaris; assembly: GCF_038396675.1. Taxonomy (NCBI): domain Eukaryota; kingdom Metazoa; phylum Cnidaria; class Hydrozoa; order Anthoathecata; family Hydridae; genus Hydra; species Hydra vulgaris. Next base: position 35,106,629 of record NC_088920.1, read on the forward strand.
TTTGCTTGAAAATTCACATTCATTGATGTCTAAGGTCATAAAATACAACAGATTGCATGAATTTTTACTGAGATACAATAATGCTCTAAATTAATAAATGTACAAAGCCTTTTTTTTTTCTTTTCTTTTAGTTGTTCGCTTTTGTTTTAAAAAAGCGTAGGAGGAATAGAACATTTTTTCCATCTCCTTTATCTTCCACACTGTTTTTTGAGTAAAGCATTTTAAATGGTTTCTTTGCACATGCATTCTCTTTTAACTAAAATTTTGGACATTACGCTTTTTTCAGATTTGTCTAAAAGCACAATATACTGTAGACATTTTGTGTCGAAAAAAAAAACAAAACAAAAAACTTGTTTCTTTCTACGCAAACGACGCTATTGAAAAGCGCACGACAATAAATCTTGCAGAAATGACAAACTTTCATGGCGTGTCATTTATTGCTAATGCTTTGAGACACTTTTGCTCCTTTTTATGCTGATTTATAGGGCTTCAAGCAAGTAAAACCAATTTACAAAAAACTGTTTTGATCAAATCGTTTTTTTGTTGGACTAGTTAAAACAGAAGCATGCATATTACTAAAACGGCAGTAACAGCTTAATCACAAATAAAAATATAAATATGTATTCAAATATAAGTTTTATTACCAAGACATTGGCTCAGGAGCGCCTCTACCCCACCGTTACTTGTGTTGAAACCACTTTTACATGTGCAATTATATCCACCAACGAAATTGTTACAGATTGCATTAACTGAGCAGTTGTTTTTGTTTGACAAAGCACACTCATTAATGTCTGTAAGCACAAAATATATTGTTGGCTTTTGCAACATATTGAAACAGAAACTTGTATATCATAAATGCTAAAGTGCTCTAAAGTATTTAGCGACAAAAAAAATAACTAACAATTTATCACTTATATTATTACCCAAACACTGGTTTGAAAGAGATTCTATTCCACCGTTACTTGTGTTGAACCCACTTTTACATGTGCAGTTGTATCCACCAGCAAAATTGTTACAGGTTGCATTAACTGAGCAGTTGTTTTTGTTTGACAAAACACATTCATTAACATCTACAAGCATACAAAAACTTATTAGTTGCAATGTTCATGTAACATATTCAAAAGAAACGATTACATCAAAAAATGCAATATTGTTTTTGAAAAAAGAAATTGACAACAAAAAATAACTTACTTGTATTCAATTATATTACCTAAACACTGATTTGAAAGAGATTCTATTCCTCCGTCACTAGTATTGAAACCACTTTTGCATGTGCAGTTGTATCCACCGACCAAGTTATTACATATGGCATTAGCAGAGCAGTTGTTTTTGCTTGAAAATTCACATTCATTGATGTCTAAGGTCATAAAATACAACAGATTGCATGAATTTTTACTGAGATACAATAATGCTCTAAATTAATAAATGTACAAAGCCTTTTTTTTTTCTTTTCTTTTAGTTGTTCGCTTTTGTTTTAAAAAAGCGTAGGAGGAATAGAACATTTTTTCCATCTCCTTTATCTTCCACACTGTTTTTTGAGTAAAGCATTTTAAATGGTTTCTTTGCACATGCATTCTCTTTTAACTAAAATTTTGGACATTACGCTTTTTTCAGATTTGTCTAAAAGCACAATATACTGTAGACATTTTGTGTCGAAAAAAAAAACAAAACAAAAAACTTGTTTCTTTCTACGCAAACGACGCTATTGAAAAGCGCACGACAATAAATCTTGCAGAAATGACAAACTTTCATGGCGTGTCATTTATTGCTAATGCTTTGAGACACTTTTGCTCCTTTTTATGCTGATTTATAGGGCTTCAAGCAAGTAAAACCAATTTACAAAAAACTGTTTTGATCAAATCGTTTTTTTGTTGGACTAGTTAAAACAGAAGCATGCATATTACTAAAACGGCAGTAACAGCTTAATCACAAATAAAAATATAAATATGTATTCAAATATAAGTTTTATTACCAAGACATTGGCTCAGGAGCGCCTCTACCCCACCGTTACTTGTGTTGAAACCACTTTTACATGTGCAATTATATCCACCAACGAAATTGTTACAGATTGCATTAACTGAGCAGTTGTTTTTGTTTGACAAAGCACACTCATTAATGTCTGTAAGCACAAAATATATTGTTGGCTTTTGCAACATATTGAAACAGAAACTTGTATATCATAAATGCTAAAGTGCTCTAAAGTATTTAGCGACAAAAAAAATAACTAACAATTTATCACTTATATTATTACCCAAACACTGGTTTGAAAGAGATTCTATTCCACCGTTACTTGTGTTGAACCCACTTTTACATGTGCAGTTGTATCCACCAGCAAAATTGTTACAGGTTGCATTAGCTGAGCAGTTGTTTTTGTTTGACAAAACACATTCATTAACATCTACAAGCATACAAAAACTTATTAGTTGCAATGTTCATGTAACATATTCAAAAGAAACGATTACATCAAAAAATGCAATATTGTTTTTGAAAAAAGAAATTGACAACAAAAAATAACTTACTTGTATTCAATTATATTACCTAAACACTGATTTGAAAGAGATTCTATTCCTCCGCCACTAGTATTGAAACCACTTTTGCATGTGCAGTTGTATCCACCGACCAAGTTATTACATATGGCATTAGCAGAGCAGTTGTTTTTGCTTGAAAATTCACATTCATTGATGTCTAAGGTCATAAAATACAACAGATTGCATGAATTTTTACTGAGATACAATAATGCTCTAAATTAATAAATGTACAAAGCCTTTTTTTTTTCTTTTCTTTTAGTTGTTCGCTTTTGTTTTAAAAAAGCGTAGGAGGAATAGAACATTTTTTCCATCTCCTTTATCTTCCACACTGTTTTTTGAGTAAAGCATTTTAAATGGTTTCTTTGCACATGCATTCTCTTTTAACTAAAATTTTGGACATTACGCTTTTTTCAGATTTGTCTAAAAGCACAATATACTGTAGACATTTTGTGTCGAAAAAAAAAACAAAACAAAAAACTTGTTTCTTTCTACGCAAACGACGCTATTGAAAAGCGCACGACAATAAATCTTGCAGAAATGACAAACTTTCATGGCGTGTCATTTATTGCTAATGCTTTGAGACACTTTTGCTCCTTTTTATGCTGATTTATAGGGCTTCAAGCAAGTAAAACCAATTTACAAAAAACTGTTTTGATCAAATCGTTTTTTTGTTGGACTAGTTAAAACAGAAGCATGCATATTACTAAAACGGCAGTAACAGCTTAATCACAAATAAAAATATAAATATGTATTCAAATATAAGTTTTATTACCAAGACATTGGCTCAGGAGCGCCTCTACCCCACCGTTACTTGTGTTGAAACCACTTTTACATGTGCAATTATATCCACCAACGAAATTGTTACAGATTGCATTAACTGAGCAGTTGTTTTTGTTTGACAAAGCACACTCATTAATGTCTGTAAGCACAAAATATATTGTTGGCTTTTGCAACATATTGAAACAGAAACTTGTATATCATAAATGCTAAAGTGCTCTAAAGTATTTAGCGACAAAAAAAATAACTAACAATTTATCACTTATATTATTACCCAAACACTGGTTTGAAAGAGATTCTATTCCACCGTTACTTGTGTTGAACCCACTTTTACATGTGCAGTTGTATCCACCAGCAAAATTGTTACAGGTTGCATTAGCTGAGCAGTTGTTTTTGTTTGACAAAACACATTCATTAACATCTACAAGCATACAAAAACTTATTAGTTGCAATGTTCATGTAACATATTCAAAAGAAACGATTACATCAAAAAATGCAATATTGTTTTTGAAAAAAGAAATTGACAACAAAAAATAACTTACTTGTATTCAATTATATTACCTAAACACTGATTTGAAAGAGATTCTATTCCTCCGCCACTAGTATTGAAACCACTTTTGCATGTGCAGTTGTATCCACCGACCAAGTTATTACATATGGCATTAGCAGAGCAGTTGTTTTTGCTTGAAAATTCACATTCATTGATGTCTAAGGTCATAAAATACAACAGATTGCATGAATTTTTACTGAGATACAATAATGCTCTAAATTAATAAATGTACAAAGCCTTTTTTTTTTCTTTTCTTTTAGTTGTTCGCTTTTGTTTTAAAAAAGCGTAGGAGGAATAGAACATTTTTTCCATCTCCTTTATCTTCCACACTGTTTTTTGAGTAAAGCATTTTAAATGGTTTCTTTGCACATGCATTCTCTTTTAACTAAAATTTTGGACATTACGCTTTTTTCAGATTTGTCTAAAAGCACAATATACTGTAGACATTTTGTGTCGAAAAAAAAAACAAAACAAAAAACTTGTTTCTTTCTACGCAAACGACGCTATTGAAAAGCGCACGACAATAAATCTTGCAGAAATGACAAACTTTGACATTAGAGTCACTGACACTAGAGCCAAGCCATTCAGTGTGATTAGCATTAAAGTCACCAACAACAATGATATTGGCTAATGGATAAAGAGAGCGGGCTTGATTAGTTTTATCAGAAATAACATTAAAAAGAGTGCAGTTTTGAGATGAGGGAGAGCAACGTAGAACAAAGAAAAAGTAAATATAGTGAAGTGATGCTAAATGAAAGCTTGATGAATAGTCGATGGATTCAAACTTAGTTTCCTGACAAATGGGTGAATTCTTACGCATGGTAATACCCAGGCCAAGCATGAGACTATTGGTGTCTTTACAAATTAAAGGAAAATCCATCAACACTAAGATCACAAGATGAGAAAGCCAAACTCAAATTAGTCGCACAAAGAGCAAGTAGGTTTGGTGTACTTTGCAAGAGATAAGACTTAACAGAAGAAAAGTTACTTTGAAGACCACAAATAATAGTGAATGATAAGTTTAGAGAATTCGGTGATGACTATGGTTTTAGTTTAGAGAATTTGATGATGATGATGGTGTTTTACAGATTTTGGTACTTTAGTCATTTTTAAATTTGATAAAGAACTTGACTCAAAACACAGATAGTACTCAGTACTCTATTTAATAGTCCAAGCAAATGCTTTATTACTATAAATAAACCCTAAACCATAACAAAGGGCTTCAAATGTGGCTATTAAAAATACAAACAGAGACGCCATCTATGCGCAAAATGGAAATGTTAGTACTCTGATATTTTAAAGCTGTTGATGGAATTGGTCTCTCTAAGAGCTACCACAGAGTTTGGGAAACATGACTACCAGCCGGTCTCGTAACTATAAAACTGAGATTTAGAGCTGTACCCTTATTAGGAGATTATAAAATAAGTTGTCTAGTCAAAAAAAAAGAGACAGAAGCAAAATCTATGCATTGAGTCAAGAAGATCCAGCATTCAACATCCTAAACTGGAAACAATGTATTAAAAATACATCTGTGCCAGCCAAATAGATGAATAAGGGGTGCTGAGCTGGTCAGATAGAATCTGTTTACTCCTTAAGTATTTGCCATGGGGGCCTTCTACAAGACCGTAGCCAGTTGCATTTAACATCAGCCCAAGATGAGTATTTTTATCAAGGCGTCATCTCCAGCCTTGACTGAGTTAAAAAGTATTGAATATTTGAAAGTAAAAGTTTTAAATGAAAACTTTATTCAGTTTTGAAAATGAATTCTGAAAAATAGTCATGAATAAGATTGTTTAAATTTAAATCAATCAGTTAAATAAATTTATTTTAATAAATATATCATTTTTAAATTTTATTAAGGATATAACATTATTATTGGCAATTATATCAATTTAATTTTAATGTTATATATTATTATTATATTAATTTGTTTTATGTTGTAACTTTTTATAAAGCAAGACAAGTATTTTAGAATTTCAACTTTCAATAAACAAATTAATAATACTTAGTTTTATTATAGTTAAATGTACATGTAATGTTAATTGTAAAGTATTTTGGTTTGTATATATCTAGTTGGCTTATACAGCATAAAAGAAGGGTTCAGTTAAAATTTCACTGTTTACATCATAACTTAAAACATTTTTTTATTACTTTTTCTATAGCAATGAAGTTCTCACTCTAAAAACCACTTAGATACTAACTTCCAAATCACAAACTCACTTAGATACTAACATTCAGTAAATCAGAAAATCACCTAGACACTAACATTCAGCGATTAAGAAGCTCAATTAGAAACTAACTTTCAGTAAATCAGAAACTCATTTAGATATTAATGTTCAGTGAATCAGAATCTCAGATACTAACTTTCACCGAATTAGAAGCTCACTTAGATACTAATTTTTAGCAAATCAGAAACTCACATGAATTCTTACTTTTATCAAATCAGAGAAAAGACTTACAAGGTTGTTGGAACTTAATTGTTACATACAGCATTATCAGCAGCTGTTTTTGTTAGATAAAAAAACATTCATCCATGCCCATCAATCAAAGTAAAAATAAAAAAACATTTAACTAAAATATCAAAATTCGTAATATATATATATTGAAGTTAAAAAATTTTTTTTAACTTTTATGACTTTTATTAACAAAACGTTAATTAGTGGGGGATTCTGTTCCACTATTACTTGTTTTGAAACCATTTTTACATATGCAGTTATATCCACCAACCAAATTGTTACAATAAATATACATTATCGCACTAAAAATTAAGTAATTTAAGTTAATACCTAGACAAAGATTAGAGAGCAACTCTATTCCACCATTACTTGTATTGAAACCACTTTTACATGTGCAATTGTATCCACCAACAAAGTTATTACAACTAGCATTAACTGTGCAATTGTTTGTACTTGATAAAGCACATTCATTAATGTCTAAAAACAAATATTTATTAATATTATGATACATTACCGGGATTTTACTGTATTATCCAAATTAATATAGTTAATGTCAATTATGTTGACTAATGTCTATTATGTTGACGTCTAATTATAAAATAAGATAAATAAGCCTCGTTGTAACCCTTAATGACATGTACAGTAAAGTTATCTGTGTTATGTCAGAGGGGACGGTGGTCTAATACATAATAATCAAAACTGATGATAATCGACATGAAATGATTCAATAAAATGCTTGTACATACACACAAAATAAATTTGACCCAAAGACGAAGACTCGCCTTGAACTACAAGCCTACAAAAATAAAAAAGTATAATAGGTGGTGAGGTGTGCCTCAGAATGGATTTCAATTGATCGAATCCACACATTAGTCACTGTAGGCCACAAGCCATCACTCTTAGCCAAAAGAGCTACTGCCACGTGCTGGTGTAGAATGATGTGCTCTGGAGTGAGATTTTAGATCCAAGCACATAGTCAGAGAGCGCTGATCGGATGTGCATTGCGGAGATTCCAAATATAACATGTGCGTGAGTGTCTTCGTAGTCATTAGGTTATTGAGCGCCATACCCACATCCAGTTGGATAGCCTAATGTCCGTTTTGTTGTTGTGGTGTACATTGGAAAAAGTCATGGCTCACCAGCCTCAAAGAATATATTTATTGTTTATGCGACATAATGATTGCAAAAAGTGACCAACGGAGCCGTCCAGTTACGTAGACCTGGGAGATGTGAATATACTACTGTGATCAAAAAGTAAGGTGAATTTTTTTATAAAATAAAAAATCTTTATTTATTTTTTCAAATCTGTATCATCCCTCTCAAAATAATCCCCCCCGGCCCCAATGCACTTTTGCCAACGCTTTTTCCAGTCTTCGAAGCATGCCGAAAAGTCCTCGGTAGGGATAGCCTTCAATGCGCGTGCCGATTCACGTTGGATCTCTTCAATGGACTCAAAACGATTTCCCCGGAGTGGTCTCTTGAGCTTTGGGAACAGCCAGAAGTCACACGGTGCTAAGTCGGGCGAATACGGTGGTTGTGGAGCAACATGGGTAGAGTTTTTGGCGAAAAACTCACAAAGAACCAGTGCTGTGTGCGAACGCGCATTATTGTGGTGCAAAATCCAAGAGTTATTGGCCCATAATTCCGGTCTCTTTTTGCGAATAGCTTCACGCAAACGTCGCATAACGCTTAAATAATATTCCTTGTTGACAGTTTGGCCAGTTGGAAGGAATTCGTAGTGCACGACACCACAATAATCAAAGAAAACAGTCAACATGACCTTGATTTTTGAGCGACTTTGACGTGGTTGCTTTGGTCTCGGCTCGCCTTTTTCACGGTATTCACTCGATTGGTCGGTTGTTTCAGGGTCGTATGCGTAGACCCAAGTCTCATCGCCAGTAATAATTTGTTTGTAGACGTCTTGATAGTCAGAAAGCATTGCTTCACACATTTTAACGCGACGCTCTTTTTCAAAGAAATTGAGAAATTTCGGCACCAAACGTGATTTGAGTCTTCTGAGGCCCAAATGATCCTTCAAAATCGCTTGCACCAACCCAAATGATATTCCAACCATGTCAACAAGGTCTCGAATGGTTAACCAACGATTTGCAAGCACCAATTCTTTGATTTTGTTGATGTGGCGATCATCAATCGAAGTCGATGGTCGTCCGGAGCGTTCCAAGTCATCAACACGATCTCGGACTTCTTTGAAGTCTTTGTACCACTTGTAAACATTTTTTTGAGACATAGTCTCTTCACCGAAGGCCTTTTGCAACATTCGATACGTTTCAGCAGCAGAAATATCATTCCGCAAACAAAATTTAATAGCACTTCTTTGCTCAACAAAATTAGACATCGTGAAAATCGCCGAATGCACTTTTGGTACTTCAGAAACGAGCGTAAACAAAAAAAAAATAATTATGAGTTTGACATGTAACTTGGCGCAAATGTTAATGACATTCCTACCAACTTAAAAATAAAAAAGATTGGACAATTCGAATAAGGCCGGAAGTTTTAAATTAAAAATTCACCTTACTTTTTGATCACAGAAGTAGAAGTAGATGATGTCATTGGCTAAGAATCATGAATGAATGTAAAGAATATTTTGTAGGAGGAATAAAACCTTAGGACTACAAGGAGAGGAGGAAAAATAACTCACGCTCTAGTCATCCTAAGCAAATGATAAAACAATGGTGTATTGATGGCTATATGGCCCTTGGTGTATTGATGGCTATCATGACTAAAAATATCATACAATATAAAATGACAAGGTTGGAACTCTGAATCTCCAGATTATGATGCAGCGCACTAACCATCACGCTATAGTGTCGATATGTAATCGTAAAAAAAATGTTTGTAAATCTCATGTAATTAATGTACTAAACAGTATAAAATAGGAAACTGACAACTACCTATGTATCAGCAAAATATTTAAATATCGTGAATAAAATAAATATATAATAAAAAGCTACGAAAGCGTAAAAATACAATAATAAAGGTACAAGAGGTAAAAAAATGTTGGTGCCATGATAACAAATCAGAATTAAGTAGTGGATAATGATCCCCTCCTCAGGAATGCACTGTGATCACCAATGACGTTCGGAGAGCCCGAGACCTGCACTAACGCCACTCATCAGGGGCGTGTCCTTACAACAGATCTTACCGCCTGTAATATAATAGGACTACACTACAAAAGCCAAAAATCCCAATCCCTATCCCAGTTTTTAATACAGCTCCAACATTCTCAAAGATCTTGTGGTGTTGTCACGTGGTGTGGCTGTATATATGTGTATAAATACATGCACTCACAACATAAAAATATACACATATCCCTATATATATACTTACATACATACCTATATATATATACATGCACACATACATATATATAAACATACATACATACATACATACACACATACATACATACATACATACATACATACATACATACATACATACATACATACATACATACATACATACATACATACATACATACATACATACATACATACATACAAGCATACACATAAACATATATATACAAAATAGTGACAATAAAGCATATAAAATAGTGACAATGACAACAAAATAAATAATAAGCAGCAGATAGCATATAGTACTTCAAAGTGAATTACCATTTTTATGATTACAATATGCCTAATATATATCTATGCACATATATATGTATATATAATAGGGTCCGTCAAAAAAAACGAAAGTCCTAATTGAACATACTATGGTTTCTTTTATTGTGAATTTAGGTGTTAGTAAAACCCTTGGAAAATTTCAGACTCATAGGTACATTGCAAAGCCTTGCACTTTAGGATTAAAAGTCACCGGGCTACATAAGGCGCCGGGGTAAACAGGAGCCTGAAAGAAGGGCTCAAAAACTTTTGCGAAAATTCCATGGTATTTTAAATCATGTATTTAGGTGTTAGTAAGACCCATGAAAAATTTCAGGCTCATAGGGACACTGCTAAATTCTCCACTTTGGACTTTTAGAAAACCCACATACCAAAAACTAATTTTTCTCAATATGGTTTTTTAATTATGACATACAAATTACTCAGCGTTAGTTAACAGACATTTCTTATACCTTACAGCAAACTAAGTTGTGTAAAATTAAAACATAAGCAATCTTATTATTATTATTTCTTTATTTTGTTAATTCAATAAAAAAAAGTATTTTATTAGGCTCAAAGTATCAGATTTCTTCCAAATATATCTTCAGTAGTAAAAAGATTCAACCAATATTCTACTATTTAATATCTTTAAAACAAGATTTAATCTTTGTTATTTTAAATTTTTGTCTATGGCTTGCAACAGCTAAAAGATTTGCCTGCTTGTTACTTTCATGCCTAAAAGACCCTGAGAAATCCTGGGCAAGTTTAATTCCCCTTTCCGCACAATCATTAATCACATGAAGAGATAGTACAAATTCTTATTATTTCAGAAATCCAGGAAAGAGTTCCCAATTTAAAGGATTTATTTTAATCCATTCCATTTCAAGCATGGTGAGTTTCAATTTATCAAATAAAAACCAAATCTCTGTTTTGACAAGTTCAGAAAGAAGTTTAATGTGACCATTTACAACAATCTGTGGCATTGCTTTACCTAGTTTGTATGAATATACTATCTCTGGCCTGGGAGTTTTTTTTTTTTTTTTTTTTTTTTAAAACATCTTCACTTCCAACAAGGCTGCAAGCAGCCACTAATTAAAGTTGAAAGTTACTGTAAGAGAAAAGATGAAGATTGTAGAGCAAGATAACGATTGACAGACGATTTAAAAGATTGCAAATTATATGAATCAGGAAAGCAAGATGAAGGAAGCGAATTCCAAAGAACTGATGTTCGAGGAAAAAAACTAGACAAATAAGCGTTTTTGGAGCACTTAGGAACGGTCACAGAAAAAGGATGACACTTAATTGAATGATGAGTAACACGAGTATGAATTTTAGTAGATGGCACAAGAGACGCTAGCTCTTTAGAGCAGTGCCCGTTATAGTATTTGTAGAAAAGAGAAAGAGAAGCAACATTACGACGATGTGATAATGGTTGAAGGTTGGCTGCAAGAGCAGGTCCAACTATGTTTACAATGCGTTTTTGCACCTTGTCTAAAAGAGAAAGGGCATCATTAGAAGATCCGCCCCAGATATGGCAACAGTATTCCATACAAGGCCGGATTTGAGATTTATAGAGATAGAGAATAGAATCCAGAGTAAGAAAGTGGCGAGCTCGATAAAGAGATGCAACCTTAGCAGGTGCTAATTTTGCAACCGATTTGATATATGGTTTCCAAGAAAGATTGGAAGTAAGAGTTAATCCTAGAAGATGAAGAGTAGGTGACTCATCGAGTACATCACCGTTCATAAATATAGGAAGATCTAAATTATTGCGATAACGATTGGCTGAAAATAATTGAGTTTTATCTGAATTAAAGTTCACCAGCCACTGTGAGCCCCATGCTGTAGCAGAAGTGAGATCCTTTTCAAGCTCAAATGCCCCCTCAAAGCAATCAGAGGGTGTTGGTTTCTTATCACGACAAGAATAAATGGTAGTATCATCAGCAAACAATGCCACCTTAGATGTGAGATTATCTGGAAGATCGTTAATGTAAATTAAAAAGAGTGTAGGGCCAAAGATAGAACCTTGAGGAACCCCTGAAGTTACAGAATAAGAAGAAGAGTGTTGTCCATCGAGGACAACTTTTATGCTACGATTGGAAAGGAAGGATTCAATGATCTTAAAGATGTTGCCGGATGCACCATAAGAAGAAAGCTTATGGAGAAGACCAGCATGCCAAACTTTATCAAACGCTTTTGAAATGTCAAGAGCGATGGCCTTAACCTCTCCACCTTCATCTAATGCATGATAAAACCTGTCAGTTATTACTGTTAGCAAATCAGCTGTAGAACGAGAAGATCAAAATCCATATTGATGGTCAGAAAGTAAGTTATTAGATTCAAGATGAGAAATTAAGTGTTTGTTAATTAAAGATTCAAAAACCTTGCTTATGATAGGAAGAAGACTTATGGGACGGTATTTAGACGAATCAGATCGCTCCCCAGAATTTTTGAAGATAGGGATAACAGATGCGGCTTTCCAGCAGGGTGGAAAACAAGACTCTGATAAGCACTTGTTGAATAGTTTTGAGAGTATAGACGACAGCTCCGGAGAACACTTCTGCAAGACAATAACAGGTATGTTGTCTGGGCCACAAGCTGTAGAAGAGTCTAGGCAGGAAATCACTTTAGATACAGATGCTGGAGTGATATGAATGTCAAGCAATGGATCAACCTGTTTATTGGCAATATCATTAGAACGCAATTAGTGGAATCAAGAGATGATATTGATGAAAAGTTTTTAGCAAACAGTTCGGCTTTGTCTTTTGGTGAGGTGACAAAGTCTGAACCATACAAGAGTGGTGGAATTATAGATTTGCCTTTATTATTGATATTATTAAAGATTCTCCAGAAGTCACGAGAGCCTAATTTTTGAGATGAGATACGAGATTTCATGACCTGAGAATAGTGGGTTTTGGCGTTAGACAAAACTTTTTTACAATTGTTTCTAGCAGTAATAAACAGACGTCTGTTTTCTGGAGAATTGTTTTGCTGATAAATATGGAAGTAACGGTTTCGATTGGCAATCGCAGCAGCACAGTGTGAGGAAAACCATGGAGGAGAGTGAGGCTTGACCTGGAATCGTCAAGAGGGAATAAAAGATTCCATGCCAGCCTTAATCCACGAAGTTATGTAAGAAGCACATTTGTCGACAGGAAGTTGAAAGATTTCTACCCAAGGGCCATCACGAAGAAAATCACGGAAAGAATCCCAGTCAGCTTTACTGTAGTTGTAAGAGGTTCGATAATAGGGGTATTCAGGTGATGAAGAAGAATGAGATATTAGTTTTAAAGAGATCAAACTGTGATCAGAAGCACCTAAGGGTGAATGTGGAGAAACTGAGCACTGACTAGGATCAGAAACAAGACATAAGTCGAGTAGAGAAGGTAAATGATTAGGGTTGTCAGGAAAGCGAGTTGGAAAGTTGACTATTTGAGTTAGGGATTGAGAAAGGCAAAAGTTGTGGGCTTTAATGCCTGCAGAGTCACTGACACTAGAGCCAAGCCATTCAGAGTGGTGAGCATTAAAGTCACCGACAACAACTATATTAGCTGATGGATAAAGAGAGAGGGCTTGGTCAATATGATCAGAAATAACATCAAAAAGAGTGCAGTCTTGAGATGAAGGAGAGCGCTATAGAACAAAGAGAAAGGCAATAGAGTGAAGTGGTGCTAAAAGAAAGCACATGAAAGAATAGTCTGTGGATTCAAACCTAGTTTCACGACAAACAGGTGAATTCTTACGAATGTAAATGCCCAGGCCAAGCATGTGACTATTGGAGTCTTTACGAATCAGAGGAAGATAACCATCAACACTAAGATCACAAGATGAGACAGCCGAACTCAAATTAGTCTCACAAAGAGCAAGTAGGTCTGGTGAACTTTGCAAGAGATAAGACTCAACAGAAGAAAAGTTACTTCGAAGACCACGAATATTAGTGAATGATAGGTTTAGAGAACTTGGTGATGATGATGGTTTTTTGTGTTTTATAGTTTTTGGTACTTTATTCGTTTTTAAATTAGATTGAAGAACTTGACTCAAAGCATAGATAGTACTCAGAACACCGTTTAATAGCCCAAGCAATTGTCTCATTACTACTAATAAACCCTAAGCCGTAACAAAGAGCTCCAAATGTGGCCTCTGCAATGCACACCAAAAGTACAAACAGGGACACCATCCATGCGCAACATGGCACTGTTAATACTTTGATATTTTTCAGCTGTTGATGGATTCAGCCTCTCTGAGAGCTAACACAGAGTTCGGGAAACCTGACTACCAGCCGGCCTCAGAACCATAAAACTGAGTTTTAGAGCTGTACCCTCATAAGGAGATAATAGAATGAGTTGCCTAGTCAGAAAAACAGTGACACAAGCAAACCCATGCATTGAGTCAAGAAGATCCAGCATTCAACATCCTAAACTGGAAACAATGTATTAAAAATACATCTGCGCCAGCCTAATAGATGAAGAAGGGGTGCGAGGCTGGTCAACAGATAGAATCTGTTTACCCCTTAAGTCTTTGCCTAGGAGGCCTTCTACAAGACAGTAGCTGGATGCATTTAACATCTGCTCAAGATGAGTATTTTTATCGAGACACCATCTCTAGCCTTTACTCAACCAAGAGCCCCAAGGCAGGGGGTGTTTTAAATCGGAGTTGGCATCTCCTAGCCTTTGCCTAAAAAGGCGTATCCTACAAGGCAGCAGGACATGAAGTTTTGTAAAGCTGAAGAACAACAGCTTGTCAAACATCTTCCGGTAAGTCCTCATTAATGAGACATAGTACAACAAATCTTTTAGTTAGATACCACAAATGACTCTGCATTATATTGAAGCATGCCTTAGCAGAATTAGGGTTTTTATCTATGCACTGAATCATATCATCAATGGCTTGTAGGTCTTGAGATAGAGCAGTTCTGGCCAAGGGGGCTTTAACAAACGGGCTGTATAGAATACTGAAATGAACTCACCTATTAGTTTAATAACAACTGCTTCCGTAGCAGTTACCAAATCAGGTGCAAGGGTTGGTGTTTGTGGAAGTAGAAGGTCAAGTGTTAAATAATAAATGGCTTTAGTCATAAACCGTTCATGATGACAAGCCATTGGAATATGGAACTTGAAGTTGGTGACTGATCCCCCAAGCCAAACAATGCTGAGTTGAACAAGGTATTTATAATCTCCTCGAAGAAAGAAATGATCATTAAGGCTAGTTTGGAGAAATGACAGAGCTTCAGAGACCTGAAATATACTTTAAAGATTTAATTTTATACTAATATCTTAAATATCTAACAAAAAAATCATGGTACCAATTACCTTGATTGACAAAAATTTGAACTAATGTTATAATAATAACTTGTCCTTTCAGTAAGAGAATTGCAAAAATACTAAAAAATTTAAAGCAAACTTGACAAGTCTTGATTTTAATATTTTTAAATTTTAATTTGGCTCATGCATAAGATATCAATAAAAATAAATTATACTTGATACTTTGATGTAAAGCTCATACATATGATGCCTGCAAGCTAACCATCCCATAGCTTTTCCCCTGCTCTAGTTGTGTACAAACACCATTTAACCATCCAGTGTTAGTGGCAGTTGTATCAAATGATAGAAATTCAACCATATCAAATAATTCCCATTCTTCAAGGATTTCTTGAATTGCTTTTGCTTGTGTGCTTGCTTTACTATTGTTAATAGGAACAACGCCAATAGGTTGAGAATCAGGAATATCTGGACAGGTAATAATAACAGCTACTCTCTCAATTTTTTTTACTGCCTTGACCTGTACTTTTAGACATTATTTTTGAATCAAATTGTAAAGTAAGACATTTATTTT
This sequence comes from Hydra vulgaris, assembly GCF_038396675.1. NCBI lineage: Eukaryota > Metazoa > Cnidaria > Hydrozoa > Anthoathecata > Hydridae > Hydra > Hydra vulgaris. The sequence goes on from NC_088920.1 coordinate 35,122,401, forward strand.
TAGCAAGATTTATAAACTCCTTTTTGATATTTTGAGCATTTTCATTAACTTTTTGCTTTTTCTGCCTCTGCAAACTGCTTTGTGATATTGAGAAATCATCAATGCTACCTCTGCTTTTATTTATGATAGTAGCCAGTGTTGCTACTGCTGCAGTTGAAGAGATTCCAAACCTTGACAAAGTAATTCTTATGTCCTTCCCAATTCTTTTTGAAATGAGAAGAGATATAAAATCAGAACATCTGCTTTTTTTTTCCAGGAATAACAAAATCTTCATCTATTTTCTCAATTAGATTAGCATGTTCAAAATTTCTATCAGCATTAACACAGCTTATCTTTTCCAACCTCTCTTTTTTTTTCTGGTCCTCCTCTTTTCTCTTTCCTTCTTCTATTCCTATTCTATTTTGAAGCCTATTATATCTTGCTTTGAACTTAGTATATTTGCAAGAAACTATTTGCACTCTTGATCCTCTTTGATCTTGCAGAAAAACTAGATCTTCTTGTTGTACTTTTATATCCTTGCTGCTATCTTTCAGAATTTGCTCATCACAATCCTTACAAGCAATATCAAACAATTTATACTTGTTTGTAAACTCCTCCTTCTTTTTAATTGCTTTTGCACCAATGTGATGCTTAGATTTTTCCAGTTTCTTTCTTTCAGCTTCTAAAGCCACTATTTTTGTCCTAAATAAATGATACTATATATCTAGATGGGTCCACTAACCTCTTTACATATATATAAGCTGCTTAATTGATAAATTATTTTATATTCATAATTTAAATTATTAATTAGGTACCTAATTGCTTGATCTTGGATTCAACCAGATTTTCTTCACTTGGTTAAGAACACAAAAATACTTTTCGTTTAGGCATCCTGTTTTCGTGCAGCTTGCTTTAAATTTATCATCTAGGGAACAAGAACTCACATCACTGGATGAGACATTTGAATATTGCTTGTGCTTTATGAGAAGCCTGTAATGGTAATACTTTAAAACACTTCTATTTGTTGGAAGTTTAGTATTAGCTAACACCTCTGTTCTTCCTCCTACAAGAAACACATCTCTTTTTAAATTTTTTTTTACATTTTTACATTTTTTGCATTTTTACATTTTTTTACATTTTTTACATTTAGACATATTTAATACTTCAAGCTAAAAATAACAAATTCTAAAAAATGATAGGCATACTAAATACAAACGTCATCAGCAGTACACATAAGTTGCCATTATATATAAAAAACCCTTTTGAGGAAAATTAGTTTTTGATACGTGGGTTTTCTATAAGTCCAAAGTGGAGGGCTTAGCAGTGTCCCTATGAGTCTGAAATTTTCCAGGGGTTTAACTAACACCTAAATTCACATTAAAAAAAACCGTGGTATGTTCAATTATGACTTTCGTTTTTTTTGACAGACCCTAATATATTACAATCCAGGAATTCACAACTAGTAACAATATGAGCTAGGATAAAAATAGTACGAGTTACAGGTATACAAACGTAATGTGAAATTTAGTAAGATAGATAGCTCAGAGAACATAAATCTCACCTGATAGGTGAAGATAACTCCTAACTGAAAATAGTAAGATAATAACAAATTAATAGATTGACAACTCAAGATAGCCAGCTAATACACAATATAATTAGTGGATACACCAGGAATGAATAATAATTCAATGCGTAGAATGCTATATGAGAATGGACCAACACAGGTCATAGATGTGTAATTGATCTAAGGGTGTTTGGCGGACTGAAAAAATCGAGTTAAAAAACAAAAATTGTTTACATAATAACCATAAGAATGCTATTGAAGACTGTATAGTGCAAAACTAAAACAAATTGACATATCGACGTCAGATAAAATTCCTTAGGATCAAAAAATCTAACAATATGGTCGCCGAATACAAAAAGTAACTGAAATTCATGGTGTAGGCTATAAGAGTGACTAAAAGGTAATAAAAATAAAAAAACATCAAAAATTAGTAAATCAATTGGCTAATCTACCACTTTAAGGATGGTAAAAGTAATAAACAAATGGATTTGTCTTGTAAAGAACGCACGCTAAACGTTATCTATTTCTGTCTTATTTTGGGGTGTACCGTATCAAAAAAGTATATTGCATTGATTGGTTGTTGTAGTGCTTGTGTGGTTAGTATGTATTTTAAAAAGATATAAATTACATTTATTGTGATTTTTTATTTTTTTATTCTAGATAAAATATTGGTAAATCATTTTGTTTTTCTTCGAGGTTCATCCATTCTCATGGACAAGGATCCATGTTTAAATATCTCATAGAATTGTGATAAATGTCTAAATAAAACCATCTATGTGAATGGTTCTCGATGTTTCTAGCTAGCCACAGCAGTTGGTATATTCTTTTGTTATATTTTGCGCGGTTTTTTCTAAAGCCAAGAATCAGGAATTTGAATATTAAGTATGGAGAGCATCCATTACCAATTTAACTGTTTCAGTGTCGGCTGTAGTTATGTTCCAGAATATTATCTGTATGGATAGTGGCTAGGTATTCATAGGGTTGAAGCATATTCCATTCATTTCTTTATAAACAATGTATCGTTCTCTATCAAGACTTGCATTAGATGATGCGTTTGCGTCCTCCGTGGCTTGGCGAAGGAATATCTCTATAGTATGTTTATCCTAAACTAGCAGTTAAGCGTGCAAATCATATATCTAGTATTTATGTAAGTATATCTAGGCCTTCTTGTTTAAGCTGTATTTGTAGAAGCTTTCTAGTGTATTCTGGTGTATCTATCAGTGTCGAATGAGTAATAATATAACAATTTGTACTTATTGAATTATCATATAATAAAGTAAAAAACATAAAAAATATAGTAATATATAGAAAATATACCATATTTTCTGTGTAAAATAAATTAAAAATACAAAATTGTAACATGCGGGTGGCGGCTGAAGTCCCTCCTACCGGCTAAATACGAACTGGAGCAAACAGTAAATGTTCAGTTATTTTGATTGGTAGTGTATTTAGTGCGAATAAGTCTATCTCTGAGGGGAAGTGTTTTAGTGTGTGTAAGGGTGGGTGCTGGTGGAAACAGTGTGTAGAGTTCTGGGTTATTGTGGATAAGGTGCCAGTTGTGTAATATCAGGTTTTTGATTCATATACCTTGTTCATTGTAAGGTGTGACTATGGGGAAGATGTGGGTGTCATCAGGTTCTTTGTTTTTGTGGATAAGATCTTTCTGTGTGTATTGTAGGGCTTTAGTAATGTTCCTGTTTATGATATTAAGATGGTACCCCTTATGAACTAATTGGTGCGCTAATGTGCGATAATTTTAATATAGTTAACATCTAATGACAATTTCATGATTGTTGTGATTTTTATATTATATTATATTTATAGTATATACAATTCTTATACTTATTTTATAAATGATAGATACAATATATAAGATTCTTATATTTATATAATATGTGATTTTTGTATGATTATAATTATAGTTGTTTTATACTTTGTTATTGTGGGGGATTTTAACGCAGCATTATTTTCATGGGGAATTTTTGCCTATAAGATTTTGTTGACATGAGTATTCTTGCTGCTTTTTATTTAGTTTTAACCAAGTTTAACCAAGCATAAAATAAGTTTTTAATTAGTTTTAACCATTAGTTTAAACCTTTTTATTTAGTTTTAACCACTGTTGATTTTATTAAAATGAATTTTGTCAACGCAGATTTTGTTATGGTAGATTAGATCTTTTCTTATTGCAATTGAAAATCAAAAACAATATAAACAATACAAAATAAATTATTTTCTTCTTTTACTTCATAAAAAAAATCTCAATATTTACCTTCACATAGATTTGATATATAACTGAACGAAAAACCAGTTTTACAGACTAAAAACAAAAAATTATACACATTTTTCAAAATTAAATGCAACCGTGGTTTGAAATATTTATATAAATATTGTAAAGTTTCAATAAATGTTCATTTCGTCAGGATTTAAATTTTGTTGCATCAATTTTACAATATAAGCAAGTATTAGTAATGTCTTAATATAGGCCAAAAATTAGTGCCTGTGTTAAAACACAATGAACTTTTGAAATGATTTAGAAATCTTTATTTATCTTTAATTTTATAACATGAATATATATGTAATTTATATAATCTATACCAAGTAACATGAACTTTCTAAAACTTGCCACAATCATAATGAAAAAAAAATCATAATACTATATAACAATATATAAATATGAGTCTATACTATATAATAATATATAACAACATTTTTACTTATATATAAATATATATAAATCATATCCTGCATAGCATGATTAATCTCCATTTGAAAATGTGGTCTAAACTAAGCTTCCAATCTGTTTATTAGAGAATTGGTTGAAATTTTTTTTGAAGACTTTAAAAACAAAAGTTTTTAAAATTAATTTTAAATATATTTATATTTAAATTAACTCCATAAACTTAATCAAATAAAGGTAAACTATATCATTCAACAAAAAGATGTTATATTTTTAAAAGAAACAGAATGCTTCACGCAACTCAAAAACAAAATAAAACCATCTTTCCTGGACTTTTAAAAAATTTGCATTTTATTTTCAGACTTTACAATGGCATTAACTACTTATGTTTTAGCTTTTACATATTCATATGCTAAAGTGTTGACTAAGTCTAAACATCCAACATTGTTAAATAGGTTGAAAGTCTAATATTAGCCTAAGAGTATTATCAAGAATATGATCTTGTCAATCAATTTCATTTTGCTGTTTAGTAGCCATTGCCAATCTGTCGCATGACCATTTTTGAATTTTTTTATCCATCAAATCAAAAAGTGTTAATTCAAAATTTCTAGTGGAGATAGTAAAGATTCCTTTTTCTTGATTGGTGATGGTAATGGAAGGTTTCTTCTTTATTGGTGATAGTAATAGAAGTTTCCTTTTTATTGATTAGTGATAGTAATGTAAAGTTCCTTCTTCTTGATTGGTGATGGTAATAGAAGGTTTTTCCTTTTTGGTTGGCAATGGAAGGATTATCAACTGAAACTGGTGACTAAATCATCAAAAAAATATTTTGATCATTTTAACTTTTATTTATTTTTAATTTTAACTAATTATTTTAACTTTCAACCAGTTTCAACAAAACTAGCAAAAAAAATTTTTGACCAATTTTTTTTTTGACTAAATTTTTTTTTGACCAATATATTGTGTCATTAGAAATCACATAACTTCACGAAGCATCCATTCTAAATTTTCTTTCTATGCAGATATTTTAAAATTAAATTTGATAACCTATATTTCAGCAATCGAAAAAACTCTAACAATATATAGAAAGAAAATTCAAAATATTTCAACTTAAATTTTTGTCATATGATTTATTAGTTTATAACTCAGTATGTTCAATATTCTGTACATACTAAAGACATTACTGCCTATATTATTACTGTCTTTGTAAAGACTAATGTTTTTAATAAAGAACTATTGTGAAAAACTTCTTTTAAACCAAAACAAAACCCTCAAAAATTGACAGTATTGCTCTGTATACAGTGAAAAAGATTTTTTAACATACAGTATCGGACAAAACGAGTGCAACCAAATAATGCTAATTTAGTTTCTTTATATAAAAATGCTGCATTTTTTCTATTTAGAGAAAAAACTATGTAACTGTTTAGAGACAAAGTTCTTCAAGTTTTATGCATCACAAAGTTCATTATTTGTACATGAAAATTAATAAATTAATCAAAAGTATTAAAAAAAGTTGCTTTCCTTCTGGACAAAACAAGTGCAACTCAACAAAATGTTGACCAAGCTGTATTTCGCTATTGATATTTCTTGGCAAATCCTTTGTTGTCGATCACAGCCTCTCATCCTTGAGGCATAGATTTGTACAGATGATCAATGAAACTTTGTGGAATCGCTGCCCAGGCCTTTTAGATTTGTTCAAACAGTTGATCCTTATTACGAATACCTTCACGATTAATTCTGCGGTTGACGATCTCCCACAGGTTCTCGATAGGGTTGAGATCCGGAGATTGATGTGGCCAATCCATCACCGATAGGTGGTTGTCTTGAAACCACTGCTTGACTACTTTTGCAGTGTGTTTCGGATCGTTGTCTTGCTGAAAAACCCATTTTATTGGCATATTCCATTCAGCATGAGGTAACATAACATCTTTCAGGATATTTTTATACATGAAACGGTCCATTATTCCATCGTTTCGATGTATTGGACCTAGACCGTTAGCAGAAAAACACCCCCAGACCATTACATTGCCTCCACCATGCTTCACGGTCTTATGGCAGTAACGTAAATCGAGGCGTTTTCCGGCCGGTCGACGTACACGGCAAATGCCATCACTCCCAATGATGTTGAACTTCGATTCATCACTAAAAAGGACAGTTCGCCATTTCTGCACATTCCAGTCAATATGAGATGTAGCAAACAGGAGTCTTTTCTTCTGGTTTTTTAGTGAAATCAGCGGTTTCTTTGCAGGGCGTCGAGAAAACAATCTGGCTTCAACAGCACGTCGTCTGATTGTTCGGTCCGATACAGGCAGCTCTAATTGCTTTTGTATCTCGACTGATCATATCCAGGGATCCTTCTTGACGGATCTGACAATCATAGAATTCTCTCTAGAAGTGGTGGAACGCGGTCTTCCACCTTTATTATCTGCTGCCAACTTCCCCGTAGAACGATATTTGGAACACAGTCTTGATACGGTCCATTTTTTCACGCGATATTTATCACAAATACTTTTTTGTGACATTCCACTTACAAAATCGCCAATAATTTTCTTTCTTAGTTCCAATCCAAGACTGTCGAGAGCCATTTTTGCACTTGAAGTCATAAAAATAATAAAAATAAATAATCACGCTTCTCAAGGCTTACCGTGTTACATTTACCTTGTGATGATACAATAATGCTCTGTGGAACACAATGTCTTGGTTGGATGTGGACTGTATTGATGTAATGAAACACTTGTTGTATTTCATTTCTTGTATTGATATTCTTTGATAAAACACTTTGATAAAACTCACTTCGATAAACTGTCTTGATAATACTGACTGATTGACTTACACATACTGACTGAATTATATGTCGATTTACATGTCTCTTATATAGTAAAATGAACCTGTGTGAACCTGTTCTGGAAGATTCTAGATGCTTCTTTTCGATGCTTCTGGAAGCTTCTGGATGCGTCTGGATGCTTCTGAATGTTTCTGGATACTTCTGGATGCTTCCAGATGTTTCTTCTGGAAACTTCTGAAAGCTTCTGGAAACTTCTGGATACTTCCTTTAATTATTAAAAAACTTCTGTGACGTTGACATGTACCAGACTTAAGAAAATGAAACAAACCAAAAAAGTTGCACTTGTTTTGTCCGCTGCAAAATGGCACTTGTCAACGAAATTCTGCCTGTGTGCTGTCACCTGTCAGCTGATTGCTTATGTCATGGCATGCTATGACTCCAGACTCCTGAACTGTTTGCTGTGGTAGTATAGTTCGTTTTGTTTTTAAGACATGTAAAATTAGGAACACTTTTTAGCATTGTTCGATGTTGGTTGCAAATGTTTTGTCCATTACTGTATATAAGGCCAACAACAACAGAATGTTTTACTACCAAAAAAATGAACACAAGTTTAAAATATAAATCTACTAAAGGAGTTATGTAGTAATACTGCTAATACTGTGGTGATTGGATAAAAAAAAATTTTTTCATAAAAATTTATAATTTTTTACAATTGTTTTAATTGATTGTAATTGTTCTTTAATTCAATTTATTAACAAGTTTATGCTTTTACTGTGAAAATAAACTTTTCATACTGAAAATTCATAAAACTAAATTAAATATCTGAAATGAGTTATGCAAAAACTAAAATCACATATGTTTGTTTACATATGACAGTTGCAAATGTATCATTAGTTAAAACCCACCACCTGTTTAAGTTTAAAATGGTTTAAACATCTGTTTGTGTTTAAAATGCCAGTTTAAAATATGTTTATTTTAGACATTCAATAAAGTTGCTAAAAATGTTTTTGAATCAAAATGGTAGACAAATGCATATTGATTTTTGTGTTAACATCTTAAAACACAGAATTAGTTTTTCATAGACTAATAGAGTTATTAATGGTTATGGTTTTATCTGTTATTCATTAAATTCCACATTTTCTTTTGTATCTTATATCATTCAAGAAATTGCTTATTATTCTGGAGATTTTTTTAAATCCAATAGTAATATAATTCAGCCAACTGTAACATTATTCAGCCAACCATAACATAATTCAGCCAACTTCAGATAAGAAGAGAAGGTATGAATAATCTTCACAAATATATTTCAAATGTATTTGCAGCAGATTTTATTATAAATAATATAATATACATCTCATAATGATAATAAAACAATAAATTAGTTAGACTATTTAATCAATTGATACAGCGCATTCAGTGCTTTTTAAGGCACTCTTTTTAATAAATTTCACTACTTAATAATCGAACTAATGTTTTAATAAATTTCACTACTTAATGTGAAACTTATTGTGCAACATTAATGTGCTACTTAATGTGAAAGTTAGTGTTTACAACTTATATTTACATAAGGTTTGCAAAAATATAGTTTTTGCGGGGAATCTGTTTAGTTTTGTTTTTGTAAATTTAGTCTTTGCCTTTTTTCTCCCACTGTGAATAAAAGAGTTATTAGGTTTGATGGAATGTCACCTGGGTTTTTTTTACTGAGAAAGTATTGTTTTCATTATTTTACTGAGAAAGTATTGTTTTCATTCATGACATGATTTAATCATATTTAAAGTTTCACTTAGGGTGAAAAAACTCTAAAGATGAAACTCTGAGTTATTTAGATATTTTTTCATAAACCTCTGGTTTTAGTTTTATATAAACCTCAGTTAAGGATATTCTCTTTTATATTTTACATTTAAATGTAACAAAGATTTATAAAAGATAGAAATTAAAAAATAATATAAAACTAAAATATTTATTATAAATAAACGATTCCTTCAGACCATCATGACTCACTAATGCTTTATTTCCTCCTGGAGATTAGAATTTCCCCCTGGAAACTATTATGCCTTATTACTAAAGTGCAACTGCATTGCACTTACAACTGCACTTAAGTTAAACAAAATCTTTATCAAAGAACCTTTTTTTTCAATCAACAAAGTTCACATTTTTAACTAATTTCAATAAAATGTCACTTAAAATACATATTTTAAGTATTTACACTTAAAATACATATTTTAAGTATTTACACTTAAAATTTTAAGTATAAGATATAATTTTAAGTATATTAAAAAATATACTTTATTAATTTTGAAAATTCAATAGAATCACCCTCAAATAAAAAAAAAAATACTATTACAGAAAAAAAAGTTCTAGGCAACTTCTGGGTGCACACATATTTAAGACATGCTAGCTATCAGCTCAGTCAAAGTTTTGTAAAAATTGTTTTTTATTTAATGTAAAAAGAAAAAGTATAGAAGTCTTAAAAAAAAGTGGAATTTAAATATTTATACATCATTGATATCATTAAATATAATATAACTTTAAATTATAAATCACCTTGATAAATGCAGACATCATCAAATCTTATGAAATCACCATTTCCATAAAGATTAAACTAAATATAAACGTAAAATAATTTAAAAAGAATTTCAAATTAGCTGTATAAAGCACAACATTGGGAATTTTCTCTTTGAATCTTAGTAGTTCGTCTGAGCTACTTAGTTACCAGTTTAATTGAATGAATTATTCCATTGAAATAATGACTTTATGTGTGTGCTGTGGAAAATGTTTTCCTATCCGCTAGTGAATAATGGTTGTGAATTATATATAGAAAGTTTTTATTGTAAATAGTTTGATTTGCAGTCAGATAGTAATATGATAATAGTTAGGAAATAATAATAATAAACTTAGTAAATAATGGACTTCATTAGTGATTCAGCGAAATATCTTATTCATTTTTTACAGAGCCGACAAAAAACAGTCTCTCATCAATTCACGTAAGGCACTGAACTAATTAATATAATGTACAGTATCGGACAAAACGAGTGCAACCAAATAATGCTAATTTAGTTTCTTTATATAGAAATGCTGCATTTTTTCAAGTTAGAGAAATAACAATGTTACTGTTTAGAGACAAAGTTCTTCAAGTTTCATTCATCACAAAGTTCATTATTTGTACACAAAAATTAATGAATTAATCAAAGTATTAAAAAAAGTTGATTTCCTTCTGGACAAAACAAGTGCAACTCGATAAAATGTTGACCAAGTTGTATTTTGCTATCAATATTTCTTGGCGAATCCTTTGTTGTCGATCACAGCCTCGCATCTTCGAGGCATAGATTCGTACAGATGATCAATGAAACTTTGTGGAATCGCTGCCCAGGCCTTTTAGATTTGTTCAAACAGTTGATCCTTATTACGAATACCTTCACGATTAATTCTGCGGTTGACGATCTCCCACAGGTTCTCGATAGGGTTGAGATCCGGAGATTGATGTGGCCAATCCATCACCGATAGGTGGTTGTCTTGAAACCACTGCTTGACTACTTTTGCAGTGTGTTTCAGATTGTTATCTTGCAGAAAAACCCATTTTATTGGCATATTCCATTCAGCATGAGGTAACATAACATCTTTCAGGATATTTTTATACATGAAACGGTCCATTATTCCATCGTTTCGATGTATTGGACCTAGACCGTTAGCAGAAAAACACCCCCAGACCATTACATTGCCTCCACCATGCTTCACGGTCTTATGGCAGTAACGTAAATTGAGGCGTTTTCCGGCCGGTCGACGTACACGGCATATGCCATCGCTCCCAATGATGTTGAACTTCGATTCATCACTGAACAGGACAGTTCGCCATTTCTGCACAATCCAGTCAATATGAGATGTAGCAAACAGGAGTCTTTTCTTCTGGTTTTTTAGTGAAATTAGCGGTTTCTTTGCAGGACGTCGAGAAAACAATCCGGCTTCAACAGCACGTTGTCTGATTGTTCGGTTCGATACAGGTAGCTCTTATTGCTTTTGTATCTCAACTGATGATATCCAGGGATTCTCCTTGACGGATCTGACGATCATAGAATCTTCTCTAGAAGTGGTGAAACGCGGTCTTCCACCTTTGTTATCTGCTGCCAACTTCTCCGTAGAACGATATTTGGAACATAGTCTTGATACGGTCCATTTTTTCACGCCATTTTATTACAAATACTTTTTTGTGACATTCTACTTACGTAATCGCCAATAATTTTCTTTCTTAGTTCCAACCCAAGACTGTCAGGAGCCATTTTTGCATTTGAAGTCATAAAAGTAATAAAAATAAATAATCACGCTTCCCAAGGCTTACTGTGTTACATTTACCTTGTGATGATACAATAATGCTCTGTGGAACACAACGTCTTGGTTGGATGTGGACTGTATTGATGTAATGAAACACTTGTTGTATTTCACTTCTTGTATTGATGTTCTTCGATAAAACACTTTGATAAAACTCACTTCGATAAACTGTCTTGATAACACTGACTGATTGACTTCCATATACTGACTGAATTACATGTCGATTTACATGTCTCTTATATAGTAAAATGAACCTGTGTGAACCTGTTCTAGAAGATTCTAGATTCTTCTTTTCGATGCTTCTGAAAGCTTCTGGATGCGCCTGGTTGTTTCTGAATGTTTCTGGATCTTTCTGGATGCTACTGGATGCTTCCAGATGCTTCTTCTGGAAAATTCTGGAAGCTTCTGCATGCTTCTGGAAACTTCTGGATACTTCCTTTAATTATTAAAAAACTTCCGTGACTTTTACACGGACCAGACTTAAGAAAATGAAACAAACCAACAAAGTTGCACTTGTTTTGTCCGCTGCAAAATGGCACTTGTCAACAAAATTCTGCCTGTGTGCTGTCACCTGTCAGCTGATTGCTCATGTCATGGCATGCTATGACTCCAGACTCCTGAACTGTTTGCTGTGGTAGTATAGTTTGTTTTGTTTTTAAGACATGTAAAATTAGGAACACTTTTTAGCATTGTTCGATGTTGGTTGCAAATGTTTTGTCCAATACTGTATGTCTTTAAAACACCAGTTTACAGCTGCCAGAGGCAAAATAACCTCAAAGTCCATGATAATTTTTTTTAGAACTTTTTTGTTTTTGTTATTTTTATGGATGAAATAATCCAAGAAAGACAAGAATATTTTATAACATTTTAAAATATATTTTATATTTTAATATTTTATTACAACTATATGCATAACTTATTATTTGAACTGTTTTAAGACCTTTTTTTATTACTAATTTATTTATAATACTAATTTATTATTTGAATTGTGACAAGACCAGTAGGTCTTCTTGGAGCATCTTAATAACTTAAAAAAAATAACAGCAAAAATACTGTCCAAGTGAAACAATGGAAGTTAACATTTTTAGAATAATTTATCTTAACTTACGATTGGCTGTAATAAACTTTGAAATAATAACATAACAAACTTTAAATAAAATAATACATATATATATATATATATATATATATATATATATATATATATATATATATATATATATATATATATATATATATAAATATATGTAAATTATGTTAGTGTATTTTACAAATAGAGTGCTCAATGTTCTTAAAGAACAGAGCAATAATAAATTAGTAAAAAAACACTTATCTAACTTTTATCTTCTATCTAGAAGACAAAAGTTAGATAAGTGTTTTTTTACTAATTTATATATAAATGTGCAAAAAAAAACATAAAGACAGGAGAAAATTTCAAAACATTGATGTGCTAAGAAAAAAAAACAAGACGAGTAAAAGTTTTTAGAGCATAAAGGGACAGGTACAGTAAAAAGGTGCAACTTTTTTTTATGACAATGAAACAGAGGCTCAAACTTGGCAACAGGTCCAACAACATTTAGAATACATTTTTGGACCTTGCTAAGAAGAGAAAGGCCATTAGAAAAAATTGCACAAATATAACATCAGTGCCACATACAGGGACAAATAAAAGATTTATATAGGTAGGGAATGGAATAGAGAATGGAATAAATGAGGCAACTTTAGCAAATGCTAGTTTTACAATGACTTGTATATATGATTTCTATTAAAGGTCAATTTAAGGTTATTAAAGTGAGTGATAAAACAAGAATACATAAAGTAAAGCACTTAGATAAAGTATTCATATCATAGTATATATAGTACTATAAATAATATACTCATAGTTAACCTATTCATTAATATAAAAAAATAAACACTACAATAACTATTACCAGTAAAAATAAGGTTTTGTTTAGAACAAAATTCACCAGCCATTTTAAGCCCTAAGCTGTTACAGAAAAGATGATCACACTCAGGATCAGCTGCCTGTTCTAAGTGTTTAAAAAAATGATCACACTTAGGATCAGCTGTCATAAGTGATTAAAAAGTGATAAATATTTGACAAGATTAGAAAGTATAGTTGTGTCTTCAGTAAATAGAACCATTTTAGATGCAAGATTGTCAGGATGGTTATTAATATAGATGAGAAGACCAGAAGAAGAAGAAGAAGAAGAAGAAGAAGAAGAAGAAGAAGATTTTATATATGATATGATTCCGATTGTTATTATTATCAAATATATATATATATATATATATATATATATATATATATATATATATATATATATATATATATATATATATATATATGTATATATATATGTTAATAATTTTGATAGTTGTTTGCAACAACTATCAAAATTTTTTTACTTAGGCACTTTTATTTTACTGTTACTTTGGCTGTTTTTTTATTTTACCATTACTTTGGCTAATTTTACTTTAATTTTAAGTTGATCAGGGAAAACTCCTTGTCTAGACGCAAGACGAAAAGATTTTAAATAGAATATTGTATGAATTTATATAAACATTTTCATTGATACCGTCGAATCCTAATGCTTTATTTGGTTTAATCGTTTTGAAAGCAGCTTCAAATTCCTTATAGGATATTTCAATGCAATTAAGATTTGTTGTTTTTTGAGGTAAAAATTCAAAAGAATTACCAGCATATGGAATAGTTTTTGCTAAGCTAGGCCCAGCTAAAATAAAATGCCTATTTAATTCAACTGCAATATCGCTTGAATCATGTAAAATTTTATCATTAACTTTAATACCGTTAGGCAAAACGCCTAATTTAGTTTTAGCTTTACTAGTGATTACTCTTAAAACTTACCAAGTGCGTTTTGAGTTGTTGTTTTTTACATCCATATTATTAAATTATTAAACAGTAAAAAAAATTTCAAAAACTTCTTTCTTAGAGAGTTCCTGGTAGACTCTGTTTTTGTTTCTGATAAAACAAAATATTTCCTTCTCATCATCTGGATGTGACACTATCAAATGTTCCTTTTTTACATTCTTAACTTTGCCATCTAACCATCTGTCTATTATACCACAATCTTTAATTAAAGGAAACTTTCCTGTTTTTAATGCTGCCTGTACTTGTTTTTTATTTTCTGCGCACTAATCTACTGCAACTGATATTTGATTTTCTTTAGTTCTTATGTCCTTTCTGTAAAATGTTGCTTCAGTTTGAGTTTCTGGCTTTGTCTTTGTTCTACTTCTTTTTCTACTAGCAGAAATCTTAAAATTAAACTGTGGTTTTAAAAAATTAGAAAATTCACGTTGCTAATTCTTACCAAATATGGTAAAATAAGGACAACAACACAGATCAACTATTTGAATGAAATAGTTCAAATAGTTGACCAGTAACAGATGCACTCCATTTTGAAAATTTGCGTAATTTTTAAGGTAATTCTACCTGTATAAGGTAATTCTACATGTATATTTGCAAATCAAAATTTTTATAAACATATGAACATAAAATATTTTAAAAAAGATCATTAAATATAAAATGATCAAAAACTGAATAAAACAAGTATAAACCAAAGAAATATTTAAAGGTAATTTTATCAAAGTTATCTTTGTTAAAGTTGAAAAAAATTTTTTTTTGAGAAAAATTTTTTCCTGGCCTAATGGATCCTCTGCTTATGTGCCCTAGAAACAATTTTGGAAATATATGGAAATCCATATACTTGCAAATCAAAATTCTTATGTTTTCTGAAATATCAATAAATATAGAATGTGTAAAAAAAATTTTTTGATATCGTTAAGACCACATAGGTTTCTTGAGCATCAAAATTAGGGATATAGAAAAATTGCTTAAATTTATTTAAATTGATTGATACAAGTACTTAATAATAGTATTTTTTATTTCTGATCACTTCATTGGATTCATGACCCCTGGAAATAGCCAGGTACAAACTTTTAGGTAAAAAGATTAAATATTTTTAAGTAAAAAGGATTAAATATTTTTAAAGTTATTTGACTTAAAACCTCTAAATAAATGTTGCAATTCTGGGAGGACAAGAGGGAATGAGCTAATATCTATTAAACATATCATGGTCATATTTCAGTATCAATTTTCATGGAATTACCCAAATTTAACTTAAAAATAGAACTTAAAAAATTTAGATTAAAATAATAGAAATAAATTTTGTATAACTAATCAAATAAGTTTCATAAGCTACTCAATTTAATAAACTTTATTAGTTAAAAAATTATTTAATGAATTAATTAGTTAAACAATAGTATTTTACAAAGCATATTAATTCAGTTTTAATTGATGGTTGAACTATCGAAGCTCTATTTGTAGTTGAAATTATAATTGACATAATGAATAGATGATTATGTTTCCTTTTGATGTACTCTAAAAAAAATAGGGTAAGTTAAAGCAATAACTAAACTAATTAGTTAAGCAAATGTGTTATAAAATAACAAAAATGATAACAATAGCAGTAAATAAAATTAATTAAAATCCAAAATTACTACAACCTGTAGTACAGGAATGACTTCCTAATTTTATTGAACAAAATATTTGTTATACACAGTACTCTCAGAAAACATATAAGTAATATGTATTATAATATCATAGACACACAGTCCATATATATTTTTACAAAGTCACGAAATCCAGCAAACAAGAAAAAAACTATTCGGACTTTACAGAAAAATCCTAATTCTTTTACAGTTTACCATTTTAATTAGATTGACAGTTGGTTTTTTTTTTCTGCCACAATCAGATTAAATTATAGGTTAAATTTTTTAAAACCATAGTAACATTCTTAGTCATGGTACATGGCAAAAAAATATGTAACCATGGTTTTTATAACTAAATACTATGAGGTAATCATTAAAAAAGTTGTTTTTTTGGGCAGCAGTCTTGTTCATCAAGCTTCATGTTTTGGAGTTATAAAGTTGGAAGAGGGTTTTAACCATAATTAAAGTAGCCTCCTCAACTGTAGTAGCTTTTCTAGCCTTGGGGAGGTGAATTAACATTTTAAAAAATGTCATCCACCTTTCAGTAATGACCCAGTAAATAACCCAATTAAAATCTCTATCAATTTTCATCTAATTAACTCCAATCATTTAATATAACATGTTAATTTTAACATTTTAAATTGAACTCTATATTAGGCCCAACTAGCACTCTAGATCTTATATTACCTGAATCTTCTCAATGCATATTTTCTCTTGAAATCTCACAAATCTCAACTTGGCTGCAACAACAAAAAAAAAGCTTATTTAATTCTAAAATGGAATTAAGCTGCAGAACCTTTAAGCCCTCCTAGAAAGCTGTTTTTTTCATCTCAACAAGATTTGAAAAATGATAACTTTGAAAAACTAAACATATGTTTCAAAGATATTGACTGGGTTTATTTTTGTTAATTAATCGTTTTAGAAATTTAAATATTCATAAATGTTATGAAACATAACAATGAAACTTACATCGTTAAAGTAGAAATCAAGTTTCAAGAAATTCTTTGAAAACTTTTGAACTTGCATATAAAACTTAAATTATCACTTTCACTATTTTTTTCATTAAATATTAATCATTATTTGTTTATGTTATTAGTACACAAAAGTTTGTTTAGTATTATATAACAGAATTACTCTAAACAAGAAAACACATGTTGTTGATTCTGAGCCACAGATAATCAGAGAGTAAAATTTTGATAAAGTAAGAGGTTAAAAAATTATGGTGCTTTTTTATACAGATTTTGAAATAATATAATTGGGAATAAGAAATATCTTAAAATTAGGATAAATTTGCCATTAGCGCATCTTGTTAAAGTCTGGTCCACTAGACTTCCTCCTTAGCATTTTGAAAGCTTCAAAGAAAGTGATCAAGCTATTGCCATTCAAACAATGCTTGCATACTATAATGTATGATCCTATTGGATTGAAATTAGTTTATTGGACTTCAATGTATGATCCTATTGGATTGAAATTAGCTTATTGGACTGTGTTCTGACATAAAATTCAGTAACACTGGCAAAATAAAAGATGCTGTAAGCATTATTATTTCATTTTAATGCAAAAGGGACTGGTTCTTTGGGTAATGTGCAGGCATAACATCTATGAAATGCATGTGGTATTTCATTACATGGTTATGCCACTTGTATAACAGGGTAAATAATGAGCAAAAAACAGGTCTATAAATTTTTTTAAATCTTAAAATGTCTAGAGGTTGCCATCTTGAAAAAATGGCATTTTTTACATTTTTATCAACTTTACATTTCAGTAACTTTAAAAAATTGATTTTATGTTATGTTACTTGATGTATTTATCAAAGATAATCAGATAAACATTTAGTCAAATTTTCAAAAAAAAAATTTTATATCTAGAGATCGCTGTATTATTAAGTTTTATTTTTTAACATATTTTTTAAAAAATTGTTCCTATAGACTTCATGCTTTAAAAAAAATTGTTATATTGTATGCAAAATATATTTTTGAACATGATTGACCACTAAAAGTTGTTGCGTGATTAAATAGTTTGCATTACAAAATAGACATCTGTATGAATGTATATAAAATTTTATAAAGTTATAAAAAAAAAGTTTGATGTTATATCAATTAGCAAAATGAAATTTAAAAAAATTTGCTTTTCATTGCTTACAAAATTGTTGGGGAAAATGATGAACATAAAGAAAATTGAACAGTCAAGTCAAAATAAATCAACAATGTTTGTAAAGCATTGTTCAACAGGTAAAATTCAATGAGATGAGGCCATGAAACTCACGCAAAATAGGAATATTTTTGAAAAACATTGTCGGTATATGCTTTGATACAATAGCCAGCAACATATGTAACAAAAAAGGAGCAGCAACTTTAATCAAAATTGAGTCAAAGAAACCTTTACTTTGGCTAGCATGTCGCTATCATCATGAGCTAAACATCAAACATGCATTTACTGCATTATGAGGAGATAGAAGGTCAAGAAAGAGGAGAAAAGAGCCCAGATGAACCTATTTTTGAATATTTTTAAGCCAAGCCATGTTTTCTAGATTTGATATTGATTACTCAAACTTTACTTTTTTTAAGTGGCCTACTGACATCAAATCAGAAATATTTAATCAATCAAACATAGTTCTGGAATGGGCTTACCAATCCTTCAACAAGAAAACATTTCTGCCAGAAATACCTAAGTTAATTGAAAGTCTTATCTACTTTGGTGAAAACTATCAGAGTACAGAATATTCAAAATTCACAAACCAGGTGCAATTCACAATGCAAGATTTATGGCACATTCTATTTTTTGTTGCAATGAACTGGTATCAAGATGAGTATTCAGATATTGCAATTGTTGTGATTTCATCGCTTAAATAATACCTTTGGTATTTTACTGAAGAGCTTGTTATTTTATCTTTATTTTATGAAAAATGAAAAATGAGTTTTATTTGAATAATGATGGCAAAGAAAATTTTTTCTTCTCCAAGACCGAAAACTTTTTTAATTTCAGACATTAAATTTTTCAACTTTTCTTTGTTTTTTAATTGGACCGCGGTCTTCTTTTTGATTTATTAGGACTCATAAATAACCAAAAATCAAGAATAATCAAGAGCTTTTAGAAGTAATAAATGATGGTGCCAAAAGTGGAATCAAGCATAATGGCAAATTCTGGGAGTATGCAAAAAATTAAGAGCAATACCAATTTATTTTACAAGTTATTGAACAACACAGAAACATCAAAAAAAAATCTTATTTGAAATCAAAACTAATTAATACTATATAGTTTTTTTTATGGCTTTAGCATTTTCTTTATTAACGAATTTTTTTAGGTAAAACTAAAGCCTAAAATAGCCTGGTTGAATTTTAACTAAATTTTTATTAGGATTTTTAAAAACAAAAAGTTTTGTAGCTTTATATTTCAATACAGCAACCTCTAAACAATGACCGCTAGACATTTTCTGAAAATTTGACCGAATGTTCATCTGATAGCCTTTAATATATACACCAAGTAACATAACATAAAATGAATTATTTTTTAAGTTCTTTAAATTTAAAGTTAAAAAAAGTATTAAAAATGCTATTTTGATTTTGATTGATCAAGATTTCGACCTCTAGATGACTGATTGTAACCTCTAGATGACTGATTGTGACCTCTAGATGACATTTTAAAATTTAGAAAAACTTATAGACGTGTTTTTTGCCCATTATTTACACCGTTATGCAAGTAACGTAACCATTTTAAAAAATTGTTGGGAATAAAACACCCTAATGTACAATTGCTGTTAGATAAAGTTCTAAGCAACTATAAAAATGATGATATCATTTTTTTTTGTAGATATTTAAGGTGCTCACAGAAGTCCTTATGGTCTTATCACAGAGGACCACGGGAGAGCATTTAACAGGAAGTTCACGCCTCCTTCTGTACCAATGTTGCTTGTTGGGCTAGAGCTGGCGTCGAACCTACCCAGCCGGCATAAACACGTCTTTTAGACGTTATTCTTTGCATCTAAAATGTTAGCACTTTTAGATGTCTAAATTCAGACAAATATAAGACATCTATTAGTAGTCATCTTTTAGATGTCTTGAGACAGCAATTTTTATTTTATATTACAGTTAGTTTCGGTTATTTTTCAGAATTAAGGAGAAAACAATTACATTAAAAACAGAATCTTATTTTTTTCGATAAATTTTAAATATAAACAGAGAAATTATTATAAATTAATATATTACTTCATATATATATAAATATATATATAACAAAAATATAGGTTTGCAAACTATCAAAGAACTATATATTTTCTTCTTTATCACTAAATATAGCACAAGTCAACAATTTATGTTTTCTAAAATCTCTATAAAAATACACTTCTCTTGAGACACAGGTTGACATACTTTTGAATATCTCTATGAAAATACGCTTCTTTTGAGACACCGGTTGAAATACTTTTGAATATCTCTATGAAAATACGCTTCTTTTGAAACATACTTTTGAAAAAATTTTTTTTCGACAATTCTAGAGATTTTAACCCAAATACTAAAAAACCAATTGTTTGCTTAACACCAGAATAAAATATTTTTTTTTGTTGACCTGTGTAATCCATTTACTTTAATAAAATTTCCTAGATGATTAAAAAAAAATAAGGAGAAATTAAGAAGAGCTGTCAAATTTTAACTTTTAAGGTTATTTAAGGACATTTAAGAAGGTTTTTTTTTAAGGATATTAAAGGCTTTTAAGGAGGAGTGGGAACCCTGATACATATATGAAGACCACAATGGAAAAAACGGCAGAGTCACATTTTTATAATTTTTTAGTTATGGCCCTTGGGTAATAAAGCATTGAAAAATGCTTCTTTTAAGCCAAGTTTTAAATGAAAAAACCGTCATAGTCTATGGTAAAATGAAATAAGAAAATATGGTATACAATGGAAAAAACAGCAGTGTCCACCAGTGACAAGGAAAGAAAAGGCAGGGTCCATATAATAACGTTATATGTGACTCTGCCGTTTTGATTTCCATTGTGATCTTCATATATTTAATTATTTCATAATTATTATTTGCTACACTTAATGGCTTTTTTATTTTAAATTAATACTTTTTGAGCACGTAAACACCTATGCCTCCGCCTTTTTTATTGCTTCCTCGTGGTTGGCTAATTAGTTTGTAATTTGCCAAACTATAATTAGAATTCAACTCTAGAGGACATTCTGAATCATGCCAAGTCTCTGACAGAGATATGACGTGGAACGTGTAATTTATAATAGATAGAAATTCTTTAAACTTATCAAAATTTTGCCGCATGCTTCTTATGTTTAAGTGTAATATAGAAAGTAAATTTAAATCTTTTTTGATTTTAAATTCATAATGATCAAAATAGGGTGTTTTTATTAAGCTCATTTGAGTTCCAGTACACAAGCTCATTTGAGTAACCAGTACACAAAGAATCTATACTAAAACAAAATGGCTGACTACGATGCTACACCTATTGTTACAGACAAGCCAAAAAAGAGAAAGAAAAATGGCAGTAAGAAATACATAGCAAAGAAACAGAGGTTGTCATCTCATGTAACTGGCCCTGACTGTAAATGTATAAGACTTAAATGCTTTCAAACAGTCAAAGAAGAGAATAGAGCCTTGCTCCTCGAGTCATTCAATGCATTACCAACAAAGGATGCTCAGGTGAGTTCTTCTTTTAAGTTTTAAATTAAACTCTTTAAATATAGTTCTAGACTATTTTTTTATTTATAATACTAGCTCTAGATTTAGGTCTAGACCTAGATTCATAATTTTAATGCACCTGTTATTCCACCATGAACATGTTGATTAAATAAGACAAAGAGTTTCTCATTCTCATTTTCATTCAAATTTAGTTAGGTCTAGAATAGCTAGACCTGTACATCTGAATCATAACCATGGTAGACATCTGGTTGTATTACTGTGTTATGATACCCAAGGCTGGTATTGTATGTTTAATAGGCATTTTTAACTTAGTTTTTTAGTGGGGTGGACCCAATATCACAGTTCATTGTTCTATTTGAACGCAGCATACCAACAAGCCTAGACGTCTATCTAATAAAAAAAAACTTCTTTATAAAATCGATAATTCCATTATGTTCAACTATCTATAGACAATTCTTGATAAAATCGATCATTCTATTATGTTCAACTTTCTGAGTAGGTCCTAGCACAAAGCAGTGAAATTTATTAATTCTAACAAAGTAGGTAGGCTTATATATTTTTAAATTTTATAAAAATGCTTGTGTTTCCAAAGATGTGTGACCGATTGCGTTAGTAATCTTATATTGCTTCTTTTTACAGGATTCCTATCTTGCTTCACTGATCACAGTCGCGGAGATTAGCCAAAAAAGACCTCGAAATGAAGAGCCTAAAAGTGCAAACAGTCACAGCTATCACTATAAAGTATTCCTGAAGAGTACAGATGATGTTGACCCAGATTCATTTGCCTATGTTTGCTTTCAAGCCTTCATCTCCATCTTTGGAATTAAGAAAGGGAGACTTGAGACTATCAATAGAAGTCTTGCTACTACAGGTAATTTATACTATTAGCAATAGTTTTTTGTTTCAGTTTGTGGAATAAAAAAGCTATTTTTTCTTATCATAGTTAATGTAAAAAAAATGCACATTTTTCTATAATCCTTTCTTGTCTATATATTAATATTTTTCAATATTTAAAAAGAAATGTTGAAATTCATAAAGAGTGCTGTTATTCTCTGAACATGTATTTTTATAACTTTTTTTTAATTTTTTTTTAATTTTTTTTACTCACCCCAGGCCTGCCTCCTGTTGATGGACGAGGAAAGCATGGCAGTCATCACAAAATATCTGATGAACTGCGGCAGAGAATAAGAGACCACATCTCTTCGTTTAGGGGTCGGCAGTCTCATTACTCACAAGAGAAGACGAGACGGCTGTACCTGCCAGAAGAACTCAGCATCTCCAAGATGTTTGATTTATATCAAGAGTAGTGGCCAGGAGACAGTTTAGTGTATGAGTCATACAGGCTTATATTCAACAACGATTTTAACATTGGCTTTGGGTACCCAAGAACCGACACTTGCTCAGCCTGCGACCAGTTCTTGGCAAAAATAGAAATTGCTACAAAGATTCTTGAATCAGACCCAACAAATGAAGTCCTCATAAGGGACCTGAAGCAGTTAAAATTTCAAAAAGATCTCCACCAGCGAAAGGCTGACACATTCTACCGGAGAAAAAGAGACGTTAAGCGAAGGGCCAAGATTACACCTCATCTTGAGGCCTTTACGTTTGACTACCAAAAAAATGTCAACCTACCCAACAAGTCCACCAATGACTTTTACTACAACAGAAAGCTCACATACCAATCATTTAACATTCACCAACTATCAACTGATGATGTTTTTCTTTACTGCTATGATGAGACTGTCGCTAGGAAAGGTTCAGATGAGGTGGCTTCTTTCCTGTATGACCACATCACAACCAAGGTCAGCGAAGAGGTTACTCACCTTGAACTATTATGCGATTCCTGCTCAGGACAGAATAAGAACTTTACCCTGATTCGGTTTTTAGATTATATGGTGCACCATAGAAAAAGGTTTACCTCAGTGACAGTGACATTCCCTGAGCGCGGACATTCTTATATGGAGTGTGACAGGGACATGGGTCCAGTAAATACAAAGTCTAGTGCTAGTGTTCCAGAAGACTGGATAAAAATATTTAGTGAAGCACGAAAACATCCTACACCATTTAACGTGACTGATGTTAAACAGGATCTGGTCAAAAACTTCTCCGGCTTTCTAAGGCCATTGTATAAGAAAGGCTGCCCGTTCCCCACGCGCCCCATTCGGGAAATGGTTTTTAACAAGGATGAAGGTCCAGGGACCGTTTGTCACAGAGACTCCTGGAACGGTATTTTCTTGAAAACAAACATCATTGTTCCAACGAGAAAAAACAATTTTTCAGTATGCACAGCAGTGCCAGTAGCTTTGTATGAAGACAGACTGGCTAAATCAACTGCAAAGTACAAAGACCTCCAAGTCCTCAAAAAATTTACCACCAATGAAGCATTCTATGATGCTCTGCCGTATGACGATAAAGTTGAAGATGAGGGTCAAGACCAGTGAATGTTCATGCATTTTTTATTTTTTTATTTGTTTAAAATAAAAAAATTTTAAAATTTAATGGTTTTATATAGTTATTTCTTATGTGTTACAATAGAAAAACAGGCAAAGTCCTAATCAACGGAAAAAACAGCAGAGTCCAATCTGAACACATTTTGAAAAAACAAAATTTTCCATGAGCTAACATGATTTTCAGAATATTTATTTGTTAAAATTTGATGCTTAAATGGATGACCTTCCCTTAAAAATTAAAAGAATTGACAGTTTCTCACATAATTTGTAATAAAAAGGTTTCAAACCTTTAATTTAGGTTTTCTCAAACTGTGAAAAATCTCACTCTGCTGAATTTTCAATTGTGCTCCACATATATAGATATATATATATATATATATATATATATATATATATATATATATATATATAATTGATTTTTTGACGAGATTAAAAAAATAATTACATGATTTTTACTACTAAAAGTTTCATGCATTTAGCAATCATAAGGTAAAAAATACATTGTTTTTTCATTAAAAAATCCTTTTTTAATGAAAAAATTTTTGCTTTCCTTTGTATGATATTATGCAAAGATTTTCATGAAGGCAAAAATTATTAAATAAAAAAACAGAAATTATTTTTAAGTGCCGTCACGAAAACAAGTTCTTGCTTGACTAACACGAGCCCAAAGATTAAAAAACCAAACCACGCTCGCAAATAGTTATAGTTTTATAATTGTTTTTGAACGCCACGATGTTTATTGAGTATACTTTTTAATAAAAAAAAACAACGTATTTTTTACCTGATGATTGCTAAATGCATGAAACTTTTAGTAGTAAAAATCATGTAGTTATTTTTTTAATCTTGTCAAAAAATCAATTATATAGCTCTGATATCATTCATCGAGCACTCTTGCTGAATATATGCTCCCAGCAAAATTAAACTTATATATATATATATATATATATATATATATATATATATATATATATATATATATATATATATATATATACATATACATATATACATATATACATATATACATATACATATATACATATATATATATATATATATATATATATATATATATATATATATATATATATATATATATATATATATATATATATATATATATATATATATATATATATATATATATATAACGGGTGATGCGGAAGTTATCGGACAAAATAAAAACGTCAATAACTTATTTATAAATAAAAAAACAAACTACTATTATATTTTTTTTAAATAAAGCATTTATCTTTTAATAAAAATATATTATTTTTTATATGAAAAATCACCACACTGCAATTGATCTCAATTTTGCTCTGACACCTTTCATATGCGACATATGTAAAAAGTTTAAATCAATTTCATGTAGTTTTAGTTTAATGCGATCAATCAAAACTTGCTCTGTTGAATCTCCCTCGTAAACCTTCTGTGCCAAATGTCCCCAAAAATTTTCAATTGGTCGTGCTTGAGGCACATTTGGGGGATTGGATTCTTTATCAATGTAATAGACATATTGGTCCATCCAATTTAGAGAATCTTTAGAATAATGAGAACTTGCTAAATCTGGCCAAAATAAATAGTTAAAGTCTCCATGATAGTTGTGAACAAATGGAAGAAGTCGTTTTTCTAAACATTCATTAATATAGATTGATGAATTCATCGCTACAGCCTTGGAAGTGCGAAACAATAGCTCGGACATACCACGGTCAAATATGGCTATCCACATTAATAATTTTTTTGGAAATTTCTCTTTTCCTATAAAACGAACACTTTCTGGGCATGTCTTTTTGTTGTTTGTGTAGTATCCAGAATTTCCAGGCATGTTGTCCCCTGAAAAACAAAAGTCTTTTTTGTCATCGATGACTAAAAGTGATTTTGTGTTATAGAGTTGGTTAACTAGTTTCCTGCTTCTTTTCTTTGTCTTTATTTGTTGTTCTATAGTGTATTTTGGAGTCTTTTCACGTTTTCTACATTTAATATTCATTTTTCTTAACTGATGACCAATTGTCGATTGATTTACACCGAATTTAATACCTATTTTTCTCTGACTGACCCCTTTTCGATTGTTGACAAGTCTTGTTAATTCGGCTTAATTTTCTCTAGTCCAGGATGTCAGACGACCAGGGTGCTTTCTATCAGAAAACGATTGAACAGTTTCAAGTCTTTTTAGGTTATCATATATTGTACTTTGAGCAAATCCTTCCTTTTCAAAATAATTTACAATTTTTTTTTTTTTATATTAGGTTTATTTACAAAAAACACTTTTAGTCGCTTTCGAAAAGATTCTCGTTCAGCTGCATTTAACCTCATTTTAAATAATTGTGTTTCAAATAGTAAAGTTTATATTTTATAGAACGTTTATGCCTAGGCATAAAACAACAAAAACTAACTATTATGCTTAAATAATGAAATTAGGATTTGTCAGATAACTTCCGCATCACCCGTTACATATATATATATATATATATATATATATATATATATATATATATATATATATATATATATATATATATATATATATTAGTAGTAGAAAATTACTTAACAAAATTTTTTTCCATTTAACACTGTGTTTCATCAACAAAGATTCATCAGAAATGGATGATCAAATTAATAAAACTTCAATTTATACCAAAATTAAATTACAGGAAGTTGCAAATGTCTTAACTACTGTAAATTTTCACACATTTGTGGAATTTGCTGACACTATTATAAAAAGAATTCTTTAGAAATGATTACTTATGCTATTTTTTTAAAATGTTTTTTTAAAAAGGGTAGTTAATGTAAATATTATTTGAACTCATTTATTTTTATAGTTTTTTAGGAGAAACTTATTTTCGTGCCTACATTTAGAAATTAATTCCGATCTTTTGTTTAATAAGCATTCTTGATTTGCATGTGTAATTATTTCAAATTTTTCTTGTAGGCATAGTATGCATTTTTTGGAAATATTGTTATATGCAGGCGCTGTTTCTACTACTAATATAATTGCTCTGTTCTTTTAAGAACATTGAGCACTCTATTGTGTAGAATACTTTTTAAAGTTGTTTAAATATATATATATATATATATATATATATATATATATATATATATATATATATATATGCCTGCCAAAAGTTTCTGGAAAAAAAGTAATTTAATAAACATTTTAGTTAAATGTCAAATACAAAAATACTAAAATTGTTTTAATAATTAGGATAATAAATTAGAATTGTTTTATAAATATATTTCAATTGAGTTACAAGGATATATAAATTTTTTGATAAAATGGCAATGCTAAATAAAAATTTTAATGTTACGCTAAAACTTTCAAATAAATTTTATACTTTTGCACACTTCCAACAACAAATTTCAGAAAGTAAAAACAACTTACATTAAAACCAGGCGAAGTAAGAGGATATCTTGCATTTAAAACAACCCAATTAACTGAATAGGAGCTATTTGTAATCATACTTAAAATATTGTAAAAAGTTCTGTTAGTATTTGCCACTCCAAAATCTATAAAAAGAGAGAAGTGATAAAATATTAGTACAAAAGCTCACAATTAGTACTCAATCATTATCTTCATTTGCAATGCAGTTTTTGAGGATAAAAACGAAAAAAACGAAAAAGAAAAAAAAGCAACATGAATAATAACTTCTCATTGTTATATCTCAAACATATTTTCAATAAAAGCATACAACAATAATAATTTCAGGTAAAAACAAATAACTAAAATTATTTAGCATTTTATTTATTTTTAACTTGAGTGTAAAGAAGAAATAAAATCTTTTAAACTGCTAATTTATCAACACATTCAAAAATAATTTATTCAAAAAATATATTAATAAAAAAATTCACAGAAAAATCAAAATAAACTATTCTTGAAAAAGGCTAACAAATATTAGAGAAGAAATCTCTGCAACATCTGGAACAAAAACAGAGAAATTTTTTAAACAATATTAAAAAAACTGTAATCGATTTTTAGAAATATTATGTTAATTGTTTACTTCATGAGATATCAAATATTTCAAGTTTGATTTATACCAATAAACTATTTGTGGCAAAATATTTATTTCAGGTTAAATATATGGTTTCGCTGGACAAAAGGAGGCTATTTTTTCAATGACAACAATGTTAGATATAAAAAGAGCTCTCTGTATTGCATAGTATTGCTTCAGGGCAATACAATACAATATAGGTTTAAATGTCTTGCAAGATTACAAATAGTTTAGCATAAAAATATGAACCAATCCTATTTATGGACAGGTAACATGTGACATCTTTTTTGACATATCTAACATTAAAAACATGTAGCATATAAGCTGAAACTGTTTAAGATACGTGGAGCTGAAATAATCACTAGAATACAACAGAGATAATTATATGAGGAGATAATTACTAAAATATAACAGAGATAATTATATGAGGAGATAATAACTAAAATATAACAGAGTTTGATCTTAACACAACAGTTGCGAGACTAAATTATATAACAAAACAATCAAAAAAATTTAAAAACAAATATGAGACAAAAGGTGTGGAAAATATAAAAAATAACAATGAGAAAAGGGATGGAGAAAACATGAATGGATGATGGATGATGATGATCATGAGGATGGAGAAAACATGAATGATAAATATGAGTCAAAGGATGATGAAAAGACAAAAAGCAAAGAGCAACAATGCAGACAATAATACTTTGATATATGAAAAAGTAAAATTTAACAATTGAAACAATCTAAAACAGGAAATTAAAATCATTCAGAAAATCAATTATATAAAATTTATAAAATTATAAAAAAATATATATATATATAATATAAAAGCAAAAAAATATGAAAATAATAAGAATACAAATAAATCTCACAGTATGTTCCATTTTGAAAGAAATACGCAATTGTTACATAAAGATCAAAATTTTTTATATCATCATATAAGCTTGCTGGAACATCAATACGAAATGAACCAGCATTTCCATATACATAACCAGGACCATTGCCTTAAAAAAAATAAAAAGAGCAAGCTTAAATAGTGTAAAAAATACATACACTTGCATTGCAGTTTGTAAAAAAAATCTGCGGGTATTGGTAAATTTGAATTTTAAAACTAAACTCCATCATATCCATCTGAGTATTAAGATCTTAAATGGATAAAAACAAAGAACTAAGTTGAAAAAAACAAACAAAGTATTTAAGTTGAAAAAAAATGAAATATAAAAACATAACATCTTTTAAATATTTTTTTCAACATTCTTTTGATTTGTAAAAATAAAATTTTCTGTTTATTCACTTTATTGATACAAATGTTTAGATACATTGAAGAGAACTTTTCAACTTTAACTAAAAAAGTCTGCCCTTATAATTTTTTTGTCTTTAGGTATATACATTAAAAAAAGACATAGATAAATTTATCAGAATAAAAGTAACATTTACAAAATTAGACCTTAAGTTTCCAAAATTTAACTCAAATGGGGAGGGGGACCAAAATCATATTATGTCTATGATTATAGAATAATCATAGATGTCTACGATTATAGGATAATCAAAGATGGTAAAAAAAACTTGAAAACTTTTTTCATTAATGTCAGTAAATATAGAACAGTTTTAAAATATTTAGAGTGGCTCTCAAGCCCTCCTTCCTTCCCTAACCTCAACCCCCCCCCCCCAACCTTCTATGCAAGTGTACCTGGTTTTATTAATGCTTATTTAGAATATGAGGGTTTAATAAGTTAACAAACAAAAATGAAACTCATTTCTCAATCTTTATAGCTCTGCTAGAGGTACTAAAAAAGAATGCTAAAATTGAATGAGATTCTTCTTCCTGATGAAACGAAGTATTATCGATCTATTTTCTGCTCTTGCACAGATAAACCCATCCCGTCTCTCAAAATCAAACAGAAAAAACAGTTTCAGAAGCTGCAAATACCTAAATAAAATAATTTTTTTTAAAAAGTATTTTTAATGCAGTAAAATTTTTTTTACATTTTTAACAACTAATATAATATTGAGGTTAGGGAAAGTTAATTTTACCTCTTTAACTGCCCTCTTAATTCCTTGTGTATGAACTGGAAAGTACGGAACAACCATTGGACAATTCAGGATTATTTTTAGCTCATTATTGTTCATTTGACAGGTTAAGATGGTTTCATAGGCCTCTTCCCATGTTATTAACTCAATTAATTTGGTTGCATACAGGTTTAAATGAAAAAGCTTATATGTTCTAAGAGCTAGAATTCCCATTTCCTCATTTTTTCTAATTTCTAAAATTTTGTTAACAGCAAATTCCCTATCAATTTTATTTTGGCTGCAAAGTAATGATTTCAGAATTAGAACTCCATGCTGATGATCTCACATAATATATCAATAACTTTTTGTAAATTTTCTTGAAGTTTGATAAGGTTGAGTTGGTTCAAGATGTGCCATGGCCCTTTTATCCAACTATGCTTCACTTTGATTTGGAACCACATAAAGAAGTATACTGATATAAGAAACTTAACAATTAGTTCTAGATTTCTTAGGTCATCTCCCTCTAACCCATGCTTGCATTCTTATAATAAAAGAGCCTGTATTGAGCCACCTAGAATGGACTATAGTGCCTGGTTTTTTGGTTAGCCAAACCTTCAGTAAGAATTCCTAAAATTACTCTCTGGCATATTTTATAAGCATATTTCTGATCTGAAGATAACTCTTTTATTATTTCCTCACTAAGTTCAATTTAACCATGACCTATAGATATTGGCTTGAAACTATAATTTCTTTACGTTTCAGTAACCTTAAAAAGCAACTTATCAATAGGGTCCAGAAAACCCTGTCTTTGAGGTTGTCTTCCCATCAAGGTCTTCTAATAAATGCCAAAGGCAAAGTTTGTTTGTGTGAAGAAAATATATTAGCCACCCTATTTTTCTTTCTAATTTAAACTCTTAACAATCAATAACACCTCCATTATGACCTGTATTTGTAGCTGTGCTATCACAACCAATGAAATTTAAACTATGTTCAATACCATGCAAAATAGACCATTGAAATATCTTCCATCAAATAGAATACAAGAAACATCTTCAGACTCTAATTTATTCTCTGCAAAAACCTAACTTTATCTTTGGCTCTATACAATTTGTTTTTGTCCAGTAATAAAAAAAGAGCTGATTCTGGAACAACTTCACCAAACCTTTTAAAAATCCTAAAGCAATTGCAGCTGCAGCAGTGTTTGAAACTTTATATATTATTGCAGCAATAGCAATATTTTGAATCTTCATATAATTTTGCTTTACTTTAAAATCATTACTTACATTTAATAAATCAATATGTTCAGTGTAACTAGAACATTTAAACTCACTTTTAGAGCATTCTTCATCATTACTTTTTTTTTAAACCTCAGCATAGGTTCTTTTCAAATGCCTGCTATTTATCAACTCCTTTTCCTTGAACTTTTGCAAATTCTGTTCCTTCTTATTACATTGCTCAATTGCTTTTCATTTCCTTTTAATCTCTATGTAGTCTTTTGATCCTATCATAATTTGAGACTGCTTTCCTTCTTTTTTTCTCTGTGAGTGAATGAATTCTAATTCTATTATAGGAATCCTCACTGAAGTATCCTCACAGTTAGTTATATCAAACAGTCATGACATAAACTTCATTATCTTTTCAATTTCTACTTTTTTCTACTTTTTTGGTTAATCTTTTTCTCCAAATATCTTGAACACCATTATAAACTTTTGATCTATCTGTCAATTGACTTTTCTGTAAAAATAACTGGAGATGAAAAGTTTGAGTTTGCTTTTTTTCCATTGTTTAAGAACATCCAATCTTGTTTCTCTATCCAAATCATCAAATGGATATACTTTCTTTTCTGACAACTCTTTAATGAGTGTAGTTTTATGAAGAACAGCACCAAGAGTTGGTAGCTCAAATGGAATATAGTCTCTTCCTTTTACTTAAGATAAAATTTTAACATATTATTATTATTATTATTAATCCATAATAACATTATCAAAATTATTATATTAAGATATAAGATTAGTAACAAGCAATTAATATTAATTTTAAATATATTAGATTATAATATTTGAAAAATAATATTCGCCAATGTTATTGTTTTTCAATGTCAATGTTTTCCCGGTAAGTTAAACACCAGGTAATTCAAACTTTTATTATCTCAAACTGTTTCACTTTGTCCCTTGATATTGTCTAATTGATTACTATTAAAATTCTCTGCTTAAGTCAAACCTCGGTTAACTCAAACTTTGTTAAGTGGAACCATTTTTTCACCCCCTTTCAGCTTATATCTTCGGATAACTCAACTTTTTGTATGGGAATTAAAGATATTGACATAATTAAAAGTCTCATTTTTTAAAAGAAGTCATTCTATATAAAACATAAATAACTGTAGCCAAATAATTTCTTTACTCTTTTGTTGTATTTAGATCTGAATTATGCTTTAATAAAACTGTTAAAAGGTAAATCATTATAAAACCTGTCAGGTCAGATTACCCTGCTACTTGTAACACGTAACCCAGTACAATCTGATTCATGTCCTGCTGCATTGAAGGATATACCTTTTTAGGCAAAGGCTAGAAGATGCCAACTCCAACTTAAAACACCCCCTACCTTGGGGCTCTTTGTTGAGTAAAGGCTAGAGATGGTGTCTCAATAAAAATACTCATCTTGGGCAGATGCTAAATGCATCTGGCTACTGTCTTGTAGAAGGCCTCCTAGGCAAAGACTTAAGGGGTAAACAGATTCTAACTGTTGACCAGCCTCGCACCCCTTCTTCATCTATTAGGCTGGCACAGATGTAATTTTAATATATTGTTTCCAGTTTAGGATGTTGAATGCTGGATCTTCTTGACTTAATGTATGGGTTTTGCTTGTGTTTCTGTTTTAATGACGAGGCAACTCATTCTATTATCTCCTAATGAGGGTACAGCTCTAAAACTCAGTTTTATGGTTCTGAGGCCGTCTAGTAGTCAGGTTTCCAAACTCTGTGTTAGCTCTCAGAGAGGCTGATTCCATTAACAGTTGAAAAATATTAAAGTATTAACAGTGCCATGTTGCGCATTGATGGTGTCCCTGTTTGTACTTTTGGTGTGCATTGCCAAGGCCACATTTGGAGCCCTTTGTTACGGCTTAGGGTTTATTTATAATGAGGCAATTGCTTGGGCTATTAAACAGTGTTCTGAGTACTATCTATGCTTTGAGTCAAGCTCTTTAACAAATTTAAAAATGAATAAAGTACCAAAAACTATAAAACACAAAAAACCATCATCATCACCAAGTTCTCTAAACCTATCATTCACTAATATTTGTGGTCTTCAAAGTAACTTTTCAAATGTTTAGTCTTGTCTCTTGCAAAGTTCACCAGACCTACTTGCTCTTTGTGAGATTAATTTGAGTTCAGCTGCCTCATCTTGCAATCTTAATGTTGATGATTATCTTCCTTTAATTCGTAAAGACTCCAATAGCTACATGCTTGGCCTGGGCATTTACATTCGTAAGAATTCACCCATTTGTCGGGAAACTAGGTTTGAATCCACAAACTATTCTTTTATGTGCTTTCATTTAGCACCACTTCACTCTATTCCCTTTCTCTTTCTTCTATATCACTCTCCTTCATCTCAAGACTGCACTCTTTTTGATATTATTTCTGATCATATTGACCAAGCTCTCTCTCTTTATCCATCAGCCTATATTGTTGTTGCTGGTGATTTTAATGCTCATCACACTGAACAATTTGACTCTAGTGTCAGTGATTCTGCAGGCATTAAAGTCCACAACTTTTGTCTTTCTCAACCACTAACTCAAATGGTCAACTTTCCAACTCGCTTTTCAGACAACTCGAATCATTTACCTTCTCTACTCGACTAATGTCTACTTTCTGATCCTAGTCAGCGCTCAGTTTCTCCACATTCACCTTTAGGTGAATTCTGATCACAGGCACTCTTAGATGCTTCTGATCATAAAGGCCCACTTAGGTGTTTCTGATCACAGCTTGATCTGTCTAAAACTATTATCTTATTCTTCTTCATCATCTGAATCCCCCTATCATCATACCTCTTACAACTACCTTAAAGCTGACAGGGATTCTTTCTGTGACTTTTATCGTGATGGCCCTTGGGTAGAAATCTTTTGTCTTCCTGTTGACAAATGTGATTCTTACATAACTTTGTTGATTCAGGTTGGCATGAAATCTTTTGTTCCCTCTTGACGATTCTAGGTCAAGCCTCACTCTCCTCCATGGTTTTCCTCACATTGTGCTGCTGTGATTGCCAATCGCAGCAGTTACTTCCATATCTATCAGGCAAAACAATTCTTCAGAAAACAGACGCCTGTTTATTACTGCTAGAAACCATTGTAAAAAGGTTTCGTCTAACGCCAAAGGCCGCTATTCTCAGGTCATGAAATCTCATATTTTATCACAAAAATTAGGCTCTCGTGACTTCTGGAGAATCTTTAATAATATCAATAATAAGGGCGAATCTTTAATTCCACCTCTTTTGTATGGTTCAGACTTTGTCACCTCACCTGAAGATAAAGTTGAATTGTTTGCTAAGAACTTTTCATCAATATCATCTCTTAATTCCACTAGTTGCATTCTACCTGATATAGCCAACAAACAGGTTGATCCATTGCTTGACAATTGTATCACTCAAGCTTCTGTATCTAAAGCGATTTCCTGCTTAATCTCTTCTACAGCTTGTGGCCTGGACAACATACCTGTTATTGTCTTGCAGAAGTGCTCTCCGGAGCTGTCGCCACTAACTTTCATAACTATTCAACAAGTGCTTATCAGAGTCTTGTTTTCCAGCCTGCTGGAAAGCGGCATCTAATATCCCTATTTCCAAAAATTCTGGAGAGCAATCTGATTCGTCTTAATACCATCCCATTAGTCTTCTTGCTATCATAAGCAAGCTTTTCGAATCTTTAATTAACCAACACTTAATCTCTCATTTTGAACCTAATAACTTACTTTCTGATCATCAATATGGATTTCGATCTTCTTGTTCTACAGCTGATTTGCTAACACTAATAACTGTTAGGTTTTATCGTACATTAGATAAAGGTGGAGAGGTTAAGGCCATTGCTCTTGAAATTTCTGCTTTTGATAAAGTTTGGCATGCTGGTCTTCTTCATAAGCTTTCTTCTTAAGATGCATCTGGCACCATCTTTAAGATTATTGGATCCTTCCTTTCCGATCGTAGTATAAAAGTTGTCCTCAATAGACAGCACTCTTCCTCTTATTCTGTAACTTCAGGGGTTCCTCAAGGTTCTATCCTTGGCCCTATACTCTTTTTAATTTACATTAACAATCTTCAAGATATTCTCATGCCTAAGGTGGCATTGTTTGCTGATGATACTACCATTTATTCTTGTCATGATAAGAAGTCAACACTCTCTGATTGCTTGGAGGGGCCATTTGAGCTTAAAAATAATCTCACTTCTGGTACAGCTTGGGGCTCACAGTGGCCGGTGAACTTCAATTCATATAGAACTCAATTTTTTTCAGCCAATCGTTATCACAATAATTTAGACCTTCCTATACTTATGAACTGTAATGTATTCGATAAGTCATCCACTCTCTATCTTCTACAATTAACTCTTACTTTCAATCTTTTTTGGAAACCATATATCGAATCTGTTGCAAAATTAGCATCTGTAAAGGTTGCATCTCTTTATCGAGCTCGCCACTTTCTTACTTCGGACTCTATTCTCTATCTCTATAAATCTCAAATCTGGCCTTGTATGGAATATTGTTTCCATATCTGGGGTAGATCTTATAATGATGCCCTTTCTCTTTTAGACAAGGTGCAAAAATGCATTGTTAACATAGTTGGACCTGCTCTTGCAGCGAACCTCCGACCATTATCACATCATTGTAATATTGCTTCTCTTTCTCTTTTCTACAAATACTATAACGGGCACTGCTCTAAAGAGCTAGCGTCTCTTGTGCCATCTACTAAAATTCATTCTCGTGTTACTCATCATTCAATTAAGTGTCATCCTTTTTCTGTGACCGTTCCTAAGTGCTCCAAAAACGCTTATTCGTCTAGTTTTTTTCCTCGAACATCAGTTCTTTGGAATTCGCTTCCTTTATCTTGCTTTCCTGATTCGTATAGTTTGCAATCCTTTAAGTCGTCTGTCAATTGTTATCTTGCTTTTTTTTTATTATTATTAATTGCATAATACTTATCAAAGCGAGATGTTTTTTAAATGCGCGAGATTTGTTTACTATTTTTGTTTATGTAACTAAAACACAACTCAACCTAAATAAAATTAATAAAATTTTCTGATTTAAACGGGTTTGGAGGCCTAGAAATTTTAGATAATAGAGTATTCTAATATTTAATTAATATCAATATTATGTAATGATGAACATTTCTGATGATTGGTATAACTCCCTTCATACATTATTAACAATTGGAAAAATTTCCTCTGGATCATTAATAATAATGATTGGTACACACATTAATCCCTTCAAACATTATTTCAGCATACAAGAATTGTTGTTGAACGCACTTAAAAGCTGTGCAGCTAAATGTAAGAGACAAAACAAAGAACAATGAAGAGTTATTTTATACTACTCATATGACTTAATCCTAATATAAATTTAGTTTTAATTTTTTTGTATGGCAGAAATAAAATGTCAAATAAAAACTTTCATTCAAGTCTGGAATTATTTTGTAAAAAATTATGACTAGAATAACAAGATGTGAATATAAAGATAACGAAATTTGCAACAAAGAGCTAAAATAAGAATACCAGCTCAATGGTAAACCATTTTGTATAGTAACCATTGTATTTTATCAAAGAGTCTAAACTTGGATGTTTAACAACTGGTCATGTATCTATCAAAGCTGCATTCGCAACTCTCACCTATATTGTTCAAGTTTTCACAAATATAGAGATTTAGAGGAGCCTTTGTTTAACTTTGTTCTTCAAAAAGGCCAACCCCTGTCAATTGTTGATAATGAGTATTTTAAGAAAATGTTTGCTTCGTTTGATAACAAATTGCTCACTAAAAGTAGTTCTTAAATTGGAATCATTTAAAGAAAAGGTTAATAAATAACCTTTTAAAAAAAGCTGAATTTTACCATCCAACAACAAATAGATGGACATCACAAGCCTCACATTTTTACATCTCGCATTCGTATCACTATTACACACTTTGTTGATCAAAATTTTCGTTTGAAATCAATTTGCATTGTATTAAAGCATAGTCCAAAAGCTTATACTAGCCTACATTTAAAGGATCAAATCGAGCAAATCAAGAATTCTAAATGAATGGAAAATAAATGAAAAAACACTTTCAAAAAGTAGTGGCACTTCAGTGAATACCAAATATTGTTTAGAATATCTAATTAATAAACTGTACATACCTTGTTTTTGACATATATCAAATTTAATTGTTAAAGATGTTCTTGTAAAAGAGAATGAGCCATCAACTGAAAAAAACTATTGCGACTTCATAATTTTAAAGAAATGTAGGAAACTGGTTAACTTACTTAAACATATTAATAAGCTTTCTGCTCAGCTAGTTAGTTGTGTTGACTTGAATAATATAAAAGTTGACTGTCTATAAGATAAATATTCAATTAACAAATTTAAACAAGACATGCCCAATTGGTGGAATTCAACCTTTTTAATGTTGCAGTCTGTTTCTAAACTTAGCAAATTAATTAAAGATGTTATAATCAAGGTAGAGAACAAAGATAATAAAGATTTGTTTTTGGAAAACTGGAAATCATTGGAGAGTTAATTGATTTATTAGAGCCAATACACAATTTTACGAAAATTTTGAGCAGATATTTCACTTGTTCAATTATATTATGGGCCATTTACAGGGTTGCATGATTTTAACCAAATGGTTTAAACCATTGGTTTTAACCATGGTTTAAACCAATTAAAAAAATGTTGGTTTAAACCAAATTAATGTTTTTTAAAAAAAGATTTGAACTTAAAACAGAAAACTTTAGTTTTTTAACAGGGTTTTGTTAACAAATATAACAAATAAAATAATCTTAAATATAGATATTTTTTTTAAATTCATGATTTTTTTTTCTGTTTTTTCATAGAATAGAGTCCTCAGTGTTCTTATAGAACAGAGCAGTAATAAATTAGTAACAACACTTATTTATCTGTTTTCTTCCACAGGCTTTTTCTCCTTCATTAGGTTCATCAAGAAGCATTGCTTCCTGATGAACTTATTTCATCAGGAAGTTTTCTTAATGATATATATATGTGTATATATATGTGAGTGTGTGTGTATATATATATATATATATATGTGAGTGTGTGTGTGTGTATATATATATATATATATATATATATATATATATATATATATATATATATATATATAAATATATATATATACATATATATATATACATATATATATATACATATATATATATATATACATATATATATATATATATATATATATATATATATATATATATATATATATATATATATATATATATATATATATATATATACATACATATATACAGCTGATAAATATTTGAAAATTGATAAGTTTTTCACACAATCAAGCCTCAAAGAGAAAGATTTATTTGATCTTGATAGATCAAATAAAGCAACTTGGTAGATTTATATACAATACAAACTCTAGCTTCAGAACAGTTGAATACAAAGACTTTTATATATAAAAAATAAAAAATTTATCAATATGCTTTATCCAGGATACACTCTACCTAATAGAACTCAAATTGGAGGAGAAATATTAGATAGGGTTTACGCAGAAGAAATTGAAAAATGTAATGTATTGAATGGGAAAATTGTAGCCATGTCTTTTGATGGCTGGAGTAATGAGCATAATGAACCTTTAGTTTGCATCTCTGTAATTACAGATAAAATTAACATTTTAGTAGAAACAATCAACACTTCTGGTCATTCACATACTGGTGAATATCTTACACATTTAGCAAAAGAAGCAATAGATTCTGTAAGATGTAAATTTGGATGCACAGTAATAAGCTTTGTGACTGATAATGCAGCTAATATGAAATCAATGAGACAAGTACTGTCATCTGAAAGAGATATTATCATAACTTATGGGTGTGCTGCTCATATACTGAATCTTTTAGCAAATGATCTTAACATTGAAAATGTGAGCAAATGTTACACAAATAATAAAATATATAAGAAATAATCATAAAGCTGGAGCAATTTATAAATTAAATGGAGGAACAAAATTGCCACTTCCTACTGAAACTCGCTGGAATTCAGTATGTGATTCACTTGAAAAATATGTCAACAACTGGAGCATCATTTTCACTATGTTTGAAAAAAATAAAGACTTAGATCCCATGATTGGTAAAAAAGTAAGATATACAGATAAAGCGAAACACAGAAGATTTATTAAAAATATTAAAACCAATAGCAGTAGCTCTAGATAAGTTGCAAAGAAATCAAACAAAAATAAGTGACACTGTTGAAATTTTTAAAGATTTGATAAACAGTTTATCATTTTTAACAAACGAAAAAAAAAAAATTAAATCTAGATAACTTCAGGCTATCAGTGATGCTCATTTCCTGGCAAACACAAGAGATTCTAGATATTTTGGATGTAATCTTTCTGAAAA
The DNA here is from genome assembly GCF_038396675.1 of Hydra vulgaris. Lineage (NCBI taxonomy): Eukaryota > Metazoa > Cnidaria > Hydrozoa > Anthoathecata > Hydridae > Hydra > Hydra vulgaris. Next base: position 35,161,937 of record NC_088920.1, read on the forward strand.
TGAAAATGAAGCTGCCATGAGTTTCGCAGATAAAGAGTTCAAGAATTTGTTATCAATAATATTCAAATTAAAAGCCAAATCTGCTCCATTCGATAAAAGCTATTTGTATAGTGAATCTGTTTTAAAAAATGTATCACCAATAGAATGGTGGAAATCTCTAAAAATTGTTGATTGTAACATAATGGACATTGAAGGTTTATTAAATGCACCAGCTTCTAGTGCTGGAATCAAAAGAATTTTTCAACTTTTGCCCTTGTTCATTCTAAGTTAAGAAACCAATTGGGGATAAAAAAAGCAGCAAAGCTTGTATTTATATATAGAACATTAAACAATGATGTATTGAATAATTTTGATGAAATATTACAGTAATATTTATAAAAAATATAGTTTACTCAAATAAAATGCATTATACTTTTTTTAATTTAAAAGGATAACTAAATACGGCATTATTTAATAAAAACCTAATTTTAACCAAAAAAACCATGGTTTTTTTGGTTTTTTTAAAAAAACCTATGGATTTTGATTTTTTTCAAAAAAACCGGTTTTTTTGCAACCCTGGCCATTTATAAGTTAAGTAATTATTTTCCTAACTTTAAAAGTAAACCATACAATAATCATATAATTACGAATCTTGATATAAAAAAATTCAAAGACAATTTTAGCAACTCATATTTAGGTCCTCGAATTTGTACTTTTAAATTTATATCAAACAAAACAAAGAAAATTGCTTGTATTAAAAAAGCTCATTGTTCAATTGTTCAATTGAGCTATAAATTGCAGCTCACACCAACAAGTCTTGAGTTGTCAAGCCTAGAGATGTTTATTTTGTCATCAGAAGATTCGTTATCAATAGACAACAAAACTATTAACTATTTATAAATGAAAATAAAAATATCATGTCCCCTTAAATTTTATAACAGTAATTTATTACAATTTTCTTGTTTCGCAAAGATAGTAAAGATTCTCTTTTGTATAACTGCTCATCAACACCTTCTGAAAAGCTATTTTCAAGTGCTGCAGAAAATTATGGGAGAACAGCAAAAAAGATCTAAACCAGATTTAGCTAAACAATGTGTTTTGTTAAACCAAGACATAAAATGTTTGTTTTTTTTTCTTTTGTTTTATTTTCTTTTGTAATTTCTTCTTTGATTTGTTTGTTTATTTGATTAAAATTAACCTAATAGATTAATTAAAAACAAAAAAAAAAAAATACACACTTTTGTTATAACAACATGCATTATAAAAGTAATACATACCACCAGGGGCTCTGAGAGGGGGAGGCAAAAAGGGACAGTTAGTCCTGGGCAGATACCCATACAACCTAGTTTTTTGTTTACTCTCTTAAAGTTCTATTTATTTTATAGCGCCAAAAAATTAAATTGTCAAGCAACATTAAATGATTAAAATAAAAAAAAATTCAAATATTCTGACTAAATTGACTTTTACTCAGTTTAAAAAAAAAATTAGTTGATTTTAGTTGACTTAAAAACATCGATTAAGTCAATAGTCAAATTATTTCAAAGTCGTAACACCATTGAAAATAACAATAATCAAAAAATGAATTTCATTGTTTCATTTTTTGATTATTGTTATTTTGTTTTTGTTACTTTTTTGCTTGTATATAGATATATTTATAAATACACACACATACACACACAAACATATATATATATATATATATATATATATATATATATATATATATATATATATATATATATATATATATATATATATATATATATATATATATATATATATATATGTATATATATATATATATATATATATATATATATATATATATACACATATATATATTAAAATAAGTATATATAATAAAAAAATATAGCATCAACTAATATAAAAGTTTAAATAAATCTTCAACAAAGTTTATATACTTAAAACTTACTTGAAGCAAAAGAAGTGTTAGGAAGTCTTGCAGATGGAAAATCTATACTTTTGTTAAAACCAGATATTTGATAGCTGCAATTTTGTTTATTAAAGGAACATGCTACAATACGATTAATAAACCCACCTTGATAAAATAAAAAAAAAAGCCAAGTTTATATATATATAATAAGTCAAGTTTATATATATATATATATATATATATATATATATATATATATATAATAAGTCAAGTTTATATATATATATATATATATATAAGTCAAGTTTATATATATATATATATATATATATATATATATATATATATGCGGTAGTGGTGTAGTGGTAGTGCGCTCGCTTCATAAGCGAGAGGTTCCGAGTTCGATCCCCACCACGTCCCTGGTAGTACCGCGCTCAACTTGTTTCTCCGCGCAGCGGCCTTGTTCGTCAAGGTTTGTGTTTCGGAGTTATAGAGTTGAGAGAGGGTTATAACCACAATTAAGTAACCTCCTCATCTGTAGTGGCCTTCTGGGCCTTGGGGAGGTAAAGTAACAAAAAAAAAAAAAAAAAAAAAAAAAATATATATATATATATAGGGTTCCCATTCTCCTCTTTTTTCTGTAGGAGAACGCTGTGAAAACTTCAATTTTAATTAGTTTAGCGCTGCGCTCTCCTACACAAAAAAGAGGAGAATGGGAACCCTATATATATATATATATATATATATATATATATATATATATATATATATATATATATATATATGCATTTATACACACACACACACACACACACACACACACACACATATATATTTATATACTATAGTTCCGAGCTCCACTTGGTGGGACAAGTTTATGAAAAAATGTGTAACTGTGGAGATAAAAAATAAAAGAGAACATTTTTGTGTTTTCTTTTTAATGTTTTTTCTTTGCACCTTTTATATTGATAGAAAGTAATATAAAAGTTATAAACTAAATGCATCGCTGACAAATAGGTAGTCAATTAAGAACTTGGGTTAAGACAGGGCTAGGCTAGACTAGGGCTGCATTTTTATTTAAATATTGTTGTATTTCTATAAATATTTGTTTTTGTAAAAAAATGAATGAAAATATGAAATATAATATATATTTAAATAAAAATAAAAAAATAAATTAAAAAAAAGTATTTTTATCATAAAATGTTTCATTTAACTATGTATAAATAAAAACGGACAAAAAATAAGAATAGAAAAAAATAGGTAATATAAATTGAAAGAATACAAAAAAATCTTGCCTTATATATAGTGTATATTAGGTGACAAAAAAAAATCAAAGTGCTTCAAACTGGACTCTCAACCCTTTATTGCATTTCTTTTAACTTTTTAAATTAAACCATGCAAAATATTATTAAGATATTTTTATATCTAGGGGTTGCTCAATGAACTTGATATTATCAGATTTAAGGGTCAAAGGAAAACAAAAAAAAATATATTGTAATTTTTTTCTAATACAAAGTTTTAATTATTTTATTTAAAGGTTCCAAGTTTGATCCCCATCACATCTCTGGTAGGACTGCACTCAACTTGTTTTGTCGCGCAGTGGCCTTGTTCGTCAAAGGTTTGTGTTTTGGAGTTATAGAGTTGAGAGAGGGTTGTAATCACAATTAAGTAGCCTCATCTGTAGTGGCCTTCTCAGCCTTAAGAGGTGAGTTTACATTAAAAAAAAATTTAAAAAATTTAGTGTTATTTATATGATTTTAATCAATGTTATTCAGATTGTTCACTTGTTGATTGTTTACTTGCTTTCAGTAATGCAATCACAATTGTGGACTTTCACATATCTGAAGTTTGACGTTGATGTTCTTCCATGGTTGGTAAAATATATTGCAATTGTGATTCAATATTTAGTGTAATCTGAAACAAGTTTCATCCCTCTTTGGCCTGTGCCATTTACAACTTTCATAGAATTAACAATTTTATGCGCTTCTTGGTATTCTGTTATTGTGCTCAGTGTGTCTGGGCAATGTTCCTTCATAAATGTACAATTTATTTCAAGCATTTCAAAGACATATTTTGATCTCTTTGTTACAAAGTCATCTAAGTTCATGCTTACAATTTCATCCATTAATCCTTTGCTTTGAAGCCATTTTATGTGTTTTTTGGCTGGCTTTTCATATACAACCAAAACATTTTTTTTTTAGTTTAGTTCTCAACATCATTGCTAAAAAAAAAGAGACACCCAAGGCCTTCAGTTAAATACCAAAAAAAATAATAACACAGTGTTGAAGTAATCAAAAATTAGATAAGTGTTTTTACTAACTTTAACTTATATATATATATATATATATATATATATATATATATATATATATATATATATATATATATATATATATATATATATATATATATATATATATATATATATATATATATATATATATTTATACATTTATATGTGTATATATCAGGGATGCAGAGTCCCAAAAGGACTCCGGCTTTATATCTCTACTTTTTCCAAGTCTGTAGTGTCCAGAAGCTCTAAACATGTTTGTTGACTTATTATCTGCTATAATAAAAAAAATTAATAAGATTTAATGACTTGAAACTTATTGTTTCTAAGCCCGGAGTCCATGCCCCTATTATACCTATGGACTCCGGATTCAAAATACAATTGTTCCTCTAACCTAAAAGTCTTAATTTTTTTCCTATTAGTAGTCCATAAACTTATTTATATTTTTACAGCTCCTGGATACCAAAAACTAGGATAAAGTAATCTTTTTGTGACTTTCAAATGCGGAGTCCTTTTTGGGACTCCGCATCCCTGGTATATATATATATACATATATATATATATATATATATATATATATATATATATATATATATATATATATACATATATATATACATATATATATATATATATATATATATATATATATATATATATATATATATATATATATATACATATATATATATACATATATATATATATATATATATATATATATATATATATATATATATATACATATATATATATATTTATATATATATATATATATATATATATATATATATATATATATATATATATATATATATATATATATGTAAATTATGTTAGTGTATTTTACAAATAGAGTGCTCAATGTTCTTAAAGAACAGAGCAATAATAAATAAATTAGTAAAAAACACTTATCTAACTTTTATCTTCTACTTTAAGGAAGACTCTTCCTGATGATCCAGCAATGGTGAAACTTAAAGTAGAATATAAAAGTTAAATAAGTGTTTTTTACTAATTTATTTATATATATATATATATATATATATATATATATTATATATATATATATATATATATATATATATATATATATATATATATATATATATATATAGATATATATATATAGATATATAGATATATATATATAGATATATATATATATATATATGCATACATTTAATTAAAAAACAAAAACATTCTGAATTTTATTATTTTTTTTTTTTTTTACTGTTTACATACACCGACTGACAAATAAATAGAACATACAAGGAGTGCTGCTACATCTACTGACAAATAGGTAGAACATCCCAGGAGTGCTGCTACATTGACTGAGAGTTTGGTTAGGGTAATCTATCAATTAATTTTTATAAAATGTTTTTTAAACTTTTTCCTGTCTTCTAAATTAATTTTTTTTACAAACATAAAAATTACAAATTTATATATATATACCCTCAGTAATTTTAGCAGCACTCCGCTGCAAGTTAGGCTATTTGTCAGTATATATATATATATATTCATATATATATATATATATATATATATATATATATATATATATATATATATATATATATATATTCATATATATATTTATATATATATATATATATATAATCATATATATATATATATATATTTATATACATTATATATATATATCATATATATATATATATATATATATATATATATATATATATATATATATATATATTTATATATACATTTATATACATTTTTATACATACAGTTTAAATTTAAATTAACGTTAATAAAAAGTTTTTTTGAAATGAAAATTATTAGCACAAATTTTGCTTTTCTAAAACCTTGTGAAAAGAACATACTGAAATGTGAATATAATTTGATTATAAACTTTTTGATCTCGTGTTTCCCATTCAGCAGGATTGGACAAAAATAGTGTACGATTGAGCGCTATTGCTGACCACGCAAATGATTTTATTTTTTGACAACTTGACTATGATTGTTTAGATGTTTTGATAGTTTTAAAACATTTTAGAAATGGGCTGAAAAAAGAAATGCTAGAAAAACTTAAACTAGGAAGAAATTTTAAAAATAATGAAAAAAGAATTTCTTATGAAAAAAAGAAATATATAAGCACTAAAATAAAACTCAAAAAATTCAAACTTGAATAGAAAATTACTTTTTGTTACGTTTTTAATTGCGTTCAAAATACTTTAAAACTTATCCTTTGAAACAATAACTAAAAATAACTTTTTATTTTATTCAAAACCTTTGCGTATAATAAAAACTTTAGAAAAGATCAACAATTAAAAGTTATTCTTAAAGTAAGAATTTTTTATAGCATTTTGTTTGTTTAAACATCAAAACCACCATGGTCAAGTTGTATAGAAAAGATATAACTTTTTCTCTATATAACTTGAAAATTGCAGGCCATTCCTGTCCAAGCCTAATTCAGTAAAAGCTAAACGATCGTGGTTAACCTTAACAATGATAAACTAACGCAGCTGCTATTCAAGAAAAAGAGCAACAGAACCTTTTTGCAACATTTTAGATGCCACTCCATGTCAATACTCAAAAATGAGACTAAGGATTTTCCAAATATCTTGTGTTCTTTTTTAAATTTCATATAAATTGAACAAAATTATGTTTTAATACCATCTACACGTTTGCAGCCCAATAAACTGCTAAGTTGTAATCTAAAAGTACAAAGTTCAAATCAGTTAGAGGTTTTTTCATGGCTATATTTTTCTTTGCATTTTGACAGAAATACAGACATGCTTACAAAACAACATGGAATATTGATCTCATTTTCTTATACTTTACAGACATGTTAGAAGCAATTATAAATGGGCAAATTCATGATAGAAGCTTCATCTTACAATTGAGATCTGCATCCTATATATTTCAATCTAGCTTTATTTACTAAAAAATCAACTGTCTTACCAGCTAAATCTGTGCCAGTGTGATCCTCAATACAGATAAAATGTAAAAATCTTTTCACAGGCTCCATCATATCAATATCTTTGAAGAAAAAATTTGATCTGTGTATTATACATTGGGGGTGGAATCAACAGAAATTGCAAAGTCTTATTATTTTTTTTACACCTACTACTAAGGCTTCTAGAACCTTTTCATCGTTAATGAAATGAGCTCATCGCTGTTTTGGAGAAGTATAAACTTTTTCCAGAACCAATATGATCATATTTTATTAATATGTTCTTTTTAAAGATTCTTTTAAACCTCTAAATGCAAGATTTTTATTAACTAATGTACAAATATCTGCTACTACTTGTTTGAACCAATAAAAAATGATTTAAAGCAGAATTTATCATGTTCTTTGTAATACTTGAAAATTGTCATTTGTGTGTTAAACATTTTCTGGTACATCCTCCATTTAAAATGAAATATTTTTTCTAGATAGGCAACTGAATAATTCAATATCATTGCCTATAGTATTTTTTTTTTTTTTTGTTCATTCTGATTTACTCCCAACAAGATTGCAAGCAACCACTATTAAGTTGGGAGTTACTAGAAAAAAAGAATAGAGTTATAGAGCAAGGAAATGGTTGACAGAAGACTTAAAAAAATGAAGGTTGTATGTCAGGGAAACATGAAGATGGGAGAGAGTTCCAAAGGGTTGAAGTGTAGGGAAAAAAACTAGGCGAATAAAAGTTTTTAGAGCTTGCATGGACAGATATAGGTAAAGAAAGAGACTTTAATGAATGACAATTCAAGCAGTAATAAGTTTTCTTTGATGGAACTAGAGATGATAAAGATGATGGAACTAGAGATGATAAAGATGATGGAACTAGAGATGATAAAGATGATGGAACTAGAGATGATAAAGATGATGGAACTAGAGATGATAAAGATGATGGAACTAGAGATGATAAAGATGATGGAACTAGAGATGATAAAGATGATGGAACTAGAGATGATGAAGATGATGGAACTAGAGATGATAAAGATGATGGAACTAGAGATCATAGCTCCTTTGAGCAGCAACCATGGTAGTGTAGAAAAGAGAAAGAGATGAAACTTATTATTTAAGGATTATGGGTTTTAAGATTTATGATTACTACCTTATTTAATTGCAAGTCTTTTCTATTTCAAAAACATTGACACTTTCAAATGAATTCAATGTTACTTTTAATTTTAATGAAGACATATCAATTTTCCTTTCAAAAAATGCTTCTTCTTTATCTGAAGATTTAGCAAATTCTTTGTATTCCACTTTATCTGAAGATTTAGCAAATTCTTTGTATTCCACTTCAGTAAAAAGTGCATCAAGTTTGATAACTATTTTGGCTTCTTGGTATTTCACTGTTTTTTTTTTAATTTAAATTTAATTCAAGTTATTGTGTTGTTATAAGTTGTAAGAAAAAAGAAAATTTTTTAAACCACAAAAAAAAAATTAAATTTGATTTTACAAAATACCTTGATCCTTGTTCATAAATGTTTTGTATGATGTTTTACATTGATAATTTAAATAACTATAGAATATTTGCTAAATAAATATTTGCTATAAACAAATACTCTATATTTATATTTATTTATAATATAAATATAGGGTATTTGTTTATTTTTTTTTTAAACCATTTACCTTGAACAGCTTTATTAAGAATTGGTGGACATACCATTGTGGCATTGTCAGTGATAGTATCATTCAGTAATGCATTAGTGAGTGATATAGAGCATATTATCGAAATAAAGGTTTTACAGCATATCTAAAAAGAAAAGGCATTATTAGTTTAAATAATGCATGTGTAAAAAAAAAAAAAAAATGCGCATGCAATAAAAAAGTATATTTAATTTTTTAGAAAAAAAATGCGCATGCAATAAAATAATGCGCATGCAATAAAATAATGCGCATGCAATAAAATAATGCGCATGCAATAAAAAAAAAATGCGCATGCAATAAAAAAGTATATTTAATTTTTTAGATTCAAAGTTTAATTCCTTAAGTTTAATTAAGAGGTATATAAAAAAATTACAAAATATTTTTATTAAGTTTTACACAACCATCTAAAAAAATCTCCTGGTTATTATAAAAACATTTTCATACTATATTATATACTATTTTCATACGTAACATTTTGGTTATTTTTATTGTTTGATAGTTTTGTTAAGAAGACAAAATTTTTAAATGGATTAGTGGAATGTAATGAATTATTAAAAAACTTCCATATAGTACTTTTGAGGTGGAAAAATTATCCAATTCAAACAATTCTACTAAGTTATGAAGTTTTAAGTAACTAACTTATGATATGCAAAGAAAAAAGTCAAAATTTTAGGTTTTTAAAACTTAAATTTGCATTGGTATCATTTCTCATTTAAACTAGACATTGAAATGTCATTTTATAAGCAGAAATAGTTGCATTTATCTAAAATGGTTTCAATACTAGGACTAATATGTTACCATGGCTACTTATATACTCTGATGGAGTAAATATAATTCAGAGGTTGTAGATGCACAGTTTTATCCTTCATAACTATTCCCTTATTAAAACCCCCTCCTTTCTTGTATAATGCACCTGAGAGTACTAACCATAACATATAAGAAATTATTTTAAACAGAGGTTCAGACATAAAAGAAATTGATTATGAAAAGATTTATGACAAAACTGCACAATTAGGTAGCTATTTTGTTTTTTGATAGGCTTATATATTTACATATATCAATAAATTTTAATTTTTTGTTGTTGCCAGCCCCCAATCATCTCAATTATTCGTAAAGTATCCTTATTTGAAATAAGTTTAAAAATATGTAAATGTTTGTTTGGATGTTCTAGAAATCTCAAACATCATATATATATATATATATATATATATATATATATATATATATATATATATATATATATATATATATATATATATACATATATATATATATACATATATATATATATACATATATATATATATATATATATATATATATATATATATATATATATATATATATATATATATATATATACATATATATATATATATATATATATATATATATATATATATATATATATATATATATATATATATATATATATTAGTAGAAAACACTTCTCTAACTTTTTAGATAAGTGTTTTTTACTAATTTATTATTGCTCTGTTCTTTAAGAACATTGAGCACTCTATTTGTAAAGTACACTAACATAATTTACATATATATATATATATATATATATATATATATATATATATATATAATATATATATATATATATACATATATATATATATATATATATATATATATATATATATATATATATATATATATATATATATATATATATATATATATATATATATATATATATATATATATTAGGGTGGTTCAATAAACAACTTTTTTGAAAAAAAAAGTTTTTTTAAAGTATGTCAACCTGGTACTCAAAAGAAGTGATATTATATAAAAACTTTAAAAATTATAATCAATTTACATAAAAAACATGTTTAAAAAAATAATTTTAAAATAACTTAAAAATATTGACTTTTTTTATTTTTATCTTAAAAACAGTAGTTTTTAGGCAATTATATCTGAATAAAATATTTTTATGTAAATGGATTATTATTTTTGAAGTTTTTATATAATTTTGCTTCTTTTGAGTACCAGGTTGACATACTTTAGAAAAACTTTTCTTTTCAAAATATTAGGGACCTGTCAAGTTTTTAAGGGTCTTGAGTAAATATATATATATATATATATATATATATATATATATATATATATATATATATATATATATATATACATATATATATATACATATATATATATATACATATATATATATATATATATATATACATATATATATACATATATATACATACATATATATACATATATTTACATATATATATGTATATATACATATATATGTGTGCGGGTGAGTGTGTGTGTGTGTGTGTGTGTGTGTGTGTGTGTGTGTGTGTGTGTGTATGTGTGTGTGTGTGTGTGTAATAGTAGAAAAGCATTCAACACTGTGTTTCATCAATAAGAATATGTATTATTGTGCAACTGCCCCAAACATGAGAGCACCGAGTTAATAAAATATTTTTTTACTATTCTTAAATAAACTTATATTTGTCAATAAATTTTATACAATAATATGTACACTACAGTAATGTTTTTTGAGGCTCAAGGTATAATAAATCAAAAATAGTTTTTCAAAAACTTATGAGTAATTTCTCATAAATTTTCAAAGAACTTTTTTTTATTTTGTGATCTGTATTTATGGAAAGATTTGTAATTTATTGAAAGGAAAAGATACTTTTGATGAAATTTATTTTTATTTATTTTTCATCAAATATACCAATCAGATAAACCCTTAACAAAACAAAATCAAATACGCATAGCAAAGTCTATGCAAAGAAAAGTCAAAGCTGGTTGACAGTCAAAAATTGTTTTGCTAAAATGGATAGTCCAGCACCAAAATGATTTTAAAAAATGGAACCGAAATTAGAAATCTTTTTGATCAAATAAGATTAATCCATACAGAGGATATATATGAAGATATAACTTTATAATCTAATTTTTATTTTACACAAATAATTCTAATAAAACTTCAGGGATCACTAAAAGCGAAATTGAGAGGTTTGATTTTGTACATAAGTGCTTGATCCCACTGTACAGAATTCATGTTAGATTAAACAAATTTTACCCTGAACTTGATGTGAGTCAGAGATTCGGAAATTCAAGGTGTGCTGTAAAGCCAGTTATTAAATGTTTATAGACTAAACAGAATCTTAAAACCATTATTTTAGGAGGCAATACAGAAATTTGCATCACATGTAAATAAGTGCTTTAAAAAATAAAACTTATTTCTTAAATAGAAATTAGTATCAATTTTATATAGAACTTATTTACGTAGTTTAAGAACTGTGTAATATTTTTAATACTGTATTAAAGATTTATTGCTATGGATTTTTTTTTTTTTTTTTTTTCAAAACTTCATAAAAATTTTACTTTAAATTTTTTTTTTGTTATTGTTATTAGGGATGGACCGAAGCTACGGCTTCGGCTTCTGCACTGGCTTCGGCTGCGGCCGAAGCCAGGTTTTTTTTAGCCGAATTATTGGCTTCGGCGAAAGTTTTTAAGTTTCTAAGCTATGGCCTGGAATCTTTAATTACGTAAAAATATTTTTTGTTATGTCACAGTATATTGTGACAAACCATATGATAAAAATGAAACCAGCTCCGGGTTTTGGGTTGTGGCAAGGTTGTGCGCAACACAAGGGCGACAAGTTGTTTAGGGTGGCAAAAAACGGAAAAGTTACTTTAGTTAAAACACATAGATTTTTTATTTTGATTTTTATATTCACTAAATAAAAACTGATTTAAACTGTTACGTTATGGTAAACTTTATTTCATTAAATTTAATAACCCTAATATTTTCTTCAGCTAAAATTTGTTCCTAATTTAAATCAAATAAAATTATGATCACTCGACCTTAGTAATAAAAATTATTAATGCGCAGAAAAACTCAATTGAAATTTAAATCAATTGCGTTTGATTTTTGATTTTGTACGCTGGATCATTAGTAAAAGTAAATATACTTTTCCTTCATAGCCAATTAACCTATATTAATAGAGGTTAATTGGCTATTTACTATTTCAAATTATTTTTTAATTTGAATATGAATATTGTTTATTTCAGTAAATATTATTAAAGGTAAGAAACTAATTAAACTTCATATTTCAATTTTCAGAATTGCTATGATAATTTTTAGTTATCCATTAGCGCATTATGGCTACCTCATCGCTACGTAAAAATCCTATATGGAATTATTTCAAAGTGAGTGATGAGGATGTTGGCAAAGCAATCTGCATACTTTGCAAGAAGATTTTGTCTAGAGGAAGTAAAGAAGCACACAACATGTCAACAACAAATTTACAAAACCATCTGAAAAAAATGCATCCCAACATACATAGCATGATGCTTTCTCAGACGAGGACTGTTAACCACAAATCTTCACCAGATCCAAATCAAAAGTCTATAAAACAATTTTGCACTACTCAAACAATATGCTCAGATAAAACAAGCTCTGTTTAATCAGTGCAAATCCTTACCAGCACAGCCACATATGAAACGCAGGGATGCTCACATGTGTCTAATAACTCAATACCTTCTTTTCAAAGAGCATCCAAACAGGTAACTCAGATAACTGTAACTAAATTCATTTACTATTCAGAAATCAAGATGTTGTGACGGGATGGGGGCAAGTCTTGTCAAAATGAGGGGGGAATGATACAAACTTCTATCACTTAGACCCGTCACTGGTCATTGTTAGTTACTAAATAATAATTTTTATTCGTTGAATTTGTTACAGGTCTCTCTGCGGTAGATTTTGCAAAGAAAAGAATTGTGGCAACTTGACAATCCAAAGGCTCAAGTTATTACCAAGCTTATTGGATAAATGATATGCTCAGACATGCAACCATACTGCATTGTTGAAGATAAAGGTTTTACTAGACTTTTAAAGAATTTCGCTCCAAAATATACAATACCTAGTCAAAAGCATTTCTCCACGAAAGTCATTCCGCTGATGTATGAAACCATAAAAGCCAAAGTAAAATATGAGCTGGATCAAGCAGACTTTTTAAGTTTAACTTGTGAAGGTTGGACCTGTCAGCACACAATTCAATCGTATTACAGTTTAACTGCTAGATTTGTGACCCACGAATTTATAGTTAACCATGTCATCTTACAAGTTACACACTTCCCTGAGTCGCACACAGGGCACAACATAAGCAAATGCATAAATGAAGCGCTACAAACATGGGAAATTCCCCATGAAAAGATTTATGCAGTTTTAACTGATAATGCAGCCAATGTAATGGCTGCCATTAAAGAGTCCAATTTGGGCGATAAGCATCTATCATGTCTGATACATACTTTACAACTTTGTATTCAGTAAAAGATCTTTAGAGAACAAGATACAACAAGTGATGCAATTGCTGTTTTTCAAGCATTAGCAGGACATTTCCACCACTCATCCAGTGCTGTGACTAAACTAAAGGAAATTCAAAGTCAATTAAAACAAACACAAAATATTTCAAGATGTTTCCACAAGATGGAATTCAACATACTATATGCTTGAGAGATTCATTGAGCAGAAAAAAGCTATTGCATTGTATTGCATTACCAGAACTCAAACAAATGCAAAGAATCCTACGGAAAATCAATGGCAACTTGGTGAAATGCTTGTATGCATATTAAAACACTTCGAAAGTGCTACAAAAGAAATGAGTAAAGAAACTGCATGTACATCAGAGATTATACCATTTATCTATGCAATGGAAAAGTTTCTTGATTATGCTTGCGACACGGCAACTGAAATTAAAACTGTTGTTTATGAACTTAGGAAAGATTTTAATTGTCGTTTTCAAAAATACAAGGATAATGTTAATTTGAAAGTTGCAATGATGCTTGAACCTCGTTTCAAGTTAAAGTTTGTTGAAGAAACGAATTACAATAGGTTTAAAGAAATACTCTATCTAGAGTTCGACCAATTTTGTTCTGAGTCTCATTTACAACAAGCAAAGAAATTGACTTCAGTGTAGCAAGAGAAAGTGGATCAGACTCAGAAGGATCATTAAATTCATTTTCAGAATCTAAACTTCATGAGTCCGACTCAGATTTTTATGACCATGGTTCTTCATTAAAAAAAAAACAACTAATGAGCATGGACATATATAGCTTCTTCCACCAATTCGGTGCAAATGAGTATGCCCTACAAAATTCAGAAAGTTCTGACGGACGGGGAAAAAGAAAAAGAAGCATAAGTTCAATGGGAAAAACTCAAACAGTCAAAGAAAAATGGTAAGAAAAAAGAATCTACTTGTGATCTGCGTGTTGCTTATACATTAAATATATAAATTAAATGGAATTATATTTCAATTTCTATATTTCATGTTACTTTTTTTAATTTTATGAAATATTTTTGATTACCTATGCCCAAAATTTCTTATAATTTGCCAATAAGCAATTTTTTTTATCTCCGTTCTTTATTCTTTATAGTTCAAAAGACAAATAAGAGTCTTCTTTTAATTTGTTTAGTTGTTTAAAGATTAATACTTTTAAAATATAAACCTAACATTATCACTTATATTTTATGTATCAGCACCGATGAAGTCAACTTCTACTTTAACCTTCCATTACTGCCAAAGAATGAATGCCCTTATAAGTGGTGGGGTGCATACCGTAACACTTGCTCTGATAAAGATACTTAAAGTTGGATTTGTCAAAATTTTCAAAGAAAGTTTTGTGTGCGCCTCCTTCATCCGTAAAAAGTGAACGCCTATTTAGCACAACTGGAAGCATATTTGAAGCAAAAAGAAACAGACTATTACCAGAGGATGGAAAACAGATTGCATTTTTAAACTATTATATGCCTACTTTCATTGAATAATTTATCATTAAGTAAATAATAGACTTCGTAGTTCGACTGATTCATTTTTTTTAACAAAATTTAACAGAAGTACCAAATTTTATGTTCAAATTAAAATAATAACTATTTTTACATATGTTTACATTTTTGTGAACTCTTTCAAAGTATTGACCCTAGATTATCTTAAGAATCAGTAAATGTCTAAGCCATTTATTGCAGACTGCGGAGTGATTTGTAGTCTATACCTGCTAGATATAAAGTAAAGAATCTAAATTTCACTCTCGAAAATTGTTTTAACTTTTTATAATTGTGCTTTAGTTTTATAATTTTCCTAAAATGGGCTTGTAGGCCAAAGCATACAAGCCTAAAACATTATTATATAATTTCAAAAACAGCTTGATTATCCAAATCGTGGTGGTGAAAGGTATTGCGCTTTAAAGTGCATATGACTTTTGCTGAAGCTTCGGCTTCGGCAAAGTAACTTCGGCCGAAGCTTTGGCTTCGGCCAAATATCAGCTTCGGTACATCCCTAATTATTACAGCGCTCTGTAATAAAAAAATTTCTCTTCCGCATTTTGAAAGTGAACTGGACTTTTTTTTTTTTTTTATAGAGCACCGCGGAAGTTAAATAAATTAGTTAGCGCCGTCTTTCTTACAAATGTGACGAGTACTCGGTGAATTCTATTTTACGAAATAAGCATGATTTTATCAGCGTACTATTTCCAAACAAGAGTTTTAGATGTTATAATTCTTTTTTTGCTTTAGGTTTTTTAAATATTTAAAGAAACTTTTCTTTTTTTTGAATAAATCTAAAACCTTTTTACTATTCTAATAGTTAATCTAAAGAACACCATTTTGGAGTCTTTAGATCATTTTTGCATTTTTTAAAAAATGTCTTAACCTACAATAGATCCTCGATCTAATCGTCTCTGACGTATATTAACTATATATAGTATATAACTATATATAATACGATATATAACTATATATATATAATACGATATTTCTATCAATTTTCGTAAAAAATACTAGAATTCCGTCCAAAGAAGAGGTTATAATTAAGAAAAGTTGCCAATAAACGATTAGAACAGATCATATTATTAAACTATGATGTTTATTTTACCTTAAAAACGTATTTATTTAAAATCTTATTCAAATTTTGACAAGCGATTGTGATTTTAAGAAGGCTTTTTTTTTTTTTTTTTAAAAAAACCTTTGATCTGGGTTTTTTAGCTACAAACATTTATATTTTGTGATACTGCAAAATTTATCATTTTAACTTTTTTTGTCTTTTCATAATTTACAGACCTGATTATTTGGCGCAAATATGTCGTATTCAACAACATATCATATAGATGCTATAATATTTTAAAATTGCCTTAACTACACCGAGTAGTGATCGACCAAAACAAGAAAAACGCCGAAACCAAAATAAACAAAAACTTCATGTGTTTAATACCAAAACCAACATATGGGCATTTCACCCAAACATTTTACCAAAAAAACAAAATTTCGGCTCAACGAAATTTAATTCATTAAAAAATGTTCTAAAAATGCAACTTTACATTTTTGGTTTGTTTAGATTTGTTGTTAATTTTTTGATGACTTCTTTTCATCGTATATAATAACAAAAAATTAATAATCATAAATATAATATATAAACAAGGTTAAAGTTTCTTGGATTTATTTATATATAAATATAAATATATCCAAGAAACTTTAACCTTGTTTACTTTCTATTTAAACTATTTAAACAAAACGTAATTAGTGCACAGGGAGGGTGTCTCTCTGAAGGAAGGTGGTGTCTAACCACCTTCCTTCAGAGAGACACCTTTGGTCGACAAATTTGGACACTGGAGTTGGCCTTAGTCAGCAAAAAAAACAGACACATCCCCCCCCTCTCTCTCTCTTCTATAAGATCGTTGATTATTAGCAAATTCAGACATATAGGCCTGGGTCTAAAATTATCAGCTTGTAGAAAAAGAAGTTATAATGGTAACTTTGTTAGAAATTTTAACTGTAAACAAAAGCAGATATTTGGGCCTTCGTTCAAAAAGAATTTGAATTAGTAGCTTTAGCTCAGTGCCGTGGTTACTGGGTCCAGGTCCTCCCCCACCCCACACTACCCCACCCCATAAAAAGAAAAACACCTATCATAAGGACCCCCAAATCTTTAAAATTTTTCCATTAGGTATTACTAAAAAAAAGAGCTACTTACATTTGCAAATAGGCCCCTCAATTTGCAAATGAGCCTCCTAAATTCGCTGCCTCCTCCCCCGATTGGGGATTGGGATTGGGGATGCCTTGTCACGGCTCTGCTTTAGCTATATCATAGTTTTTAAAATGGTGAGATTTGCATGTGCTTCTGCCAACTGTTTTAATAACTTCGGTTCTGAAAATGCAAATGGAAAACCGGAAAAAACAAAATGAATGAAAAACATAATCGAAAGTTTAATTAGGTATAAACAATGCTAACATGCTATGAATTAGATAAAACTTTAAGAGAGTGAATAAAAAACTAGGTTATAGGTTCAACAGTACATAAGGATAAAGATATAAGGATTTTAAGATTTTTACTCGACTAAATCGACTTTTAGTCGATTAGTAAGAAGTCCATAGTCGTAGTCGGAAATCGATTTTTTAAAGTCGACTACTTTCGACTATCGACTAGTCGACTTTTAGTCAATTTAGTCAAAGTTGATGCCAACAAAGCATAGTTAAATAGTTTTTTTAACTGGAGTTTTAGTTTTTCAGTTTTATATTAGTTTACTTTTTTTATAGAGCTGTAGCTTTTAGTTTTTTGTTTTTTTTAATTTCTCCTTCGTAAGGATTTTTTTTTTTTTTAATTTCTTCTTTGTTAGGATTTTTTTTTTTATTGTTTTAAACTTGTTTATAATTTTCAATAAAAATTTCAATGAAAAATTTTAATGAAAAAAACCGACAAAAGAATGAAAAATATCCATTCTTTTGTCGAGTTATTTCAGCGCGTTTTTGAAGCGTTAAAAAGCCACGGTCAAGCTTTCAAAAAAAAAAAAAAAAATTAATTGTGTATCAGTGACAATCTAACCGTGAATCTTGGTTAGAAAAACAGGCAATGAAAGAATCAGGCAATGATAATTATCAAAACTAGAATTTTTAAGAATTGTCAGGTTTTTTTAAATTAAAAGTTTTTAAGGCAAAAAGAAAAATTAAAATACGTATGACGAAAATAAATAACAGACTATAATCTTAAAATATAACGTCAAAATAAGAGAGCTAATTATCTTGAACTAGCCGATTTATTCCTTTTATTCTTGAATTCAGAAATTAAACCGATCCACATTCATAAGCCCGATGCAGCTCATCACGCATGGTTCATGGCTAAGATCATATACTACATGGGCCACGGCGCACAATAAAACTGGGGAGGCAAAAGTTAAATACTTATCTTGAATTCAAATGTTTATGTGGTTTCAAAAAAAGTTTTTGTTGCTCCAACTTTTGAATAAAAATTTTGTTTGGAGATTTTTTTCAAATACTGAAAAAATTGCAAAAATGTAATAAAAAATCTAATTAAGGTCTTTTACAGTAAATGTTTCAAACTCACTCCGCTTATCACTCCTGCACTTATCACTCCTGCGCTTATCACACCTGCGCTTATCACTCCTGCGCTCATCAATCCTGCGCTTATCACTTCTGCGCTTGATTGAACTTGCATTTTTTCCCACTGGTAGTGGGAATGATTTCTTTAATTGACAAAGATGTTGGTATCTTTGTTAATTAAAGAGACTTTGAACAGTTATCAGTCATGGCGTAAAAATTAAAGAGGTTGACGTCATGAAAAAGAACCAAAAGGATTCTATCTGGCTCTTGCAACCAATGATTCTTGCTTTCGTCTCATAGTCAAGTTTTTCTTTCATACATTCGTCCCAAAGTTGCAAGAGTGATTCCTAATAATCAATAAGTAGTAATATAAATAATAAAAAAACAAATCTTTTTGTGGAAAGTTTCTTTGGCTTTTTGAATGGTTCAGAGTCTTGTTTTATCTCGATGTTCTCATTATTGTTTCGAAGCAAATGTTTTCGTTTCGGTGAAATCTTTACAAGTATTTTTTCAACAACACTTAAGGTATCTCGCAAAAAGAGAATTCCTTTAAAAGTGTGTGGCAACAGTTTTTGGCTGTTTAGAATTTGAGCTGAGGTTATTGCAACATGTTGCAATAACCTTAACCCAAAATCTATAATTTTAAAAGAAAAAATAATTTTGGGTCTATTAGAATTAAGAAAAACTTTTTTCGTTTCAAAGTGCCACCTAACATTGCAGATTACGTAGATTGGGTTGATTTTAACATACTGGAACGTAATGAGCAGCAGATCAAATGGCTTTTATTTCCTTCTTCCGCATGCAAAGTTAATCCTGACTTCATAACTTTTTAAGTTTTTTTAAAAAATTGTGGTGGTTATCAGCGATGCGGCCAAAAGAACTGTAAAGTCCGTTTAGAAAGCGTTGTTTATGACATATCGTGAAAAAAAACCTTTAAAAGTTGCTCCTATTCAATAGCAAAATTGATGAACCGTTTCTCGAACTAATGCAGTATACAAGAAGGCTGCTGAACAGCTGTTCAGTCGCCTACCTTGGTACCACTAACAGAGAAGCTTAATCTCATCTACGAGAGAGAGTGATTTAATAAAATTGGGTTGCCCATATCTAATGCAAGCGGTATTGAAAGCTGGTATTGATCTTGTAGTAGTATTGATACTGTAAGAGTTTATTTAAGTTTAAGAGACATAGTGGGTCGAGAATGAGGCTCAACAACTTGGAAACCTGTTTAACTTTTTTATTTAAATACATTTTTTCAAAAACGTTCTTACCTTATGCTCAGTTACAAAGACAAATTATAAATTTTAAATACTCCTCTAGATAATAAGAATCACATAGCTTTCTAATCCCCCCTCTTCCTTTTAAATTTTTTTGCTACCACTTCCATTTAGTAAATAGAAAATTGAAATTTTAATTCTAAATAATTCCAATATTATTAGTAAAACATTGGTTAATACCGATACCGTGTATTAAATATAATGCTGAAGAAGGGGCCTTACTCTTATATAATGCGGCCTGGGAACTTGGCTTCTACTGTAATTAAAAATTAAAATACGTATGTTTCAAATTTTAAAATACGTATATTTCAAATTGTACACATTCTAAGGAAGTTTGTATAAGTTTTTTTAGATTTATATGGCAGTCACAACACTTTGCGCCATAATCGACACATTTTAGATCTTTGATTGAGCGCGCTATTTTTACGTAAATTTGAAAATGTATCTGGCGAAAGATGATCCAATAAAGATACGAACACAACTTTTCAAGACATGAAATAGACATTTTTAACCATGAAATATTTCTTATACATCTCTGTAGCACAACCAGGTCTGCGGATTTTTAATTTGCAGTAAAAATTTAGAAATTTGTAAAAGATGGCGTCTGTTGGCGCAAGGTTTAAAATTTTTTTTTTTAAATAAAAAATCTTTTTTCACTTACCTTTTTTTTGCGTGCATACATGTCAATAAAACAAAATTGATAAAAATAAACTTCCAATATATAATATATATATATATATATATATATATATATATATATATATATATATATATATATATATATATATATATGTATATATATATATATATATATATATATGTATATAGATATATACATGGCCTACTATATAACACGGCCGGATTTGTTGCCTTGAACGCAAAAAATTAGTGGGCCGATTTTAGGTTTTTAGCTTTTGAATCAAAACCTGAAGGTAATTCTATAAAGACATTAATATTTAAATAATTTGCTCTTAGCTATAATTATTACTATTACCAAAATTCTTAACCTTCAAACACTAAAACAGTTAGCTAATAATAAATCATGATTGCATTAAGCCGAATGAACTATCAATTTTAGCCATCAATTTTAATCTACAAAATCTTAGTCTTAAAATTATTAGTTCAAACAACTAAAATTAACAAAAATGTTAGTAAAACTAGCATAATTTTTAAATGTACACATTTAGTGAAAGCATTTACATATATTACAAAAAGATTAATCAAGTCAAGTTTCTTTTGTTTCTCAAAAAAACAATATACATTATATATGTATACTATGTTGTTATGGGTTTATTCATTTGTCTTTTTTGGTTTGTCGAACTTTAAAGACAGCAACTTCATTTTTTCTAATGTTTCCATTTTTAATTTGTTGCTCATTGTTAAAATATATGTTGGTAATAATTGTGTTTACCAAATGCCTTCCCCATTCCTCATGTTCTATACACATAAAATCACTATCACTTGGTTGATATTTTTCTAGCGCTAGCAAGGATGCATTTTTTATATCATGGGAATACTTTAATAAAATTTTCTTTACAGTGTCCAGAATTATAAACCCATTACAAACATAGTTAGCTAATTCTTTGCAAGGTTTTGTTAAACCACCACGTGAAAGAATTTCCAGATATTCTGTTGAGACTTTATTGAAACTTAATGATTTCAGACAGTTAAAACAGTTATATTTATCCCCAATCTTTTTCGTGATGTAACCAGATATATTGATTGCAACTTCGTAAGAGCCATGACAAAGCTCATTCTCTTGAATTTCATTGCTATATTTTTCCAATTTTATTAAAAGTTCATTTTTGTCAATTTTTGTATCAAGTTTAAGATTGCTCGTCCAACAATTGATATTGGCTTTAATTAAGGATTTCATGCATAATATCTTTTCAGAGCTTTGAACTTCACGTAAACTGACTAAAAATCTTCCACCGCTCATTTGTCGATATTTACTGAAATGTCTTTTTAATGGATCAGTTTGAAACCTCCTAGTTAAAACATATTTATATCCTTCTGAAAATAAATCTTCAATCAGACTTGCAGTACCCTTCAGTGTTGTAATTAATGCATTAGTTGTTTGAGCAGATAAACTATACTTATTACATCTTTGAAACTGCAAGTTTTTCCATTCATTAATCCATGTTGCAAAAACTCGAAAAAATTGTGACTTTTTGTCACCTGGAATAGCTGCATTACCAATCCTATTGTTTGTATTAAACATTACCTTTGAATTAGAAATAGTCCACCAAACATTAATAAGCCTTAGAAATCCAGCAGCTGCAGTTTCGTTTGGAAAATAGCTGATGATTGCAGCAGAGGTGGTTTCATCAAAAATATTTAAAGCTAAAGGAACACTTTGTTTGTTGTTTCCTGGATGTAAAGTTTGGGCAGACAATTTGAAAGCTTTTTTTAAGTTAGCAGGTAACAATTCATCTTTCTCATAAACATTATGCAATAAACTCCAAGAAATTTCTCCAGCTTCAACATGAATAATATCATCAAACTCAATAAAATCAAAAGGTGGAAACACAAACCGTTTTGAATTTAATAAATTATTTCTAATGTTTTTCAGTAAATGAACACTGTCATATAAATTGTAAACCCGGTGTCCCATAAAAGTAAAATATATTTCATTATCTTGTTCACCAAACTT